>NC_057725.1:41350776-41417122 GCF_004010195.1 Chiloscyllium plagiosum
AAATACGGGGTAGACCATTTAGGACAGAGATGAGGAGAAACTTCTTCACCCAGAGAGTGGTGGGTGTGTGGAATGCTCTGACCCAGAGGGCAGTGGAGGCCCAGTCTCTGGATTAACTTAAGAAAGAGTTGGATAGAGCTCTCAAGGATAGTGGAATCAAGGGTTATGGAGATAAGGCAGGAACAGGATACTGATCAAGGATGATCAGCCATGATCATATTGAATGGTGGCGTGGGCTCGAAGGGCAGAATGGCCTACGCTTGCACCTATTGTCTATTGTCTGTCATGCAATCATCAGCGAACATCCCCACTTGTGACCTTATGATTGAGGGAAGATTATTGATGAAGCAACTGCAGATGGTTGGATCTAGGGCACTGTCTTGAGGAACTTCTGCAGAGATGTGCTGGAGCTGAGATGACTGACCTCCAATAACCACGACCATCTTCCTATGTGTCAGGTATGAATCAAACCACCTGAGTGCGAGTCCTTTATACCCAATGATTCCAGTTTCGCTGGGGACCCTTCGTGCCACACTCAGTCAAATGCAGCCTTGCTATTCAGGGCCATCATTCTCACCTCTGGTATTCAGCTCTTTGTCCATGTTTGAACTGAGGCCATTTAGGACATTGCTGAGGTAAACTGAGAGGAAACTTGAGTGGAGATTATGTATCCTTCTGTTCAGACATAGAATACAAAACATTTCAGCGCAGTAAAGGCCCTTTGGCCCTCGAAGTTGCACCGAACTGTGAAACCAATCTGAAGGCCATCTAACCTCCACTATTCCATTTTGTCCATATGTCTATCCAATGATCATTTAAATGCCCTCAAAGTTGGCAAGTCTGCTACTGTTACAGGCAGGGCATTCCATGCCCCTAATACTCTGACATCTGTCCTATATCCATCACCCCCTAATTTAAAGCTATGACCCTCGTACTAGCCATCAACATCCAAGGAAAAAGGCTGTCACTGTCCACCCTGTCTAACCCTCTGATTATTCTATGTCTCAATTAAGTCACCTCTCAGCCTTCTCTCTAACGAAAACAGCCTCAAGTCCCTCAGTCTTTCCTCGCAATACCTTCCCACCAAACCAGGCAACATCCCAGTTAATCTTCTCTCCACCCTTTCCAAAGCTTCCACATCCTTCCTATAATGCAGTGACCAGAACGGTACGCAATACTCCAAGTGCGGCTGCACTTTTGTACAGCTGCAGCATGACCTCATGGCTCTGAAACTCAATCCCTCTACTAATAAAAGCTAACACACTGTATGCCTTCTTAACAACCCATTCAACCTGGATGGCAGCTTTCAGGGAATCTATGCACATGGACACTGAGATCTCTCTGCTCATCTACACTACCAAGAATCTTACCATTAGCCCTGTACTCTGCATTCCTGTTACAGTTTCCAAACTGAATCACCTTACACTTTTCTGCATTACACTCCATTTGCCATCGCTCAGCCCAGCTCTGCAGCTTATCTATGTCCCTGTGTAACCTACAACATTCTTCGGCACTATCCACAACTCCACCGACCTTAGTATCATCCGCAAATTTACTAACCCATCCTTCTACACCCTCATCCAGATCATTTATAAAAATGACAATCAGCAGTGGACCCAAAACAGATCCTTTTGGTATGTCACTTTTATTGGAACAAAACAAGGCACCTTTGTGCGTAACAGAAGCTCTAGGTTATACAGGTCAGAGGAACTGAATCATACCACGCATGTTATGACCCATCTCTAGAACAGGTGGGAATTGAATCAAGGCTTTCTGGCCCAGAGGTAGGCATATTATGATTGCATCACAAGACCACTTGAGTGGAGGTTAATATTCTGGTATAGATCTTTAGGGCCAAATGGCATGTCTCACTGTGAACAATTTGTGTTTATCAAGATTCACTTGTGTTGTTAATTGTATCCTTGTAGTTTACTGCCAGTTGTAATATACTTTTACTTTAAGAAAATGTAACTGGTTAATTAACTATTTTAAGAAAAAAACAACTCTCTTTGGATTTGCAAATTAAATAATTTAAAAAAACATGAAGAATACCCTCAAGATCTTTGCAGATACGTGCACATCAGAACACTGCTCTTGAATAGGATGAAAGTTTCTACAGAGTCTAAGAGGAAAAACCATGATAGCAGCCTATGCCAGATGGAAAAATACTCCAAGTTTGATTACATAATGCAAAAATTTCTCAATGACTTAGCAGGTAAATGCACAGCATTATTCTGCAGAATTCAAAACTTTCTTGCATTGCTGGCAGGTCACCTGAGCCAAAACAGGACCTTAGTTTGTATAACTTACCTTAGCTCTTTCTCTCTCATTGCTCAGCTTAAGGAATGTTGCTGCTGAGAAGTGCGAGGAGGTGAATTTTGGTTAAGGAGAGAATTGAGGCGCTCTCCATCTTGCTACAGTAACCAGGTCAGTACTAACACACTGCAGAAAGTTAACAAAAGCATTGGTTCCCCAGAGATTAACAGATTTCGGCTTCATAAACTAAGATTAGGGATCTCAAATAAGTTCCTCTGTAGTGTTTACCATAATTTCAACCTGCTGAGTAGAGACAATTCAGCAGCATTTTCAATAAACGTGTCACTTTTAAAATCTCAATGTACCATTTGCCTGATTGTATATTTCATTCTCCACTTTATATACACGGGAACCTCGACCAACCAGCATTTGATCATCTGAATTTCAGATTATCTGGCAAGATCGCAAGGTCCTGATGCTTGGCTAAACTATGTTATCCAGCATTCGATTATCAGGAATTCAATGAACCGAACAAAATACTCTCCGGCTCGTGTCCTTCAAGGTTCCTCCGTAATTAAGAATCTTAGATTTGATGTTTTAACAAATGATTGCAGGTACAAAGTCTCAAGTAAAGATTGTAATTATTTACAACATAACTTTCAAAACACTAGAAAGGGGCCCGTATCATTTAACCTTTTAGATCTGATTTAGAATTTTTTGGTAAATTATACATACAACAATAAATACTGTGGTTCCACTGCCATATGACTGCAAATTAATCATTTGAAATTGTGAACTGCATGGGTCAGTGTATCATTGCTTATCTAAATTTCCATGATTTCTGTTTTCTGGAGTGAAACTAATGTTCTTTGTAATTCATGTACTTTTGACAAGTCAAGCAAAGTGATGAAATGAGAATTTTTGCAAGTGCATTCATAATTGGTAGCCTGAGGCACGGGGGTTAAGTAAGCAATCATTCATTAGATAATTGAAAGATCAGTATTTTTAAATGCCATTGCTAAAATTAAACAAAAAAGCAAGATTAACTCTGTTTTAAGAAATGAAGAACATCCCCTTAAAAGATTTCAAGTTTAGAAATAAGAGTGGTTTCTACAACTACCATGTATAGGGACCAGAATATGGGAATAGGAATATTAGAACTGTCCATTGAGAGAAACTAAAGATATAAATAACTACAGCAGAAATAAATAAATAGAACTACTGCTCAAAGTACTACATTTATCTATTTATTGACATTTTAGGTCTATCTTAAGTTCTATATATCCATTGACATCGTGGGGGGAGAGGATGCTTGGCGTAGTTTACATCCTGAAGCACCAAATCAGCCTCAAATATCCACATATCACCACTGGGTGGCTCTGTAACCACTGTCATCCTTCAAACTGAAACATCAAAAACAACTAAATCTCCAATACCATCTGAGAAATATAAACAAAATTGGTCACCTTCAGCTTTCAGTAATTTTCCCTTCCGATCAAAATATGAAATCCATCCTTGTTCAGCCCAAATCAACGGAGAGAAAGAAGGCAAATTTTGACAGTTTTGTATATGGAAGAGAACTTCACCACAAATCTATCCCAGATAGAGGATAGCTCAGCCCCTCCTGACTCAAGACTTCACAACCGTATCTCTTTCATCCTCTCATGCCCCCCCATCCCACTGATCATTTTCTCTAAATTTCCCTTGGCCGAGGCGTTCCCCTTTCCCTCTTCTGCATTCCCAACTTTAGAGTCTCTCAATAGCCTTTCAATTTTAATTTATTCCACTGTTCCTTATCATTTCTTCTATTACTTTCATTTCCTGGTAATTTCAAAAGTAATCAATGGAAGGGACAGACAAAAAACACAAGTGAAACTAACTTACAGCACAATCAAATACCAAATTGTTTAACCAGGAATTCTCAAACTACCATTTGCACAAACAAATGCTTCAAAAACTATGGAGACACTTTAACTATAAAACAAGATGGATTTAGGAGCAGGCCAAGTGAGTTAAATAAAGTCCAGAGAGCAAAACAACCAATAAAAGTATCCAAGTGGGTTTATCTCACCGCCGAAAAGTCAAAGTTACATTTTGCCTGAGACTGTGAAGAATGCCAAGCATCAATTTACAAAATGCTTCTTCGTATCTTTTAAGTTGTGGTGAACTGACCTGGATTACTCAACACCAAGTATTTTCCACGAATAGTGAATGTATATCATTTTGACACCCCCCCCTCCTTTTATTTGCCAACCTTTATTATTTTTGTTACATTAGTAAACATTTCATATTTTCCTAAACCTTGGCCCAATTTATGACACCTTTTGTAATTCTATACCAAAATTTCAACTTTTGGTATAGAAATTTTCATAAGAGCTGAAGTTGATTTTGAAAAATATCTTTCTTTGAGAGTTCAGATCTGATATTGTCCTTAGTATTGATTGTAATTGAATAGGTCCACAAGAATTTTATATTCATTCTATTTTGAAGCTTATCTAAGTGGATGCAGTTGGTGAGAAATTGAGAACTTGGATTCCAAAGTAATCTATTCTTAGCTTCTATAGCATATCTCTACATTTTCAAATGATCTTTTATGATATAACTTATGATAAATTAGAGGTTTTCTAAGAATCAGAGACAATGACCTATCAAAACTCAGATTTCTCTTAGGAAGTAGGAACATTGGGAGCATATCCAATCATTTTAAGAACGAGTAGATTCTGGAGGTTTTTTTGGCAGTAGCTGGAACCTGGGAGCTTTGAGTTCGGACAATGGAATCATTCAGACTAGATTTAGTTTGGAAAATACTGAATATCAAGAGGTTTCCTGGGATTTGGAAATGGAAATCTAGGATTTTAGGGTTCAGAGAATGTGCCGAGGAAGTCTAAGAAATAGGATTTGGCAGTATAAGAGGTTGTTAGGATTTCAGAACAGTGGTGAGAATGAAGGTGAAATTAATATCTAGGAGTCTTCAGAGGGATAGAGTCCTGAAGAATAGAAAACTGAACTACCCTGGACTCTTGTTAAACCATTGAAATTCGATCATCACTAACATCCAGCTGTGTTCGCTGATTCTACCTTAGCTTTATTTGCATCCTCAAGTATCCCCTACTGCCTTCCACTTAATTCACAATCTTTTGAGTTTCTGCTTAAAAGCATTTCAGAACAAATGTTCTGCTTTCAACAAGAAATGGGGAAAAAATAACTGCATTTCCCATCCCATTCAAATATAGTGAAGTTAACTCCATTTCCTTTCGTGCCATCAACAAAGTCACTTGAAGAATGAGCAATTACGTGGTAACAAGTTTACTTAGTTTCCATTATAATTATGGACAGAGTTATATAGAAAGGACTTTTAAAGGACAGAATGTACCACTATAAAATTTATAGACCATTTAGGACAGAGATGAGGAGAAACTTCTTCACCCAGAGAGTGGTGGCTGTGTGGAATGCTCTGCCCCAGAGGGCAGTGGAGGCCCAGTCTCTGGATTCATTTAAGAAAGAGTTGGATAGAGCTCTCAAAGATAGTGGAATCAAGGGTTATAAAGATAAGGCAGGAAGAGGATACTGATTAGGAATGATCAGCCATGATCATATTGAATGGCGGTGCAGGCTCGAAGGGCTGAATGGCCTACTCCTGCACCTATTGTCTATTGTCTAAAATGATGAATGATTATTGTTGGTACATCCTAGTCCAGTTAGCCCATTGATCTCTAACCAGCTTTAGAGAAATGAATGCAACCAGTCTCTCCCTCAGAACCCTTGACCGCACACACTTTCCTGACCAGACCAGGACAGGATTCACGTAAGTTGGAGGAAACATACCTATATCAACCTGATCACTTCACAAATACGAGGAAGTTGATTTAAACTCTATTACCTTGAGCATAAAGTTTTAAAAATTATTTATATAGTGGGAACTGGTAACATGAATATGTGTACTGTCTTGATTAAAGGAAACTGAGTAAAATACATAATGCACGTTCTGACTCGAAAATATATTTAATTATACAAAATATTTTTACAAATGATCTAAGGTGACATCTGTTGAAGTAATCTGAATCTGCAAAATTTGGCCTGGCAAGGTTGTGTTTTCTAAGATCAGCTTAATTTTTAATAAATCAAAAGCAGTTAAGTATCAAATTGTGGACTGCAGAACAGCCAAGAATTTAATGCCTAGTATAGTTATGTTTGGGAATATTATTGCTTTTGTAATGGGTTTCTGGTTGGAAATGGGAATTTTGAGGAGGGAGAGGTGGATGAAGAAAACATGCAAATCTCTTCTCCAGCCAATTATGACTGCAGTGAATGTAGCTGCATTTGTTGTAATTTTCCATAATACCCTTGATTCTGGGAATGTCCCATTGGACTAAAAAATTACAAATGTAAAGGAAGGTTAAAAAGCAGGGAACTCTAAGCCAATTAGTCTAATAGGAAAACTCTAGAATCCGTTAAGGAAGTAGTTGCAGACTGTTTAGAAAACTACAGTACAATCAGACAAAGCGAACATGGTTTTGAGAGATGGAAATTGTGTTTGACAATTTCTTTTGAGGATGTAACAGGTAGGGTGGAAAATGGGGTACCAGTAAATATAGTGCGATGATTTCCAAAAGACATTCAGCATGTACAGTAACCTTTGTCACACTAAACTAAGAGTTCATGGTGCCGGGATGATGATGATATGAATAGAAGACTGGCTACTGAACAGGTTGCAGGGGTTTGGGTTAAATACATCAACTTCAGATTGCAACTGTAATTAAAGGAATGCCAAAATGACCTTCAGCTTTTTGCTATCCATATTAATAATTTGGATAACAGACCAACTGCAATGTATCATCAATAAATTTGCAAACAAAGAAAATAGGAAAGCAAGTTGTGAGGCAGATACCAAAAGTCTAAAAAGAGATGTACACATATTAAGTGAGTGGGGAAAATTTGATGGAATACAATATTCAAAAATGTTCACATAGTACATAAAGTTATTAAAATGGATTGAGACTTCAATGAAGTGCAGTAGAGAGGATCTGGAATGTCATTTTACATGAATCACAAAACATTAGCAGGTGCAGCACAGAACGAAGAAAGCAAATGGAATGTCAGCTTTCATTGCAAGAAGGAATGGAATGTAAAAGTAGGGAGTTCATGCTGCAACTGTACAGAACATTGGTGAGACCACACCTGGAGTAATACATACTTAAGGAAGGATTTATTTGTACTGAAAGCAGTCCATAGAACATTACTAGACTGATTCTTGTGATAAAGGGACTGTCTATGAGGAAACTTTGAACAGGCTGGGACTATACTCATTGGGGTATAAAAGAATGAGGGGTAATCTTATTGAAACATAAAATAGTCTGAGGGAACTTTGACAGGGTGAACACTGAAAGGATTTCTCCCTTGTGAGAGAATCTAGAAGTTGAGGGAACAAATTAAAAATAAGGGGTTTCCTATTTAAGATGGAGACAAGGAAGAATTGCTTCTGTCAAAAATGAATATGAAATTCTCTTCCAGAAAGAGGTGGAGGTTAAGTGAGTGGAGTACCTTCAAAAGCTGATGGACAATGATTTTTAATCTACAAAGGAGACAAGGCTTTGGGTTGGGGGGGTGGGTGGGGAAAGAAGAGAGAGAGAGTGTGCATGTGTGAGAGAGAGAGTGTAAGCAGACAATAAAATAAGAGTTAAGGTTATAATCCGACTAACCATCATCTTACTGAATAGTGGCATGGTGGCACAGTGGTTAGCACTGCTGCCTCACAGTGCCAGAGACCCGGGTTCAATTCCCGCCTCAGGTGGAGTTTGCACATTCTCCCCGTGTCTGCGTGGGTTTTCTCCGGGTGCTCCGGTTTCCTCCCACAGTCCAAAGATGTGCAGGTCAGGTGAATTGGCTATGCTAAATTGCCCGTAGTTTTAGGTAAGGGTAAATGTAGGTTGCGCATCGGCGGGGCGGTGTGGACTTGTTGGGCCGAAGGGCCTGTTTCCACACTGTAAGTAATCTATTCTAAGGCAAAATCTGTAAACTGAAAGGGCTGCTTTTATTTTTTATGGATTGGCAGAAGAATAATAATTGGAGGCAAGCTGTCTACAGCAATAAATGCAAATTGGTAAAAATGTTTGACTAATGTCCAAGACATTTTGAAGATGTAACAAGTAAGGGAGATTAGATTAGATTCCCTACTGTGCAGAAACAGGCCCTTCGGCCCAACAAGTCCACACTGACCCTCTGAAGAGTAACCCACCCAGACCCATTCCCCTACTCCCTATTAATGCACCTGTCACTATGGGCAATTTAACATGGCCAATTCCTGCACATCTTTGGGCTGTGGGAGGAAACCGGAGCACCCGGAGGAAACCCACGCAGACACGGGGAGAATGTGCAAACTCCATGCAGAAAGTCGCCCGAGGCTGGAATGGAGCCAGGGTCCCTGGCGCTGCAAGGCAGCAGTGCTAACCACTGAGCCACCGTGTAGATAAAAGGGATTTGGTTTCTGGACTTCCAGAAGCATCTGATAAGGAACTGCACAAAAAATTAATACACAACTTAAGATAACATGGGGTTAGGGGAAATTGATTAGCTTAGATAAAGATTGGCTAACCAACAGCAAGCAGAAACTCTGGATAAATGGGTCTTTTTCTGGTTGAAAAGTTCTAAGTAGTGGGGTGTTATTTTTTTGGTCCTCAGGCCCCAACTATTTACAATCTATATTAATGACTTGGATTCTGGGATAGGATGAACTATAGTCAAATTTGCAGGTGACACTAAAATAGGTGAGAAAATAAGTTGCAATAAAGAAATAAGACATTTATAAATGGATATGGATAAGTTAAATGAATTGGCCAAAATTTGGCAGCTGAAGTTTAACATGGGTAAGTGTGAGGTTATCCATTTTGGACAGGAGAATAAAAAGATAATCTACTATCCAAACACAGAAAAACTTCAAAATAGTTTGGTGCAGAGGGATCTGGGTGTCATAGCTTTTAGTCTTGCTTTAAGCTAAAAGGTGGCAGATTTAAAACAAGAGAGGAGAAGTTACTTCTCTCAAAGAGTTGCGAATCTGTGGAATTCACTACCCGTGAGTATGGTGGATGCCTGGATGCTGAATAATTGAAGCAAGAAATAGAATTTTAATTAGGAATGGCTTAAAGGGTTATGGAGAGAAGGCTGGAACGTAGACTTGAGACCCAGATGAGATCAGTCATGATTGTATTAAATTGAGGGGTGAACTGCCTACTCCGCTCTTAGTTCTGATGTATACTATATTTGAACAATATGATGTACTGAAAGCTCTGAAATATCTTAAATTGGATCCCAAATATTGCAGTCTTATTACAACCTTCACTATTATTTCACTGTCATAGAAGTTTCTCTTCTAAGTTCAAATGTGTACAAATCATATATCCATCACATCTTCCTCAGAATCATGTCGCTAATCATCTCAAACAAGATACTCGAGAGTGGCTATGGCCTATACCTTCCAACAAGGAACAGAAATCTTATTTCTATTCTTCACTGGACAAAAGAAAGAATACACTTATCCTTTAGAGAAGTTCTCCATGCGAACTTTCAGGTTGACAGCCTTCTCAGTTCATGCAGTCCAGGAATTCCCACAGGCAGCAATGAAACAGATCAACAATAAAACCATATGCCTTTTACGCAGCAATTCCTGCTGCACTCCAGGATATAAAGTTCCTAAAAGCACGTTTATAATGAGAGAAGGGAAGTATGTAAGGTAATTAAGGGAACAAGGTGGCAGCTGGGTGGAAAGAGGTTGGTAAGTAGCTCAGATGGCAGGCACAGGTAGATATGGTAGCTCAGGTGGATAAGGAGGGTTGGGGTCAGAGTTCATTGGGTCTGGAAGGCTGGTTTAGTAGTTGTTCATCTGTGGGATTTTGAAGGAGGGGTCAGAGGTGAGTGGCATGTGGAATGAATCATTACTTAGGAGCCAAGAATTATGACAGGTTTTAACTGCTCCTAAATTTGTAGGTAGCTGTTTCAGTCAGTTGAAACCCTGGGGAGACTCTGAATGGAGGACTCAGAATGGAGGACCTTTTATGAAGTATTCCTGAAGTATTTCCACAGCAATCCCCACGTAGTCAGCTGCATCAGGACACCTGCATGGTCCTAATGTAAAATCCCCTTTTTTTGCTGCTGCAGTGACAATCTTCCCATTGGAAGAGCTAGACCTTTATGTTGACAGGCAATGATTTATCCATTGTAACACTTGTGACTGTCAATCACATCACCAGCTGTGATCACGCAGCAACACACCAACCCCTGTCATTCAACTTCCATTTTTTTCAGCTTGCTACTGTACAAGATTCAAAAATCATTCAATACACAAGGCTAGCGCAGAACTTATAAAACAGTTTGCAACAGTTTGCCAACAACTTGCAACAAAACTGAAGAATCACATATGCTGTTGTGATGCTTACGTTCGGAGTAGGAAAATTACCTCAATCCTATGAGATCTCTGATAGGAAGCAGCCCTTAAACATATTATTTGAAACAAACATTTTGATCCAAAGACTACTCATCATTGTGCCAAAACCCTTCTGGTCAAATCGCTTTGAAACTGGTTCAGCCAAAATTTCACTGCAATGCAAATTTAACTTGTCTGCACACAAACCTGCTCTAGTTGTTTAATTTCCTTAAGAGCATGACATATTCTGTATAATTTATAGAAAATCATAATTAAGAGTAATTTCAGTGAACTTATTCAGTTTCATTGTTATTTACTACTCAGGATTTTTAGAGGCAGTGAAGATGCAAGTTTAGGGTTGAGCAGAGCAAACTTCTTTTATAACATGTTCAAGAGCCAAAAACATTACCTGTCATTTTCAGGACACATCTGGTTTTTGTTTGTGCAAAACATTTGTATGAAATTAAATTTGCCCAAAAGACAATGTTATTTTCATAGCCAAATATATGAACAAATCAACGGCACACCCATGGGCTCATCCATCTCTGGACTCATAGCAGAAGCGGTAATGCAAAGATTAGAACAAACAGTCTTACCGCAAATTCAACCCAAACTCTGGGTCAGATATGTGGATGACACCTTTGTAATCATTAAAAACACAGAGATAGAGAACACACACTGGATCATCAACGCCACACTCACAGGAATCAGATTCACTAGAGAGGAAGAAAAGGACAACCAACTCCCATTCCTTGACGTGATGGTACAGAGAACACCAAACGGAGAATTCAAACGAGGACATGCCGCAACCCAAAGGACTAGCCACACTACCATACATCAAGAGCATTTCCGAACTGACAGCCAGACTACTACGATCACTAGGACTCATAACAGCACACAAACCAACAGCCACTCTCAGACAACAACTCACCAGAACAAAGGACCCGATACCCAGCATGAGCAAAACCAATGTAGTGTACAAAGTCCCTTGCAAGGACTGCACAAAACACTACATAGGACAAACAGGAAGACAACTAATGATTCACATCCATGAACACCAACTAGCCACGAAACAACACGACCAGCTATCCTTAGTAGCCACACATGCAGATGACAAGCAACATGAGTTCGACTGGGATAACACTACTATTATAGGACAAGCCAAACATAGAACAGCCAGGGAATTCCTAGAGGCATGGCACTCATCCACAGATTCATTCAATAAGCACATCGACCTGGACCCAATATATACCGACCACTGCAACGGACAGCTGGAACTGATAACCGGAAGCGGCAGATTCAAACCACTACAAATGCCGAAGGAAAGATCACAGAAGCGCTTCACAGGAGGCTCCCAAGCACTGAAGATGTTACCTAGACAAGGGACGAAACGTCTGCAACACAAATTCCCAGCTCGGCGAACAGAACCACAACAATAATTCATAGACCCTGCAATTGGTAACTGCATAGAACCTTAGCTTGAATTTTGTGAACCAATACAAACTAATTTTCACAATTTCACATTAGTTTCAATTTTCAAACATGAAGAAGCTTAATCATAGCATTCCTGCCATCAATGCATAATCTAGGTTTACCCTTAACTGTGGTATGGAACAAAGCACTGAATTTTTGATGCTTCAATTTTTCAGTTGTGACCTCATCTGATTCTGTCACTCCATTTGTCATACAGCAAGGAGTTTTCCTGGAGTCCTTAGCTTGCACACTATACCGGTTAGACCTATTAAATTCAAAATCTGATTACTTTCGGTATGACCTTGCTGGGCAACAAAGTGTTCCATCTGGCTACATGACACACATATTAAATGGTTACTCTTATAAAGAAACAAAATATTGCAAATGTTGGAAATCTGAAACAAAATGCTGAGAAACTCAGCAGGTCTGGCAGCATCTGTGAAGACAGAAACAGTTAACATTTAAAGTCCAGTACGTCTCTTCTTCAGAAGCTTTTTTTTTAAAAAAAGTCTGTTAATCTGAAAGTTAGAATCAAAACAAATTTCTTTGTGCTAAACATGGTGCTTTCACCTTTTCCCAACACTTGACCTCCTTTCATTAATTCCTTCAAAATACAGTGTTGTTCATTATTTCACTTTTTCTTTGGTCCTCATCTCTAAGGTTGGGCCATGGACCTCCAATGGATTGGTTCATGTTTAACAGCAAAGTACAACAGTGGTTAGTAACTGCAGTATAGAGAACCAGGAGATTCTCCTGCTGTTACTGCCTCCTATCGGCAGATTCAAATGACTTTTCCAAGTTGACAGTCAATCTGTTTGGCCGAGCTACAAGAGTATCTTCCACGGCCAACAAGTCCTAGCATGGGAACTGGATCTTGATCCTCTGGCCCACATGAAGGGACACTACCATTGTGCCATGGATCACCTGTGCATTGTTCTGTTTCTGTAGTAATTACCAGGAATGATTTGGTTATGGGTGTTCATTACATCAATTAAAGTTACTTTTTCCTCCAGGAGTAATATATTAAAATAAACTAAATTAGATTTTAGAGCAAGGAAGAACAGAATCGGTTTACAGCAGGTATTATAATGGTGCAAAATTTATATTACCCCCATTTTCCTAAATACCCACTTAGTTCACAAGCCAATGTTTTTACCTTCAGGTTATTAAAGCCGTACAGTCTCTACATCAAATATTTTCCAAGTAAAATACTGATATTAGTGATGGAAATAAACAAGCCCAGTTAAGGCTGATCAAACACTCTCAATTCAAGACAGAAGTATTTCTAACCTTGCCTCGGAAATAGAAAATTGGATACATCGTACAAAGAAGATTATCCTTGCAACTCTCTGCCACTTCAAGTAACTATCTAGACAGTCTGGAGGTTCTTCACATAATTACAGGAGAAATGTAGCCAACATTGCATATGTTGCATGTGTTCTAGACATTTGCAGACTTTCACATTCCCAGCAGAGGCTCTCTCAAAAGGCAGTAATGAATCTCAATAACAAAACAGTTGAAGACCATTCCATCAAGTTTAGAAATATGGAAGCAGGTCAGTTATTTTTCCAGTACTTCATCTACACCAGGGACAGTTATTTCTGCAATGGTCTTGTAAAGTATATGTACAGTCTTCAAGCAAAAGACATTCTTACATCAAGTGACTACAGAAAAGTACACAGTTGCAAATATAACTTGCTACACATTTTGAAATTATTATACTTTCCAGATGCGTACTACAAAATTCTCAAGATAAATTTAATAACCCAAACTATAAAGTTTACTTGTTATACAGGCAAAACAGATCTTGCCAAAACTCAAATTCATCTGCCAATACTAAATTGCATTTGAATACAGACAGAGTTCACACGCAAATCCTTACTCCTGCTGTTAGATCTAGTCTGCTATAAATGGATTTTAAGACAAGGAGAAAGTGGAGTTGTGTTTCAAAGCCCATTATTTAAATGGTTTGTACCCTGTAAATTCCAACACAATGCGGTCTCTGCACATATGGAACCTATTGTGAGCAGACTGTCCACCAGCTGCAGTGGCGACCATGGACCACAAACAAGTAGAGTTTGTGCCAGTTTCACAGAAATGGTGTTAATAAGCCACAACCAAAACCAAACCCTAAATAAAGATCATCACTATGTGGAGCTCTCTTGTCACACACACAGAAGGACACTCTAAAGCAAGGAATTTCAAAGCACTATAAAAATACCATTGGAGAATATAGGCTAATTCTGAATTTAAGTTTGCTTGTGTGCGTGTAGGTATTATGAGGCTTCCCCCAAACCTCAAGTAAATAAAACCATCTAGAACTGCCAATACAGATGAAGAACATTCTAAACCTGACCAATTGTTTGAATTAAGCAAACTCATCTCATTGAGGACAATATCAAACTATTAATCCTTGATCTCGATTTTTCTGTAAATGTGTTCTGTTGGGCATTATGGGGCCAAATTATAATGACCTTATGAATACAAATAGCTCTCCAACACACATTGTTCAGGCTCACAGGTGCTTAATTGAAACTTAAGATCGTGGCTTAAGATTTTGGAAATTTAGCTCTGCAAAATTCAGTGTTTTCTGGAGAGTAGAGAGGAAACCTGCATTCAGATAAGAAGAGCTCTCAACATTTTTGCTTCTGAATACAATTCCCTTCCATATGATAAAATCTCCACTGGAGAACCCACATACCCAAACAAAATATTTTCTTCATTTATAAGTATGAGCCATGCAATCGAACATATGTACTCAACATGAAACTAAAGAGGAGAAAGTGTTTTCGACACAAGTGCCTGTGGAGGGACGGCCGGAGTCAACGTGGGGT
Source organism: Chiloscyllium plagiosum (assembly GCF_004010195.1). Taxonomy (NCBI): domain Eukaryota; kingdom Metazoa; phylum Chordata; class Chondrichthyes; order Orectolobiformes; family Hemiscylliidae; genus Chiloscyllium; species Chiloscyllium plagiosum. Next base: position 41,365,756 of record NC_057725.1, read on the forward strand.
TTGCCCGCCCTCCAATAGTGTCAAGAGAACTCCGCACCGGCCTCTGACCGAGTTCCCAAACCTGGGTGACGAGCACCGCAGGGCGGCAGAAACTATGAGACCAGCACTTCTAGCGTTGAAAAATCTCAGAAGTGTTACAGTGCAGAAGGAGGTCATTCAGCACCACATTAACATCTTAACTTAGTGTCAATCTCCTGCCTTTTCCCCAAAACACTGCACATTCCTTCTATTTAAATTAATATCTAATGCCCTTATAAATACCTCAGATCTACTGGTCTCCACAACATATCTAGTCAGTGCACTCCAGACTAACTACTTACTGTGTTAAAAGGTATTTTCCTTAACTACTGTTTCCATTCAGCTGCCTACTGTACCTTCTTGTCAATGTCCTTTTGAAGTTCTATATACCACAAAATTTACAGTTCTGTGTCATCAGTTTTGTGTCATCGGCAAACTTTGATATGATCTTCTACACACCAAGATCTAGATCATATATTTGGATAAGCAAGGGTCCCAATACAGGCCCTGAGGAACTTCATTACAAATCCCCTACAAGCCCAAACAAACATCGCTCATTAACAATTACTCCCTATTTCTGTCTCTCAACCAATTTTATATCCTTGTTAATATTATCCCTTTTTTTCACTGGCCTATTATTTTCCTCAAGTTGTCATATGATCTCTTGGAAGTTCCTGTAGAATCACATCACCCTTGCCCCCATCAATCTTGTTACCTCTTCACAAACTCCAGCAAGTTGGTTCGATATGATTTAACATTAACAATTTTATGCTGACTCTTCCAAATGAACCCATACGTTTTCATTATAACTATTATTTGCTAGACTAAGTAATTGTTTCCAGAAATTTCCTTACCATTGATATTAAACTGACTGGGGGCCAATCTTTACAACCCTTTTTTTGAACAAAGATATTATGTTTGCAATTCTCCAGGCCTCTGGCACAGCCCTGAATCTCAGGTGGCATGACAGATTATTGTCAATGTCTCTATACTTTATACTCAGATTTCCATCAGTTTCCATGAACATATCTCATCTAGTCGCAGTGCTTTATCAATTTTAACCACAGACAACTCATCCAATACCTTCACATCAATTTTAAATTCTTCTAGTGACTGCATCATAAGGCCTGGACAGCACCTACCTCATCGGTAAATACAAGTGCAAAATATTCATTTCACACCTCAATCATGCCCCTTATGGGGGCCATCATGTGGCATAGTGGCAGTATCCTTACCTGTGGACCAGGACACCTGGGTTTAAGTCCCACCTGCCCCAGAGGTGTGTAATGATATCTCCAAACAGGTTAATTTAAAAAATAAGTTAAACAAAACAAAGAATTATGCCCCTTAGCTCTACGTGTACATTGTCTTTTTGGCCCATAATTGCCCCTGCTCTTTACCATCTTTTTACTATTAATGTACATACGTAAAGCCAATACTTTTTCACAATCCCTTCCTGCTTCTCATATTTGCTATTTCACTTTTCTGTATTCCGCCTTGGTTGTCAACTTTATTTACTACCTGACACGGGCCATAAGGACATTTTTCCTTCAACATAATTTCTGTCTCCTTTACCATCCTAGCAGCTCTAAATTTGTTTGTCCCACCTTTCTCTTTTGATGGAATATCCTCTAACTGTGCTTGAATCATCTCCTTTTGGACTACTGGTTTTCTTATTAACCTTTGCTTCTAATTTATCGAGCTGAGCTCAGTACTTGTCTCAATGAAGTTGCCTGTCTGCCAGTTATAGAGTCATAGAGATGTACAGCATGGGAACAGACCCTTCAAGTCCAACCTGTCCATGCCAACCAGATATCCCAACTCAACCTAGTCCCATTTGCCAGCACTTGGACCATATCCCTCTAAACCGTTCCTGTTCACATAACTATCAGGATGCCTTTTAAATGTTGCAACTGTACCAGTCTCCACCACTTCCTTTGGCAGATCATTCCATACACTTACCACCCTCTGTGTGAAAGCGTGCCCTTTAAGTCCCTTTTAAATCTTACCCCTCTCACCCAAAACCTATGCCCTCTAATTCTGTATCCCCCATCCCAGGGAAAAGACCTTGTTTATTTACCCTATCCATACTCCTCATTATTTTATAATACTCTATAAGGTCACCCCTTAGCTTACAACGCTCCAGGGAAACCAGATAATTATTCTTGATGTGGATTCACCAATCTCCATCGTTATTCCACATTTTGAGACAGTGATCAAGGCTCCTCCATGATCACTTGATCTGCTAGGCCTACCACATGTCCAAGAACCTGAGCTGTGTCTGGTTGGTTTGGGCACAGACAGCTGTAGGAAAATCTCCTGAACACAAGTTTGGAATACTTGACATTTTCTGCCCCTTTTCAGACCACTATCCCAGTCTGTATGTGGTAATTAATGTTCCTCGTTATAACTATGCAATGATATTTACATATTTTTGCAACAAAACATTCATATGTTTTTCTTCATATTTCTGTATTCACTTCCATGTGGCATTGGGAATAATGTGAAGATTATTATATTCAAGGTCCTGCTTGCTAATTTTCTAGCCTAACTCTCTCAATTCTGATTGCAGGACAACATCCCCATTTCCACCTATGTTGTTGGTCCCAATCTCTGGCTCTTCACCTAACCCCAGAAGAATATACTGGAGCTGTTTTGTGGCATCGTTTACTGTAGCACCAGGGAGGCAACAAACCATCCTGAAACCATGGTGATAGCTGCAGAAATGCCCATCTATTCCCCTAAATTAAAGAATCCCAATCAATACTGCCCTGTGGCACTACAGGTTTGCCTCTTGCAATACTCTTCAAAAATCCATCACCCTCACCAATATCCAGGAGTCCCTGCCTGCTTCTCTTAGAGTTCATGATGGTCACCCATTGCTTATCTGTCTGCTTGTCACTAAGTTGCTGTTGGACCACCTCTCCGAACATGCTATTCATGCAGTTTTTTGCCTCACAATGTACCTCAAATGATGCTAGCTCCTGATTGAGCTCTGAAACCTGGAGCTTAAGCTTGTGCAACGATGGAGTATCCTGCACATGGGCTCATCTAGGTCATGAGAAATGTTCACAACTGCCAACATGCCACAGGATAGGGATTCCAATTTGTTGAGCCATCTTATTACTTTGAAGTTCCTTTACTTACAGTAACTTTAGTTACTTTTGCTTACTTTAACCTTAATCATGTACAATCAATTATAAACTGAAGATTAGTAGAAAGTAGAAATTCTTCATCCTTAACCACAAATCAGGTCCCTCTTCTGTGCCTATAAATCTTTACTCTCATTATAGCTAATTTAGAAAGTGACTCAGTATTTTTAAGTCTTCATACTTTTTTTTCCTGGTGCCTATTCTGTCTTTCTCCCTCGCGTTATTTTACCTGGTGCATGCACCCTCTCTGCCATCCACAACCAGCTTGAAATAATTGCTACACTAGAAGGCAAACTGGAAAACAGGTTCCTTGATGTCTGACTGTGATACATCAAGTATCTTTCTGGTAACTTTTGCATTGTTTGAGTTATTACTACCTTGTCTGTGACAAAATATGAAGGGTTTGTGAAAGCTCTAGTGCCGTCAAAGTCAGGTGCCTCAGTGATACATCATAAGAAATGTGCCATAGGATTTGATAATGTCACTGCTTACCAAAGGAATCGTTGAATCCCTACACTGTGCTCTTCCATCTTTTCTATTTAGGCTTGGGTTCCTTTTCAACACAAGGTTCATTCCTGGTTATCACAGATTCAGTCTAGTTATAGCAGATTCAATGTAATCTTAACTTCACAACAAGGTTAATTTCTCAAAGTCTGTTCTGGGTGTGTTTTTTTTAATGTTCATCATTGCCAGCTACAGCAGGAGGTTGCTGCTGGTGGTGGTTAGAGAGTCCCCAGTTGTTCCTCTTCTTCTCCCAGCACCTAACATCAACAGTCAGAGAGTGCACAGAGAGCCAATTGTGTGGGAAGGAGACACACGGCAGACTGATATCCCACTCCATCCATTAGGGAACATTCATTGTCACAGACCGTGAATAGAAACCGAAGGTAAAACAGCACTGCTCTCGCAGGGATGCAGGCACTCTGTATCCAGAGTATGGGGCCTTTTCAAATTGTGTACAAATAGGAACAGTTCTTTTTCTCTCCTCCTTCTGTGGAACTCTTTGAGAATCTGATCTATCGACCTTGTATGCTGTTCATAGCTAGTCAGATGACAATCTATTTTATAGAGAATCGTAAACCATGTACAATATACATTTACTGTTTCGGTTCAGTGAAAGTGTATCTCTCTAGGGCCATAAAATTTACTTGTCAAGAATATAGAGGGCTAGGTCAAAACTAACCTGTTGTTTAATCAGAGAATTTTTACAGATTGCAATGTATCATTAGTTTCAGCTTCCAACTCTTAAACAAATATTTTAAGTTTTCATTGTACCCAAAACAAACCATGCACCGAATAGTGTTACACTTAGTTCTAATCACCATAATTGAAAAATATGTCTATAGTGAGTATTTCATCATGGGCTTGCTAACAGTTAATCTGATGAATTACTGTTTTATAATAACAAGAGTATTGTAAAATGTATCACACAATTCATTATTCTACTAATGTAAAATTATGCTTGAGATAGATTATCCTTCTAAAGTCACAAGATACACCTTCTACAATAAACTTAGTCTGAGGTTATTCAGAATTCCATTGTTTACTGAGCAAATGTTGCACATTGCAAAGTACTTCTCAGCTTCAGGTTGCTTGGCAAATTGTTTTCTATCAATAAAGCATGGCATTCTGGCTTGTAAACATCTGTGTGCAATAAACATTATGACCCTAAATTCCACAAGGTAATTGCTACTCACATGTCCCCTTGTTCAGGATTCCCTAGCCAGAGAAAATAGGTATTCTGTATTTACCTTATCCTTTACCCCAAGGGTCATCAACCTTTTTGATGAGGGGGAAGGCACATTTAACTTTATTTCTTCCATGGGGAGGCCAGTGAGCAAATTTCAAAAGGTAAGGGTTGCCACAACAGTAAACATGAAATTCTTCAAAAATCTTCAAAAGCAATAAATTGATAATTTATTTTAAATGATTAATAAAAATGACCACTGAAAAGTGCAAAGCAGCAAAATTTAATAAAACAACCAATTTTGCCCTTTTTTTGCTTAAGAAGCAGAACTAGAGACAGAAAAAGAACAATCCCGATTCACAATCACCAGGATAGAGGATGGTGACCTTAGGAGTTTGGTTTAATTCACACTGTCCTTGGGGCGGCTCTTGTGGGGTCATTCCAAGCTGGCCTTGATAGAATTTCAAAAGTCGTAGTTAGAACCAAGTTGACTTTTAGCCTACAGTTTCCTCCTCACTTAGCCTTGCTTCCTTCTCTCCCTCTTACACTCTTGTTCTTTTCCCTCTTTCTCACCCCTTCTCACTCTGTCTTACTCTGCCCACTTTAACTTAAGATAATAATTCATGGGTTTTTGTAATCTAAATATTTTCACTTTGACTGTAACCCCAACAACAAACATTTTGTGTTGAAACGCAAGTGGCCAAGGTTTTTCCAGAGAGACTTAAATGCAACTTGGTGAAAAAGATAATTTTTTTTTGAAAAATTAAAAGAAAGAAAATTTAACAGGAGCAAACCAGCAGCTTGACTATCATTATCCCTCTCACCATCACACTCTGACTCACAGTTTCCCTCCCCCCCAACTGACTGTCACTACCTTCTCTCCTTACTGCAACATACAGCTCCTTCCTATGCTTTCTCACCTTGATCCTACTCTAATCTCCTTCCCATCCCTTCTCCCTGTGACTGGACTCATCTCCTTTTCCTCTTTCTCAAGCCAAAATCTCCTTAAGAGCCTCCTCTTCCTGGTCCTGACCCCAGATGCCATGGCTCCAGGGCTCAGGCTAATCATGGTTCTGCTAATCAATGACCAGTTCTCCAATGTATACTGCTGATAGGCCCACCAGTAAGCTGACAGCCGTATACGAGGAGAGAAAGGGCCTCTGACTGGAGGAACAACTCCTTGTAAATTCAAGCATGGCAAGGATAAAAAGTCTGGTTTTCATGTTGGGTTTACTCAACAACTGGATTGTTTCGTGAGTTTGGCAAGATAGAACGACCAATATTAACAACACAAGTTGGGCCATCAAGTTGTTTAACAAGCAATAATCTTCCTTAATTGCCAACTCACTGTCAATGAGAAATTCACCAGGACACTTGTCAAAAGCCAAAAAGATGGAGTGAGATGCTCCCCTTGTTAAGATGGACCTCACCAGAATGCTCATCCAAGATGACCACATGTCTTGCCACAGTCCAAGTCATTCCAAACCAGAGAAGATTCTGCCACATGGTGTTGCAGGGTGAAATAGTAGGTCTTCATTTTCATCATCATCATCAGTTAGAGATTTTCGAAAACATGCTTGAACAAAATCTTTTAGTCAAACAAAGTCTTTTTTTAAAAAGAAACAATCTTGACTCAAATTTGTCTACATTCCAATGTACTGTTTTTGGTCATCCATTTTCATTTCAAATTACAAAAATAAATAGGGTTGCAACTAACAAATAAAATTGTTGGCATTTTCAAAATTAAATTTGTTAACAGCAGCTGATGTACAGTATTTACAATTAACTCTTCAGTACAAAATAGTCAGGGAACAAAAAGTAGGCAGTCCCAATGCAATGAACAATGCCACTGGAGAAGTGTGATACGGATCCTCTTTTTCAAAATCTGCAGAGAGGTCAAGCATGGCAAGGAGGGACACTGCGCTTGGGGCAGTTAGAGGATGTCTTTGTGACCTGTTACAATGTTTGGTTCACAGAAAGCTAAAATCAGTCAAAAGCAAATATTCTTGAATATATCCCAGTGTTTGACAATGTCTTATACAATTAAATTGATGCTAAAAATATTTACAATTCCACAAACTGAGCTGTTGATTTGAACTGTTCAGTTGGTGTAGTGTACAAAGCAAAGAAACAGATGTTTCCTATTGAGTGAGACTAGGGGAATGCAGTGGAACAGACCAATACATGGCTTACCATATGTATTTTTCAGTGTTTCCAATGTTATGAATTAGGTACCTTTTAGTTTAACCATGAAGCTTGTATCTAAACCTTTAAAACACACTGAGAAATAGACAGCCAAGTTTCAATTCACAATTATAAGAAATGCAGGGTGGTACTTAATGGAGATGAATCAGGTGAAGAACTGTAAGAACTCCACATTACCACCTTTAGGGAAGTCCCACTGTGTTAAATAGAGAAACTGAGGACTGCAGATGCTGGAGATTCAAGGAAAAAAATAGATATGTCGCTATTGAATAGCAGGATAAAGGGCTATGGGAAGAAGGCAAGAAATGGGAGTGGAAGCCAGGATGAGATCAGCCTTGGTAATGTTAAATGGCAGAGTGGGCTCAAAGGGCTGAATTGCCTACTTCTTCTCCTAACTCCAATATTTCTATTCTGATCAAATTTTAATTTCTTCTTCCACAGTTCACCCTGTGAGCCAGCAAGCCTTATTTAAAGGGCCTGGCATCAGGAAGGATGCCCACTCTGCAATTTAACATGATCATAACTGATCTCATCCAGGTCTCAACTCCACTTTCTTGCCTTCTTCCCTCAACACTTTATCCTGCTTTTCATTAGAAATATATACTTTTCTTCTTGAATCTGTTGATTGATTCTGCCTCCACTGTTAAATGTCACTCATGGACTTACTGACAGCAGCAAGCCTTTTCTGGGAACAAGGAAGGTCTGTGAGGGTGTAATTCCTGCCTGCTCACAGTTGTATTGAATGGTAGAAGAGAAGGGAGTGAGGGCAAAAAGAGGAAACAGGGAAAGGGGAGGGAGGTGGCTCTAAATGCACCTCCCTTTCCCTCCTGATGCCTGATGAGTCAGACTCATCTATATCAACATCAAATGCAACCCATTGCTGTCTTTGACTATAAAGGTGACTGGGGCCTGGACTTCTAAACCTCAGCATCCATTCAGGCTGACATAAGCAAGACTACGTAACTTGTTATCCACTGCTGCCACAGGCAGATCATGATCGATTATCAGCCATCACTTAACTGAATAGAAAGAAGAAAGGAGTTGAATGGGTTGCTTTGTTCCTACATGTCAATTACAAATTCATACTTTTTTTTAGAACACAGATCATTACAATGCAGTACAGGCCCTTCAGCCCTCGAAGTTGCAGCAACCTGTAAAACCAATCTGAAGCCCATTTAACCTCGACTATTCCATTTTTGTCCATATGTCTATCCAATGACCATTTAAATGCCCTTAAAGTTGGCAAGTCTACTACTGTTACAGGCAGGGCATTCCATGCCCCTATTACTTTGAGTAAAGAAACTACCTCTGATATCTGTCCTATATCTATCACCCCTCAATTTAAAGTTATGTCCCGTCATACTAGCCATCACCATCTGAGGAAAAAGGCTGTCACTGTCCATCCTATCTGATCCTCTGATTATTTTATGTGTCTCAATTAATTTACCTCTCGGCCTTCTTCTCTCTAATGCTAACAGACTCAACTCCCTCAGCCTTTCCTCTAAGACCTTTCCTCCATACCAGGCAACATTCCAGTAAATCCCCTCTACACCCTTTCCAAAGCTTCATTATCCTTCCTATAATGCAATGACCAGAACTGTAGTCAATACTCCAAGTGCGGCCGCACCAGAGTTTTGTACAGCTGCAGCATGACCTCATGGTTCTGAAACTCAATCCCTCTACTAATAAAAGCTAACACACTGTATGCCTTCTTAACAACCCGATCAACCTGAGTGGCAACTTTCAGGGAAACTATGTACATGGACACTGAGATCTCTCTGCTCATCTACACTACCAAGAATCTTACCATTAGCCCAGTCCTCTGCATTCCTGTTGCTGCTTCCAAACTGAATCCCTCACACTTTTTCACATTAAACTCCATTTGCCATCTCTCAGCCCTGCTTTGCAGCTTATCTATGTCTCTGTGTAACCTACAACATTCTTCGGCACTATCCACAACTCCACCGATCTTAGCGTCATCCGCAAATTTACTAACCCATCCTTTTACGCTGTCATCCAGGTCATTTACAAAAATGACAAACAGCAGTGGACCCAAAACAGATCCTTGTGGTACGTCAGTTTTATTGGAACAAAACAAGGTACCTTTTGTGCGTACCAGAAGCTCCAGGTTATATAGGTCAGAGGAACTGAATCATACCAGAAGATTTAGTAAAAATGTTGTTGTGGGGACTTTAGGCCAGTCAGTGCTGGGGTTACTGATAGTGGCAGCAGTCTAAACTGAACTAGTCCCATTTACCTGCATTTGACCCATATCCCTCTTAAACCTTCCTATTGATGTACTTGTCCAAATGCCTTTTAGAAGTTGTAATTGTACTCACTGTTACCACTTCCTCTGGCAGCTCATTCCACATACACACCGTCCACTGTGTGAACAAGTTCCACTTCAGGTCCCTTTTAAATATTTCTCTTCTCACCTTAATCCTTTGCCCTCTAGTTTTGGAATCCCCTATTCTGGGGAATAGACCTTGTCTATGCCCTTCACCCTATCTATGCCCCTCATGACTTTATAAACCTCTATAAAGTTACCTCTCAGCCTCTGACACTCAAAGGAAAAACCAGCCTGCTCTACTATAAGTAGTTCTAAGTCTTTCATGAAACTATGATTTGTGGCTTTTAGCAAATTGTTGAAATCATTTAAGCAGCATCTTGTAGTGAATGGGCCTTTTCAACCTGAGATAGATGAAATTGTTTTATAAATGAACAAGGTCAGCGAGTACATCTGAATATTTTTTTTTTAAGTCAAGATGTCTGTCATTCTCTTATAATTAACCTTTGTTAAAAAGGGATGGAATATTCCCTGCTCCTGAACATTCAGAACATGGTGAGAAAGTTTGGACAATTGGCTAAGGTGACCAGTGAGGAGCTTCTCAATTTCAATAGCTACAAATTCCATGTTCCAACAAATTGTTGAGTAGTGAAATAACTCTCACCAGCCAGCAGTGAGTGGTCTATGTGCATGTGTTGGCATGCAGCATCATCCTCATTATTATATCATCTCATCTCAGTAATCTGCAGTTTCCTGTTCTCCCACCCGCCAGATAGATACAAGATGGCAACAATTCCCTGTATAGAAATCAAAGCAATAACCTAGCAATTCCAACTTGTATCATTAGATCTCTATCGGTCAACAACATCTCAGTGTTTGCTCCATGGGCAACAACTACATGCTCTTCCTTTCCCACAGGCCCTCTAGGACCACAATAGCAGAATGGGAAGCTAATTACCTTCTGTCTGGGCAAAGAAAAGAGTTACTGTGGACTGCCATTGCTTGACCGGATGCAGAACTGGACTGTAAAAATGGCATCTCTGCCAAGAATCCCAGGAGGTTCCAATAATGACCAGTAATGACCAGCCTGTAACGAGGACAATATGACAAACAAGGCACCATAAGGGCATTGTAATGAGGCAAGTTTGCGTAATAGGGCTTGAGAAGAGAACTCCTCTATGAAGTTCAACTAAAGTGACAGTCTATTTCTGAAGAAGTGATACTGGACTCAAAACATTAACTCTGTTTCTCTCTCCACAGAATCTGCCAGACCTGCTGAGTTTCTCGAGTACATTTTGTTTGTTTCAGATTTCCAGCATCTTATAAAAGTTTGCTTTTATAAGATTCAGTCCATAGTTGCTGCCACATGTTGCTTTCACAATTTACTTGAATTAAATCACAGTGCTCATTACAATGACAGTAACAAATGGGTGATTGTATTTTTAACTATTGGTGGTTGTGTCAAACAAAAGAATCAGTTACATCCATCAGCAAAAAATTGTGAAACCTTGCCAGGAGAAAGGTTTGGTCATTAACAAGCTCATTCTCATCAGATTTCAGCTTTTTCTCTGTTCAAGCCAACTATAATCGAGTGTTGGCTTCTTATTTAACACAAATGAGAAATTTACAATAAAGGAAGGTTTACTTGTGTTAAACAATAACAGTTTGCTCACATGAAATCTGGATGTTGCAACAAGATATTTGGGTTTTGATTACTTTATAAACAATGCAAACTTTTTTCTAAAGCTTGTCTTTAGATCCTGAAGACGAGCAAAATTTGATAAACACGCCCAGCCAACTGTCAAATATCCTAGATTTTCTTCATCTTGTTTCTTCAGTGCTATTCCTTAGTCAAAAACAAACTAGTTTTGTGAAGAAGGACAGAAAAAGAATTTAACACTGCAAGTGTGAAATAGTGATAGAAAATGCTGGCTTTCCATAGATTTTGCAGTATCTAAAAGATAATGGAACCCTTATCTGAAATCATTCTTTCATTTTCAAATACATTGACCTGAATTATCCTTTATGCTTTTTCTATTTTTATTTGAGTATGCTGGTATAAATGGAGCAAGGTTCATAAATTTTAGAAAAATTGAAATGCCAATTAATACATTCAGACCAGAATATCCAGTTTAACTTATGAATTCTTCAAGCTAATACTAGTTTATTAAATTATTTCAGTAATTCAACTTTGCCAACAGGCATGGCAAGCAATTTTCTCTCAACACAGAATATTTACAGCAAATTGCTATTACATTACAGACTGACAGGAGTTTGTTTCTGATCAGTATCAATGAAAACATGCCAGTTCAGGATCTTTTTTGCTTGATGATCATGTTTTACAAGATAAAGTATTATATTAGATATTCAACATCAACCTCAAAGCTTCTACCCAGTTTGGATAAGGCAAATACATGAAAATTTTATTTAAATGTGTTTTTTATTACACCATAAAAATAATTCTGAAATTAGTTACTTTAAAAAGAAATGTAATACTATGTGAATAAAAACAACTGACTTAGTTTTGACAAGGGTTCACTAACTTGAAACATGTTCTGTTTCTCTCTCCACAAATGCTACCTCACCTACATAGTACCCCTAGAATGCCTGTTTTTATTTCAGATTTCCAGTATTTGTATTAAGCTACAAAAAGTTGTTCCCCACTGTAGCTTTTCTTTTTGATAATTAACTTTATTTCAACTAATCAATAATATTCCTTTACTTCTTCCGCAAAGCATATTTTGCTATTTCTTTAGTCCCTATCTCCTCAGGAGCTTATTCTAATATTTGCCTTACTACTAAAGTAAGTTAAAATGGAGAGGTCATGACTACACAGTAACCAAACTGGCGAGCGATTCAAACAAGAAATATGGACTTAGGAAACATTTCTTTCTAAGACTGGAAAACCTCGAAAAAGTCATAAGGTGAATTACTCCATCATCTTTGTGAGTTTGTCTATGTGTATATACAACACACACTTGATCCATGAACTGGTTGCTCCAACTCAATATAAGCAATAAGCTTTAGTCAACAAAGCCAGTTCAAATGTCAACAGAAGGCAAATTGAGTAAAGGTAAACAGGGATTGTTTTGTAACATTTCAACCCAAACTGTTGAACAAAAGCACAAATTGATCCCAACTAAGTGGATCACTGCATAAGTCATTTCCCAAGTGGACTTTCCTCTGTATCATAGCAGGCCATAGTCATGAGATGCGGAAATATCTATAATAGTATTAGAGGAAGAAACTATGGAAATACATGGGGACAAACAGAAAATTCCTGAAACTGCACATCATTCAAGGGCAATTAGAGATTAGAGTGAGTGCTAGCCTAACCTGTGAAGCCCACATCTCATGAAATTATATCAAAAACATGCAATATGCTGAGAACATGGACAATGTACATAATGAAGAATGTTACAATGAAGCATTTATGAAATTAAAGATTAAAATCAAAGCAAAAGTTGAATTGAAGACACATTAAAATTTCATAAACAAGAAATAAGACCATAAAACCATAAGACATAAGAGCAGGAGTAGGCCACCCAGCCCATTGAATCTGTTCCACCATTCAAATCAAATTATGGGTAATCTGATAATTCTTAAATTTACATTCCCGACTTTTCCCAATAACCACTGATTTCCTTAATGTTTGAGGATATATCTCAGCCTTGAATATAGTTAACAACCCAGCCTCAACAGTCCTCTGTGGTAAAGAATTCCACAGATTCTCTACTCTCAGAGAAGGAATTCTGCCTTAAACATACGGTCCCTTTTTATGAGATTACTTCCCCCGGTCCTATGAGCATTACCTGCTTCCAGACAACTCTGGAGCCGTTTTAGTTGGCCCTTAAAGGGGCATTTATTTCTAATACTGACAGAACACTCCAGTTGTCTCAGGCAGCTATTGCCTTCCTTCAGCTTCAGGTTTCCCAGCTGCTAAATACAAATAGCTTCCAAAACGGAAGGAACTGAGGTCTCACTTAAATATTACAATCACTGTTCAGGGCTGACTTCAAATCTGCTGCAGATGAGCAATAAATATGCACACTGTCAGTGGTCTGGGGTCACATTTCATATTTTTACAAATTTATTTCTTCTGACCATTCCTGTTCTGTTGGAGGGGAGTGGCAATTTCAATTTAATCTCATTTTGTTGAGGATTGTGCAAATAAACAGACACCCAGCCACATATTACACTTGCGCTCCAATTTACTACATTTTTTACTTAGTGTCATGATCTAATTTGTTGCTCGTCACCAGTAAACCTCCATATTATAAGATGATGTATAAATCATATTGTACAAACCAGAAGTTATACAAACATGATTTACAAGGGGTGAAATAGTGGTTAGCACTGTTGCCTCACAGCACCAGAGACCCATGTTCGACTCTAGCTTTGGGTGACTGTCTGTGAGAAGTCTGCACTGTGTTGACTTGGATTTTCTCCCCATTTCCAAAGATATGCAGGTTAAGTGGATTGGCCATGCTAAATTGCCCTGTCATCTGCATGATAGCCATTGTGAAAGTAAGCTTGATTTTGCCACAACAAAAAAGATTCTTATTTATCTGATAAATCAACTATCCACACAGCTTGTTCATTACACAGATAAAATTAAGATCACTGCTACAATTTCTTTCACAGCTTTAGGCTGATAACTTTGAGTAAATAATTTTTTCTGTACAAGAAATTTTGTTTTCCGGTGTTGTCATGTAAACGTATTGTAAATGGATTTCAGATACAGACTTTAATTTATCACTGACAAAATAAATTTTATTCAATTAAATAGGCAATAAAACCTCACACAAAAACAATCTGTACTTCAATTATTGACAGACATCTTGAGATATTTTAAGTAAAAGGATAAACAGTTGTAGGTAGGGAAATTCTACAACAGAACTCGAGAAATTATATGGAAAAGCCAAGTATGTACTTGATATATCTATGATTTGGAGATGTCAGTGTTGGACTGGGGTGTACAAAGTTAAAAATCATGCAACACCAGGTTATAGTCCAACAGGTTTAATTGGAAGCACTAGTTTTCGGAGCACCGCTCCTTCATCAGGTGGTTGAGAGTACACAATTGTAAGACACAGAATTTATAGCAAAAGTTTACAGTGTGATGTCACTGAAATTATACATTGAAAAATATCTTGACGGTTTGTTAAGTCTCTCATCTATTAGACTAACCATGATAGTTTCTCTTCTTTCATATGTAAATCGCAAAACCTTTTTAAAAAAGTTACATTCTCAGGTTAACTGTAACAATTGGTGTCAGCTCAGATAAGATGTTAAGGTGTTGAGACTGTTAGCCCCCTGTGTTCCCTGTCTGTGCCATAATGTTTAGACTGATTCTAATCTAAAAAGTGAGTTAACAGATACTTTGCTCAAAAACTGCATGAATCCATGTAACTCTAAGTACAAATTCACCCCACAAACGTATATGTGTATGTGTGTGTGTCTGGGTTGGGGGTTTGTGAGTGTCTGAGAGAGTGTGTATATATTTGTGCGTGAGTGTAAAGTGTCTAAGTCTGTGAGAGGATACATTTGGGAGTGTGTGTGTCTGTAGGAGTGTGTGTCTGTAGGAGTGTGGGTCTGTAGGAGTGTGGGTCTGTAGGAGTGTGTGTGTGTGTGTGTGTCTGGACAGGGGGTTGTGAGTGTCTGTGAGAGAGAGAGAGCGTATGTGTGTGTGTAAGTGTAGTGTTTGAGCAAAGTACAATGTCACACACTCCTACAGACACACACTCCCACACTCTCACATGCACCCTCTCACAGACTTAGACCACTTTACACTCACACACACACACAATCTGTGAGAGGGTGCATGTAGGAGTGTGTGTCTGTAGGAGTGTGTGACATTGTACTTTGCTCAACACTTTACACTTACATACACACATGAGAGAGAGAGAGAGAGAGTGTATGCAAGTGTATGCAAGTGTAAAGTGCTGAGCAAAGTACAATGTCATACACTCCTACAGACACACACTCCCACACTCTCACATGCACCCTCTCACAGATTGTGTGTGTGTGAGTGTAAAGTGGTCTAAGTCTGTGAGAGGGTGCATGTGAGAGTGTGGGAGTGTGTCTGTAGGAGTGTGTGACATTGTACTTTGCTCAAACACTTTACACACACACACATACGCTCTCTCTCTCTCTCTCTCTCTCTCACACAGACACTCACAACCCCCTGCCCAGACAGATACACACACACACTCCTACAGACACACACACTCCCACATGTATCCTCTCACAGACTTAGACACTTTACACTCACGCACAAATATATACACACTCTCTCAGACACTCACAAACCCCCAACCCAGACACACACACACAGGTGGGAAGAGCGGATAAATCCCTTCCCACACTCTGGGCAGGAGAACGGCCTCTCCCTGGTGTGACTGCGCTGATGAATTTCCAGGGCAGATGGGACACTGAAGCCTTTCCCGCAGTCACCACACTTCCACGGTTTCTCCTTGGGGTGAGATTCCTCTGGTTTCTCCATGGCCAAAGCTTCAGCTGCACACAAACGCATGTACAAACCCTCCCCGCCGTGAATTCCTCTTTCCAGGCTGCAAAATTGTTACAGGCTGCACATTCAATGCGCTGCCACAGTAGCGTCTCTCATCCAGCTCCACTGATGCTGAAAGCGTACTGAAACAGAAACACAAAACAAAGAGCTTTGCTCCTTCTCACAGAATCATAGTGTAAAATCCTTACAGTCCCAATGGATTGATTGACTGTCTGTCATTGACATGAAAATGAGGACTGCAGATGCTGGAGAGTCAGTCAAAATGTGTGGTGCTGGAAATACACAGCAGGTCAGGCAGCATCCAGAGAGCAGGAGAGTTGCTGTTTCGGGCATAAGCCCTTCAACTACTGAATTTGAAACTTCAGTCTTCAAATCTTCAAATGCACTGGAAAAAAACAGATTACGAAAGTCATCACTGTCAGTCAGGGTAGAAATTCAGAACAAGCAATTCTACTTTATGCGGAACATTCTTTTCTTTTCTCATTCCATGAAATTGAAAGCACCATTACCCTACTCTGATTGCTCTACATTTACACCTGATTAATGCATCTAACCTACACATCCTGGACACTATGGACAATTTAACATGGCTAATTCACCCAAACCTGCACATCTTTGGATAGTGGGAAGAAACAGGTACACTGGAAGAAATCCGCCGCAAACACCAGACGGAGAATGTGCAATAACCACACAGACAACGGCCCCGAGGCTGGAATTGTATCTGGCTCTCTGGTACCGTGAGGCAGCATCACTAACCACAGACACCGTACCTTCTTTTTCCAGTCCTGCCACCAAGTCACTCAGCTTGAGCTCAAGCAAAGCACTACGTTTAATTTTCACTTCACACACACTGAACTTTCGGCCCGTCCCCACTTCCCCACAGGAAATGCAAACAGCTGGGGGGTTGCCACATCGAATCCCTACAGTGCGGAATGAGGCCATTTGGCCCAACAACTCTCCATTTACCTCCGACTAATATACCTAATCCACACATCCCTGAACTCTATGGGGCAATTTAGCATGGCCAATTCACCCTAACCTGTACATCTTTGGACTGTGGGAGGAAACCGGAGCATCTAAATGAAACCCACACAGCTACGCGGGGGGGAGGGGGGACAATGTGCAAACTCCACACAGACAGACCTGAAGCTGGAGTCAAATCCTTGTCCCTGGTGCTGTGAGGCAGCAGTGTAACCACTGAGCCACGTGCTGTCCGTGTGTGCTGAAAGAGATGCAATGTGGAACTTTATTGACTGTACCGCACAGTGGATTGTTGAGTAACGTTGAGACTCAAAGGATCTGGAAAGAGGTAGCCACCATTTAGGAGCGCATTGTGACAGATGCTGGAATCCGTCCTGAGCAAGCTAACATTTCAGGTCTTCTTTGAGATTTATAAAATCTTGCTGGATACAGAGAAGGTGAATGCCAGGAGTCATTTCCCTGGAATGAGGGATTTCAAGACTAGTGGACATATTTTTAAGGTGAGAACAGAGAGATTTAAAAACAAAATAAGGGGCAACATTTTTACACAGAGTGCTCCACGTGTGGAATGAATTTCCAGAGGAAGTGGTAGATGCGCTTACAGTCACAACATTGAAATGACATTTGGAATAGTACATGAATAAGAAATGTTCAGAGGGATATTGGGCCAAGTACATGTAGGTGGGACTAGTTTAGTTTGGGATTATAGTCAACATGGACTGGTTGGACCGAAGGATCTGTTTCCATGCTGTGTCCAATGCAGTCATCAATGTAGCGGAGGAAGAGGTGGGGAGTGGTGCCGGTGTAATTACGGAAGATAAACTGCTCTACGTAGCCAACAAAGAGACAGGCATAGCTGGGGCCCATACGTGTGCCCATGGCTACCCCTTTGGTCTGGAGGAAGTGGGAGGATTTAAAGGAGAAATTGTTAAGGGTGAAGACCAGTTCGGCCAAACGAATCATTCTAACAGATGAGAGACTTAACAAACAGTGTAATTTCAGTTACTTCACACTGTAAACTTTTGCTATAAATTCTGTGTCTTACAATTGTGTACTCCACAATCACCTGATGAAGGAGCGGTGCTCTGAATGCTAGTGCATCCAATTAAACCTGTTAGACTATAACCTGGTGTTGTGAGATTTGTAACCTGATATATCTAAACCTTGATTAGGTTTGAAGTTTTCACTCAATTCTTTGTTATTTTTTAAAGAGTTAATGCTGTTCAAAATATATTCAGAATAATGAAACTACACATGGGAGGAGCTAGATCATTGATGATGCAACATCAGCCATGGTACAGAAACTGGCTCAGTGCTGGCAACAAATATAATTTAGAAATTATGAGAACATTACTACCATGACCAACATATTATGCTCAGAATCCGCTTTCCTTTCCAGATCACTATTTAAAATATGCATAATAATCACAACTTTTTCAGCAAGTTTTCTATGTACAGCATTCATTTGAAGTCAGCAGTGGTGACAATTATTATATGTTATTTATAATTTCATGAGATTCAACATGATGTACAAATAGGAACCTCTCACATTAAACAGGAAAGTGGGTGGATTTTAAAGTATTAAAGTATTACTCACACCTAGTAAACTTTATCTTTCCTTTTAAGATCTGTTTAGATTGTGACACACTCTACTGTAGGGTTTAAAGAACATTGATCTCAAAAGCCATTTCCATTTAAAAATCTTTAAAATTTGCATTGATAGTAGTCGAAAGTATCTGAGGATTAAAAAAAAACCATGACAAAAAGCAATTAATACACATAGTTATTTTTAAAACACTTAAAAAAAAATCAAGTGCCAAAAATTTAGCCTAATTTCCAAAATATGGTAGGAAAGATAAAATATACTACCTTTGGAAGCAGACTAGAAACAAAGTTTCAATGAAAAGCTTGGAGATTGCTGGTGCTGCCCCGTACATATCTTTTTGTATATTAAGTTACACAGAAATGCATCTCTGGTTATTTCGTCATGTGACTATTGGCACAAGAATCATCCGACAACCTTAGAAATAAAGGTGGTGCAGAGCTTGGTCAGAAATTTATGGCCACAGTCCTTTCTCAAGATTGAAAGAAGAAAAGTTGTTCCAGGAATAATTTAGTTCACCAGAAGGAACAAGGTTCTTTTCAGAATTCAGCTTTCAGAAGCACAAGGATATCTACACAGGGAGCCTGAGAGGAGAGCTACATGACTCAAAGTCTTCCATTTATAGTCATTCGGGCAGTGAATAGGCACATACCAAATGCCACAAGGCATATTCAAGTCCTTTCAATCAACAACCCTGATGTTTATTTTATCTTTGACACTGAACACTATAAAGACTCATCGCAAAAACACATATGCGTGTACTGTCATTAATTACATTCTCCAGCATTTTCAACCACAATGTTTATTTGGGTAATTTACTGGAAAAAAAATTGGTAAGAAAAATATTAACCTTAATTGCCTTTACTTGTCTAAAGTTTTAACAATATATTAGATTTTGAATAAAATCAGTGCATTTCAGTGGCTCTGCAGTGCATTTATGAAAGGAATGGTGAAAGAAAGATTGTCAAATGGAAGTTCGAGTGTGAGACACTTCTGCTAAAAGGAGTGTGTGCAGACTGTGGGGATTCTCATACATCCCAATCAGGTCCCCATTATGTCTTCATTGTTAGAGTAGAAGGTGAGGGTCACCTCCCATCAAGTAAAGGACAGCTTCCTTTCCCACAGAACCACGCCAGTCAATCAAAAACCCTGAAAGACGAGCCTTATTCTGCAACCATGATTGAGTACTAATGTCATTTAGATTCAACAAAAGCCCAAAAAGAGAAAAAAGTGCATTACTAATGTCACCCTCAGAAAAGACAATTAAACGGAAAGTGCTATTTTGTGAAGAAAGGATTGGGTGGGGGTGGGGAAAAAATACAAGCAGATTTGTCAGCACTTTAAAATGTTTAAAATAAACTTCTTCAATATTGCAACACCGTAACATGGTACTTGCAGTAGTTTTAATGACGAATGTTTGACTTAGTTGATTTATTAATGGCTCTCTTCAGTACAAACAGCCATTGAAGATTATTATTTAAAGCTCTTAAATACAGGATGTTAAAAGTCAGATGTCTGTTCAAATCCATAAGCACATATGCTTTAATAAAACCATTTTCCTTTTGATAATGTTGTGTAGCAATTTAATCATTGGAGTGCCGCATTTCCTTATGATTCTGAAAAAAATGCTTCAAAATGTTTGTTTTTGCCTTTCCGTCCACAAAGTCAACAGAATGTTCCTGTCCAGAACGTACGCAAACAAGTAACTGACACAGAGGTAAATCAACTGCAGAGACCTTCATACAGGGAAGCACTTCTTATTCCTCTATTTATAATCATATAGAATGGCAGCTCATCCAGAATTGTAAAGTCAAAGCAAAACAGCTTATGGTCAAGGTTTCCAAACTGCCCCTCCACTACCCCACCATTAATAGCAAGAGTGGTGCTACTACGACAATAACATTTCAAATAAGAATGTAAATTAAAAAGTCACCTTTCTGTGCAGTATATATATATATATATGATCATTCATGTAAAAAGAATTCTGTCACAATAAACACTATTTTTTCTGACCCATTATCCTCATTACAAGATGATCGATGAATAACTGGATAGCTAATTCAGCATAGCCTTTTCACAAACAGGATTCCTCTTTTCAGTCTTGTACAGTTCATTATACGGAATGTTTATGTTTTCTTTTTGCACATCTAAATATAAAGTTCTTGAGAAATGGAAAGTGAAGAGAGAAGTCATTGCTATAAAAACAAATCACTTGAAGACTGACAAAAGAGATAGCATTTTTCCATAGAGAATTCAATGGTTGTTGAACCCCTGATTGATGTCACCCCAATATTCACTTGGCTTTTGAAACAGACTTCCTTCTCACGACTCCTGTCTAAGAAAGAAGGCCATTGTGACAGAAAGATCTAGAAGATGGACAATGACAGACTGCTTCACAACTTTCATGAGAAAGAGATTAATGCTGATAAAATTGTTGGAAGTGAAAGGTTGACCAAGTTAAATAACTAATTATCCTTGCTGCTTGAAATCAATTTTAGACCAGCAGAAAATGATAGCAGTTCATATATTCATTTAAAGCTGAAACATACTCCTTAATACTTATGTTTAACTTCTGTACTTTTCCTATCATTATTTCAGTATCCATGTATTATAACTCAGACAAGCAAACATCACTCTCCTCAGGTAGCAGTCAGTACTGCATTATCACAGAATGGGTTGCCTGAAGGGTCTGCTTCCATGCTGTACATCTCTATGACTCTAATACAAGGTGATGAGTGTGTCTAAGAACAGGAATCCATTGTATGTCAAACTGTTCATCAGACTTTAAAACTAAGAAACAAATAATGGGACTCCTGTACAAATCACTTAATAATGTGAATTTGGCTTATTTGAACATTTTATTCTTGCCGAGGTGCTAGGGAACCCAGTAATAGCCAGAAGGTGAAGAGGAGGAGGGGGAGATTAAAGAGTCACACTGAAATGGTAACCAAAATTTAAAACGGAAGGTAAAATCTAAGTAACTTATCCATGTTAAAATATTTAAATGAACAATGCACCACTTGGGTGCAGTTTGGTCATCTCCTTATGTTCTTGTTTGTTCTTTGAAGATGGCCATGTTCATCATCAGGGGTGTTTGATAAGGTTCTTGTAGACGTGCAGGTGATTAATGTTGATCTGCACTCAGAAGGTTCTATTGCAAACAAGTCAGGATGTCTCGTATGAATGAGTTTTGGAAGATTGTCTGTCTTGGGATTTCCCCATCATATCTTTCCTCTGTGTCATTGATTTACACTTGCTCTTGAGGGAGGTAACACCACTTTTTATATGGCTGTGCCAGCTGCAACAACCCTGGGTTAGCTTTTCCTAGGATTCAAGGTCAACCTCAACATTCCTGTTCAAAGTGCAAGTGGGCAGGCTTGAGTTTAGATTTGAGATTTTTTAAACATCCATCTGACACAACCTTTCCTGTTTTTGGAGGTTACAACTTCCCCCAATGAACTTCCAAAGACATTGCTGGAACAGCAAAAGGAGACTGCAAAATCCCATCTATTCATGAGATTCTATTAAGTTAATCATTAATAAATAACCATTAATAAATCACAAGATCATGTTGGAAACATGACTATATAGAACTCAGCTCGGAGTTTGATATGAGATTTATTTACCCATTTTTAAAATTTATGGGATGTGATGGGTCACTAGAAAAATCAACAATTATTGCTATTGTTAATTGCTCCTAAGAACCTGGTGGTGAGCTGCCTTCTTCAACTGCTGCAGTACACCTGGCATAGCTAGACCTACAATGTTGAGGAAGGGAGTTCCAGGATTTTGACCCAGTGAAATAACTCCAAGATGATGTGTGAGGAGCTTTCAGGTGGTGGTGTTCCCACATATCTGCCACACTTGTCCTTTTAGATGGTAGCGGTTGAGAGTTTGGAAGGCGCTACGAGAACAGCCTTGGTGAGCTGCTTCTGAGCTTGTAGATAGTATACTCTGCTGCTGCTGCTGTGGTATTGGTAGTGGAGGGAGTGAACAGTTAAGCATGTGAATGGGATGTTAATCCAAGTAATTTAAAACAAACAACTGTGGATGCTGGAAATCTGAAACAAAAACAAACTGCTGGCGAAGCTCAGAAGGTCTGGCAGCTTCTGTGGTAAGAAAGCAGAGTTAATGTTTCAAGTCCAGTGACTATTCATCAAAACAGATTACAGGTAGGAAAAGGTTTGGGGGTGGGGTGGGGGGGGGGGGGTCGGGCACATAAGTGGGGAAAGAGCAAAAGAGAGCTATGAAAAGTGTGGACAATTGAGGAGATCATTGACAGTAGGCCAGGACAGAAGTGATAATGAGAACTGAGAGTAGGAGAGAATGGGTAGGTTGTGCTATAAGCAACCTACGTCAATGATAGGACTGGCTGTGTGGTTGGTATAAAACATGGAATGACAGAATCAGGACAGAATATATTGGTGTGGGAGTGAGGTGGTTTGTTGAAGTAGTAGACAACTGGAAGCTCCGGGTCATCATTATGAATGGAAGGTAGGTATTTTTCAAAGCAAACATGATCTGACATTAGATTAGATTAGATTACTTACAGTGTGGAAACAGGCCCTTCGGCCCAACAAGTCCACACCGACCCGCCAAAGCGTAACCCACCCAGACCCATTCCCCTACATTTACCCCTTCACCTAACACTACAGGCAATTTAGCATGGCCAATTCACCTAACCTGCACATTTTTGGATTGTGGGAGGAAACCGGAGCACCCGGAGGAAACCCACGCAGACATGGGGAGAATGTGCAAACTCTGCACAGAGTCGCCTGAGGCAGCAATTGAACCCAGGTCTCTGGCGCTGTGAGGCAGCAGTGCTAACCACTGCGCCACCATGCTGCCAGTGCTGTCTGTGTTTCATCTCCCCAATAGAGAGCAGACCAATGTTGACCTAACTCAGCTGCTTTATCTCAGGTGACGTAGAGTTTCTTCAGTGTTACTACAGTTGCACAATCCAGGCAAATGAGAGTATTCCATCAGATTCCTAACTTGTGTCTTGTAGCTTTTCTATCAGTTTTCTCACTTTATTCCACTTTTCTTGAACGTATTGATTCTAAAGTAGATTCTACAAGATCTCTCTGCTTCCCTCTCAAAATTCCTGAAGAAGGGCTCATGCCCGAAACATCGATTCTCCTGCTCCTTGGATGCTGCCTGACCTGCTGCGCTTTTCCAGCAACACATTTTCAGCTCTGATCTCCAGCATCTGCAGTCCTCACTTTCTCCTCCCCTCTCAAAATGACAAACAAGTCCTAGGCAACACTTAAAAGGCATCTGGATGGATATATGAGTAGGAAGGAGAAAGTGAGGACTGCAGATGCTGGAGATCAGAGCTGAAAATGTGTTGCTGGAAAAGCGCAGGAGGTCAGGCAGCATCCAAGGAACAGGAGAATCGACATTTCGGGCATAAGCCCTTCTTCAGGGCTTATGAGTAGGAAGGGTTTGGACGGGTATGGGCCAGGTGCTGGCAGGTGGGACTAGATTGGGTTGGCATGGACGAGTTGGACCGAAGGGTGTGTTTCCGTGCTGTACATCTCTATGACTCTATAACTAAGTCTTGGTATAACGCCCATTACAGAAGAACACCACTAGATTCAACTCTGCCGTCATTTGAAATTTATGTATGCCCAGCAGTGGATAATCTTCAAATGCAGGTAGAACTCTGGTTGATTAGCTACTCCCTTACTAATCTTGCTCCTGTCTTCTTGGTCAAAGTAAATTATCTTAGGTGAAGGCTATGAATCTAACCAGACTTGACTGTTCATTAAACCTGAGTAACTTATTTCCAGTGAACAAAGACCTGATCTGTTTTGATGTGGAAATGCAATTCCAGAGAATGATGAATAACACTCACCTACTCTAGTTAATTCCTGAATAAATTCATTTGCAGTGGCTAATCAAACAATTGTTTTCTACAAACTCCCTGTGACTTTGTTGGTTTTGACCTGATCACCATGAAATGTTCTGGGTGAACGGACTTTAAACAAGGTAGTCTGCACAGGAATCATTCCAGCAGTGACTAATACTGTGCTTTTTACAATGTAAGGTAACTCATTTGGTATCTCAGAGACAGCTGAAGTTTTTGTTTCCTTTTCTTAAAGGTTGCAGATGATGCAAGTAAATAAGAACAAAATAAAGACATTACATGATGCTGTACACTTTTTCTTTTGTCTACTCCTTGCATTATTATTAAGCAACAATTAAACTTATTAGAGGGAAAAATGTTTTGCTAGTAATTAGTTATACAGAGTCAGTCAGGACACAACATTTTCTTTATCCCTGCTTCTGTCCCTTAATCCGTGTAAAACAAATGCAAATCTGCTTTAAAAATATCTACTGCACAGAAGCTCTATTTTGCTCAACTTGTAAATCATTCAATTTACTTAAAGCATGCAAAATTTAAATATACTTTCATTTATCACATTTTTTTCAATCTCTGCCAATTCAGAAGTTTTTTTAGTTGCAAACAATGTTACCACAGGGTGCCAAATCTTGAGGGAAAGCCCTATATAGTCTGGTGTCACGAAAGGTTTGACAAGCTGTGCCAAATGGCTTCTTCAGAATGCAAGATTTTAATGAAGTGACTGGCTTCTTTGTGCTGCAACTGAACAGCGCAGATGGAAAGCTTTCTGCCAGCAGAGAAGTAAGTGCTGGTTTTGCTGTATGAAATTTCACACATACTCTTGCCTGCTACATAACCCTACATGTAAATCTTCAATTCACAGCAAATTCTTCCAACAGCTTTAATATATTAAATAAATATTGAAACAATTTGTCAAGTAACATTTGAAGGAAGTGCCACCAGTGCAGTCACAAAGACTGAAAACCTATACAAGTCACTACAGCTGTCAACATTCCTCCCTCCCTCCCAAATTAAATTACATGGATGAAATGCATGTAGAATTTTAAGAGGTTAAGCATGCCACATGATTCAGTTATATAGGACAGAAGTACCACAAAACTATAAAAAATATTTTCTTAAATTGTGTGGTGCCCAATTATGCCAGCTGTGCACCATGCGAGTTTGCTGGATTGGGGGCTGGGGTTTGATCACTGAGTCCTTCTGCTCTTTTCTATGTTTGCACAGTTCAACGTTCCTGTCAAGATATTTTCGAGTTGAGGCATAAAACTTAAGATAATGATTTAACAGTCACTATTTTCTTTTTTCTTTTTTTTGTCTTAATGGCTCCATACAAGGCAGAAGAAACAGAATGCAATAAATGCTGAGACTCTGCAATAGGTACAAGTTTATCTTAACTATAATGCTCAGATAATATGTCAATATATAAATTCCACATAACACTCGCCTCAGATCTATAGAATAGCAAAAGGACAAATATAATGTGAATTTGGAAACAGTTTTCTCTAAACTAGGGTAGTAAAATCTAACCTTAAACTCCAGTTTCCACAAGCTTAACTTTAATAGTTTCTTCATTTTTGATACTGTCCATTTAAGAAATAAATACATCATACTCCATAGCCAATAATTTGGTAAATTGGCCATTAAATGAAAGGTTTAATTTTGAGAATATACACAAAATAGCTTGGAAATATGGAACTCTAAGCAAGAGATATGTTAAACAAAACAATGGTATATCGTGTTAACTGGTAGAAAGACCCTCAACTTAAGGTAGATCAATCACTAAAACTGACAGGAAAGATTGGTGAAGTGAAAAATGTCAAATGAGGTGCTTACAATTGGCAGGAACATATAGACAATTGAAAAATTAGGAATAAGAGTAAATGAAACACGATTTATCCACCTGTGTAATAGCTTAGCCGGGAAGGTCACTAAGCAGATACATAAATGGATTTGAGAGAAAATAAAGGAAGGCGGCTATATGGTATGCTGAACAGGATCAATCTAATGCAAAAACAATGGGTTTATTGGGCCCAATTATGTTTTAATGCTTCTAATTTTATTTAATAGCACAAATATTACTACCTTATGGATGGAGGTTTGTAATCACCAAATAAAACTTATGCTACAGATTTACCAAGCAGTACCAATGTGCAATGAGAGAGAATCTAACCACTTCCTCTTGAAGTCTAGTAGCATTTATATTGCTGAATGCCCCCACTATCAATATTTTGGAGTCACCGTGACAAGCCACAGAAATACTGTGTGTGGAGGATATGTTCAGAGGCTGGGAAGTTTGTGGTGAGTAACTCATTTCCTTACTCCCAAAACCTATCAATTACTACAAGACACAAAACAAGATTTGCGCAGTCATTAACACTAAAGAAGCACAGCCCCATTTAAGACAAAGTAGCTGATTTGATTGGTATGGCACCCAATCCATCAATGATGGAAGCACAGTGGCAACAGAGTCAGTCAGCCATAACATACAATGCAACAACTCACTAAGGCTCTTCAATTGACATCACAATTGACATTCTGCCAGCAACAGCAATGTTACTATCACCATGGCAGGTCAAATTGAATTGTGTAGATGATATAATCCATGAAAACAACACAAGAAAAAGGTACAATAATTATCCTCAACAACGTGTTAAATACTAATTAACAGTTTAAAGCATCTTCTAATACCGCAATCTCCATTATCTAGGAGAGCAGGCACAGCAGTGGAAACACCAACAGTTATCAGTTCCCCTCCAAGTTAGAGAATTTCTTGACTTGGTATTATTTCATCATTCCTTTACTATCACTGGGTTAAAATTCTGGAACCTCCTCCTTAATAGCACATAGGGTGTATCTGCACTATGTTGAATTAAAATATTAAAAATTAAAACATGATTCACTATCACTTTCTCAACAACAACTAGGTTTGAACAATAAATGATGGCTGCTCAGCAACACTCAAATTCCAAAACCAAATAACTTAAGAACTGCTCACACAGTTTTCATAAAGGAATTAAAACAAATCCTTCATACAATAAAGAATATAATGATAAGAACGGGAGGTAGAAAACAGTCAAGGATGGTGAGATTATATTCTGAAACAGGCGTAAATGTGCAAAGTAAAACAAATGATTACTTTTCATTCCACTAGTATTATATTGTTAGACCTTACAGTCTAATTAACTTGCAATATATTTTTGCACTAAAGTACCGAAGAGGTATCCAATAATTAGAATGAACAATTCTGAAAGAAGATGATATCTGAAAAAGACAATATCACACTTGACATTCTGCCAGCAACAGCAATGATACTATCACCATGGCAGGTCAAATTGAATTGTGTAGATGATATAATCCATGAAAACAATACAAGAAAAAAGTACGATAATTGTCCTCAACATTAAAAACTAATTAACAGTTTAAATTACGTTTAGAGCGTGAGATTTCTTATTTATTAAGACATCATCACTTCCTGTATTGGTACCATTCTCACCTGTGGAGCTGGTGCCCCTACCACTGCAGCTCATTTTTAATAATACCAGGATATCCTTGCCAGCCGAATGAAAAATAGTTCCTGACTTTAAATACAATATAGCTCGCCACTGCTTCATTTCGGGCTTCAAATGTATACCAAATGCCTTGTGTTACTTTATTCCAATAGCATCTTATTACCAGCTCAAGTTTCCTTTCAAAACTTACTTCAATTTTGTCTGTTTTGGCATCACCCCAGTAAAGTTTGCCTTCAGCATAGTCCAATGCCAAGCCATTGGGCCAACCCAGAGAGGTATTTACTAAAATTATTCGGTCAGAGCCATCAAGGTTTGCACGTTCCATCTTCGGGTTTTCACCCCAATCTGTCCAGTACATGTAGCTGCAAAAATATTGATAAAATTAATTATTTTGTGAAGTAAACTAGATTAGATTAGATTACATTACAGTGTGGACTAAAAGCAACACAAATTACTGCTTTCTTTACAATAATGATCCAGACATTCCGATGGTGCGTTTTTGTCATTGGATCAACTTCGCAATAGTTGGCACTCAAAAACAGCAAAACAATTTTACACTTGTATACTTTAAAACACTGCATGCAAAAAATCATTTTTTTTATTCTGATGTAATATTTAAATAATATTTAAATAGCGATTACCCTAAAAACCTTTGCACACCTACCCAGTCACTGGATTAAGGACAATAGCTCGAGGTTCATCGAGACCTTCTGCTATCAGTATTTTTCTAGATGTTCCATTAAGTCTGGTCACTTCAATGCGGTCAGTTCCTGTATCAGTCCAATAAAGATTTCTTGCTATCCAATCAACAGCTATTCCATCTGGGTGGTTAATTTCTGTAGTTACCAATGTCTGGGCCCCTGAGCCATCCAGTAATGCACGACGAATAGCTCTAACTTCATCATCCGTCCAGTAAATATATCCCTCCACTGGATCGTAGTCTATTGCTATTGTATGTCGAATATCATCAAGCTGAAGAATAATATCTGTGAAATCTGGCATGTCTAAGGAGATGAGTCGTAAGTCTGTTCTTCTGGCAAGCAGCAAGACCTCTTCAGCACCTAATGTAAGGGCAGAATAAACATTAATTCCAGGATTGCCTTTAAACACTTATCACCTAAGTAAGCAGGTTAAAAGGACCTGATAGACAATATACAGCCTCCAAGACTCAATCCCAGATCATGATCGCTGCCCCCAAATGTTTGAAACAGCAGCTGTACATTCTACAATTAACAGAAAATATTAATAGCTAATTCTGCCATGGCCATTTCCAACTCCACTTGACACATCTTTTGCAGCTTCACTTGTTGCATTACCTCTTTTTACCTTGCAGCTTCCTTTAACTTTATTGTTTAATTACTTTTCCCATTCATCATATCCCAGTTTTTCCCTTTATATTCTTCTCTCCCAGCTTCCATGAAATATGAAATCTGTTTTGCTATTCAACTAAATAAAGACACAACTTTTACTCAATGCCATTTTCCTAAGTATCCTCTTTTTTAATGCCATTAACATCTAGAAATCTATGCAACTGTTTTGAATACACTAAAAGACAGTTTACACAGCTTGCTGCAGTGGAAAATTCTAAACATTTCCCTACCCAGGTGAAACATCTTTCCTGCATCTACTCTGGTGTCCTGTATGAATTTTTTGACGCTTCAATTGCATCATCTCTCCTACTAACCTTTGGAGCACGGGCTCCTCAATCTCTCCTTACAGAGCAATCCTGCCATCCAGTCTTTTTTAATTCATTCAGGAATGTGGAGAGTGTTGGCTGGGCCAACATTTATTGCCCTTCCCTAACTGCTGCTGAGAAGGTGGTGGTCAACTGTTTCCTTGAAACTCTGAAGTCCATGTGGTACACTCACAATGCCATTAGAGAGAGGAAGATTCAGAATTTTGACCCAGCAACACTGAAGAAACAATGATATATTTCCAAACCAGGTTTGGATTGGGACTTACAGATGGTGGTGGTCCAATGTAACTGCTGGCAGTGGTCATGGGTTTGGAATGTACTGTGTAAGGAGACTAGAGGAATTTCTGCAGTGCATGTTGTAGATGGTACACATGGCAGCTACTGTTAAGGGAAGTCACTCTCATCTCACCTCACCTCCAGAATTCAGCTCTTTTGTTCATGTTTGAACGAAGGCTAATAAGGTCAGGAACTGAATGGCAGTGATGGAACTTTGAGTTATTGCTCAGCAAGTGCTGCTTGATAGCACTGTTCATAACCCTTTCCAGCACTTTATTAATGATCAAGAGTATTGTGATACGGTAGTAATTGACTAGGTTGGGTTTGTTATTTGAAGGTTCAGGACAAACCTGGGCAATTTTCCATACTGCCAGGCAGATGCCAGTGCAATAACTGTATTGAAACAGCTTGGCTAGGAGTGTGGTAAGTTCTGGAACACGTGTCTTCAGCATTATTGCTGGCATATTGTCAGGACCCAAAGACTGCAGTATCCAGTGCCTACAGCTGTTTCTTGAGATCACGTGGAGTGAATTGAATTGGCTGAAAACTGGCATCTGTAATGCTGTGGACTTCAGGTAGAGGACAAGATGGATCTTCCATTTGGTACTTCTGGCTGGAGATTATGTGAATGTGTCAGCCTTATCTTTTGCACTGATGTGCTTGGCCCTCCAATCATTTACGAAGATATTTAAGGCGCCTCCATCTCCAGTAAGTTGTTTAGCTATCCACCACATTCATGATTGGATGTGCCAGGAGTGCATTGCTCAGATATGATACTTTGGTTGTCAAATTGGTTAGTTCTGTGTAACACTTGCTGCTTATACAGTTGGGCACACAAGTAATCCATGTTGATGACACAATGGACATCTCATATTTAGGTATGTCTGGTGCTGGTACTGACTTGTCCATCTGTACTCTTATTAAACCATGGGTGATCCCCTGGTCTGACGATGACGGTGCAATTGGGGATTTGTGGGACCTTGAAGTTATATGAGATCACATTTAAGTCTAATTTTGCTGCTGCTGCTGATGGCTCACATGCCTCATGGATGTCCATCTTGAGTTCATAAATCTGTTTAATAACTGTCCCATGTCGCACAGCTGTACTGCCATGCAACACTATAGAGGCATCTGAAATGTTAAGATGGACTTCGGCTCCACAAGCACTGTGAAGTGGTCACTCTTCCCAGCACGGTCATGAACAGGTACATCTGCAACTGGTAGACTCATGAGAAGTATGTTTTTTGCTCTTGGTGTTTCCTCACCATATGCTGTAGACTCAATCTAGCAGTTGTCTCCTTGAGGCCTCAGTTATCTGGGTCAGTGGTGGTGCTGTCAAGCCACACCTGAAGTCCAGAACACTAAAGCCCCCTGGAGTACATTGTGTTCCCTTGCCATTCTCAGTGCTACCTCTAAGAGGTCTTCAGAATGGAGGAGTCTTGTATCACTAATTTTGGAACTGCTACATTTGATCCTTACACCTAATTCGACAATAATGCTTATGAATAGCAAGGTTCCACTGAGGCGGTGAGAGATGTCAGGCCTCTACTCAAAATGTATCAAAATTGTCAAGATGCAATATGTGCAAGATCACAGTACCACATTGCACTTCCTCTGTGATGAAATCAGTCCTGTCGCCTGGACCGTACAGTTTGCTAATCCAGCTGGCTCCACCCAGGTGCAGGGTGCTATAGACTTTACACACGTCATATTACAAGCACCTAACAAATACGACTTCATCAATAGTAAAGTGCTCCATTTGGTCAATATGTAAGTCATTTGAGATCATGGCTATCACATCTTGGATATCTATGCCAGGTAGCCTGAGAAATGTCATGATACCTAGATTCTTGAGAACCACTTCATTTGAAGGGTGAATGCCTTACAAGGATGGTCACTTGGAGACAAAGACTAACCTCAGCAACCATGTATAAATAGCTCTGTTACACAACCCCCAGACTGGCACCGAGAGTAGATACAATGCTGTCAAAGCTCATTCTCTATCAGGGCTACTGTGGAGCAGACAATAGTCCTCTTGAAGATGAGGTCCTGGTGGTTGAATTGGTTTCAGGGTATTTTGGGGGATGGGGGGGTGGGGGGAGGTGGAAATGTTCTTGCAGTACAGTGCAGACAGAGTGTGCCACAGAATTCTTGCATGCTGTGCCCTACAAAACTGGAGCAGGCAAAGAGGAAATGTGATGGACTCTGCAAAGCTGGGAGAACGGTTGCAGTCTTCAGTCTTCTACCACCACCATCATCATCATAGAGCAGTACAGCAAAGGGCACAATAAGCGAGACAGGACTTGGTTGACAGTTTCAACTGTTCTGATGAAGAGTCACCAGACATGAATTGTTCACTCTGCTTTCTTCCCACAGATGCTGTCAGACCTGCTGAGATTCTTCAGAAATTTGTGTTTTAGTTGCAATACATCTGAGTTAGGTGAATGGAACATTCATTAACTGTAAATCAGTTGTTGCTCAAAAGACAAGGAGCTCTAGTTTAGTCCCAGAAGCGAATGCAGCTTTATTTTGTCTGCTCTTTCTTCACTTTTCCTGCTGTTCAATGAAAGTTATCATTAACAACTGTGAGGGCTTCACAACATGTGATACTCCCACTTTGAACAATGACAAGATGTTATGTTGCGATGGATGATGGGGGAAATGGCCAGATAGCTATTCTTGTAATGGAAGCTACAAGGACAGTCAGACAGGTAACGATTAAAAATGCCAACATATTTATGATGAAGTATCACTTATGCCATCTGCATGCATTTTGAAGCTGTTCACATTTGTTTTGCTCCCAGGACATCTATTGTAAAGGATAATTCCTAGCTGACACTGTTTGACCTAGTGCACTGGGCTGGGCTTTAATAATGGCCTTCTTAATATGGAGGGACACCTGGAAGGTCCCTTTTGTGAGCAAGATAATACAACAGCAGCACATAGAGACATGGTACATCTTTAATTAAGTGAGTTGTGGAGAACTGAGAAATAACTCAGGGCTTGCAGAGAGAAGCTCTGCATGAAATTCCCAAAATTAATATTTATTGACAATTTTTGGAACAATTTAGGCCATAGTTTTTGATACATTTTGCAAAGGCTTATTGAACAGTCTGTAATTTTGTCAGATTGACATTGTTTATCTGTCTTTTTTAAAAAACATATTCCTTTCATAAATGGAGCTCAACTATCAAAAAGTTTTATTTGAATATATCATTTCAAAAAATAACATTTGACCAAAAGGTTTTATCAGGAGTAAAACACTTATTTTAAATCTGTAATATTTTGTGCCTGGACATTTCACACATCAGCTTGATCATGCATTCTCCATACTCAAGTCTAGCATTCTTTCATCTTGACAATTATTTATTCTGTTGGAAAAAGATTAAAGTGACTTTTTCTGGCAACATTTTGTCAGTTGAATGCTCTACTAGCTAGCTGGAGGCATTGAGGGGATTTTGAAAAATTGCAAAACACAAGAACATACACATTCGATGGTAATGCAATGGACTCACTGATGAGAAACAGTAATAATTCACCCATGTTTATTACTATTAGCTGGTTTTAAAAGTGCCATTTTTCAGATTAGATTCCCCTACAGTGTGGACACAGGCCCTTTGGCTCAACCAGTCCACACCAACCCTCTGAAAAGTAACCAGCCCAGACCCATTTCCCTCTGACTAATGCACCTAACACAATGGGGCAATTTAACATGGCCAATTCACCTGACCTGCACATCTTTGAACTGTGGGAGGAAACCGGAGCACCCGGAGTTAACCCACGCAAACACAGGGAGAATGTGCAACCTCGACATAGACAGTCGCCCGAGGCTGGAATCGAACCTGGGACCCTGGTGCTGTGAGGCAGCAGTGCTAACCACTGAGCCACCCTGCCGCCCACAATGCATGCTTTCATTATAAAAATTAACAAGCATCTTTCAAGATCTCAAGATGTACCAAATCATTTTCAAAGTCAACACAATTCTTAGATAAAATATAGTCACCGCTGCAGTGTTAGGAAACAAAGCAGCCAATAAATGCTCAACAAGTCACATGAACAGCGATGAAATGATCAGATAATCTATCAATACCACTAAGGACATGGCTGCAATTAATCTTGGGTTTTCTCCAAGTGAACTATACAGTATGAGTTAAAATGTGAAATACAGTAAGATACAGATTTTTTTTTAAAGTATCTAGTTCTAAACATAATTTGTTTCGACAATAACAAGAAACAAATGAATAATTTTAGGACAGTGTTAAGAGATTGAACGTTCCAAGGAAGAGCAGTGACAGACATCACAAAGATAAAGCCAGGCATTTGTGGATTTTCAATGTGATCTAACTAGAAAAAGATTTTATTTATAATCTGAATTCAAAAATTAAATCACAGCCTTTGTGCATTCTACCTCTATACATTTCTACCAAAAGAACTTGACATGAAAATAGTAATTTGTTTTAAGGTTACATTGATGAGTTATATAATTTCATATGAAGAGATTACTACAGGTTTTCTGGGAAAACAACTGGCTACGTATAATCAGAAAATGTCAGGCACAGCACAAATGTTTTAATCATACAAGCAAAAGGAAAAGGCTACCTGTTTTGGCGACAGAAGGCATTTTGACTGCAATTTCCAATCAAAGGCTAGTAAAATGGGCGGCACGGTGGCCCAGTGGTTAGCACTGCTGCCTCACAGCGCCTGTAG
The DNA here is from genome assembly GCF_004010195.1 of Chiloscyllium plagiosum. Lineage (NCBI taxonomy): Eukaryota > Metazoa > Chordata > Chondrichthyes > Orectolobiformes > Hemiscylliidae > Chiloscyllium > Chiloscyllium plagiosum. The sequence continues at coordinate 41,400,275 of NC_057725.1, forward strand.
ACCCGGGTTCAATTCCCGACTCAGGCGACTGACTGTGTGGAGTTTGCACATTCTCCCCGTGTCTGCGTGGGTTTCCTCCGGGTGCTCCGGTTTCCTCCCACAGTCCAAAGATGTGCGGGTCAGATGAATTGGCCATGCTAAATTGCCCGTAGTGTTAGGTTAAAGGGGTAAAGGTAGGGGTATGGGTGGGTTGCGCTTCGGCGGGTCGGTGTGGACTTGTTGGGCCGAAGGGCCTGTTTCCACACTGTAAGTAATCTAATCTAATCTAAAAGAAGCTCATTTTCTAGCTTGTCAAAACATTGCAGTTGAAATGTCTTATACTGGTAGGGCATGCATTTAAGGTAAGAGGGGAAGTTTAATTTTTAAAACACAGTGGTAGGTGCGTGGAACACACTGCTAGGAGTAGTGGTGAAGGCAAATATGATACGGCCATTTAAGGGGCTTTTAAATAGGCACATGAATAAGCAAGGAATGGAGAGATGTGGATCATGGGCATGCAGAAGGGATTAGTATGATTTGTCATGATGTTCAGCACACCATTGTGGGCAGAAAAGCCTGTTCCTGTGGTATACTGTTCAATGTTCTACATAGAAGAGTATTTTCACCATCTTGGCTGCTTTATGGCAATATAATTGTGGAAAGGGAAACTGGTGTTGAATGAATTGGAGTGATAGAAGTGAGGACAGTGGAAAAATAACTAAAACTAAATTCCTTTTACTTAATCTTTAAAATACCTTAATGGTTCGTATTCAAGTATAATCTAGAATGTTTTGCATGCTGTCTAAATAAAGGGAATATTAAGGTGAAAATCTACGAGAAGCTACAATTTAAGCTACTAATAAAATTGCTTCAAACTAAAGTACAATCTTCATACAGGAACAGAAAGTCAAAATTTTCAAAATGAATAGTTTGAACAAACCATGGATCAAATTCTTGCATATAACGTAAAAGTTCAGGCACAAACAGCAAAGTTAATTTAAAAATTAGAAATGTATTTTAATATAGGCTAAAAGAAGAACTTAAAATGTATTGCTGAGCGTCTGGAATCAACTGAGACCTTTATTTTGTTGTTTAATTCTCCAATAGATCAAATAAAGTAAGGTCCTCAACACATTTTCATGCAATGGCATGGGAGTGCTCATTACAGAAACTAAAGTTCAGGATTCAGTACTGCAACATCTTCAAACTGAATTCAAGGTTTTAGCACCAACACAAGTCAACATCAGGTTATATGGCACCTACGGAAAAATAACTCAAATACTTCCTGAAGTCTTTAATCTTTAAATGTATTAGAACATGAATATACACAAACAACAATTTACATTTTCAGATAATTAATAAAATAATTTTATATTTTCAAAACATAAGATTCCTTAGATAATTATCCACGTTTAAAACTGAGAGGAAAATAAAGAGCCACTTGAGCAACAGAAAAATATTATTTCAAATGCTGTGAAGGATAATATTCAAGATAACAAATCTTTTTGGAATTCCTAATATTGTGAAAGTGACACAGTTTTCACTTTTTGTTTTTTACTTGATTGCTTTTTGGAGTAAATTTTACTTGATAGATTGGACAGTTAAATGTGAGCAATGCAAGCTGCCCACTTTATTTTAATTATTTTTTTAAATTATTGATTGAGGCTGCCTTATTAATAGTCATGCTCCAGAGAAATGCTGAAATGCCTGTTAAATTACATTTATAAAATTTCCATCAAGATTGACAAGAAAAACAGGAGAACTTCTCACGTGTTGACAAAGATTTTTTTTATCTTCCTCTGCATCACTTCACATTTGACAGGTGACAAGACAGTTTATAACATAGTAACAAATGTGCCAATTTATCAACCTAATGCAAACAAACGTAAAGCGCAGTCTCTGTCCTTCCAAGCACTGCCAGAACTCCTTGCTATTCCTGCCCCATTTGTCTATCTGTTAATCAGATTAGTACAATGTGGCATTGTTTCATCCAAATTCTCAGTCAACACCGCTGGGAACTCTTGTCCTTTCCACTCACTCAACTGTATAATGAAATAGGCAGTGAACAACATGGTTCCAAAGCTATTCCCTCCTGTCATTTAAATGCAGGAAAAAAAGTCAACATTGTAATACTTACTGACTGAATGGAACTAATTTCCAGCATTTATTTGTGCTATGCTTGGACCTAATGTGACGCATGCATTGAGAAGGGGTTGTTTATTTTACAATCTGTGATTTAGCTTTAACTTACAACTAATATGCCAGGAAGCTGTTAAGGTTAGAGTGAATGCACAATGTTGGCACTTATCATTAGGCAGGCTAAGATGTGGATGCACCAATGAACTTGAGTCTCAACAACCATCATTCATCATAACGAATGCTTGTTTTCAAACAATGTTGATCTCTTGTTAGGATATTTAACTCATAAATTGAAGGAACATGCAACATTTTGAACTTAAAACACAAGGACTGTTGTTATTACAAGATTTATTTTTCTATAGGAAGGTGAGACAACATATTTTGAGAAAAAGGTGAGAAAATAATGTTTTCCTTCTATTTTTGTGTACCTCCAACACCTTGCAATTGAACGGTTTCAAATTTTTACCAATGCTGGTTTATATCTAGTTAGATAAATGTAGGACAAAAACAGAGAATGTTGGAGAAACTCAGGAGGTCTGGCAGCATCTGTGGAGAGAGAAACATACATAACATCCTTAGTCCAGTACTTCTGAAATCATCATACTGAACCCGGAACATTAATTCAATTTCTCTCTCTGCTGTCATGGGATTCAAACCCAGGTCCCCAGACATGACCTGGGTCTCTGGATTTATAGTTTAGTGATAATACCACTACACCATCACCTCCTCACACAAAAAAAACTAATTGGATTCAAATACGTGGCACCTCCCCTATTAGTAAAATCTATTTGGTAACAAAGCCAGATTTTTGCTACTGCAATAGGTAGCTCGAGACATAACTTTTCCTCACTCAGGAGAAAATACCTGGTCAGATCCAATTTTTACTGCAGGCAGGCAAGGACAGCTGCAGGATGGAGTCAAGTCGACTGGCACAGAAACAGTTTGGACAAGTCCACTGAGGTTGCCAGTTTAGAATTAGAACAGCTTTATTGTCACGTGTACTCAAATGTGCACAGTGCAAAGTTTAGAAGTCGCCACTTACAGTCCCATCTTCGGTACAAAGGTATCTAGGTGCAGATTCTTAACTACAAATTGTTAGGAAAAATAAAAATCAGCAAAATAAAGAAAGAAGAAGTTCAGAATAACAACCTTTCCAAGTGGCACCTAGCCTCTCATCTGCAACTCGATTCCGTGCCTTGCTTCACCTCGAGGCTGGGAGACCTCTCTGTAGTTTTCAAGGCCGAAGTCCAAGTCAAAACTGCCAAGAGACCACCAAGCAGCGCCAAGAGACCATCACGCTAGGCCAGGATACTGCCACTTTGATTAAGAGGCCATTCTGATTTTCTGAGGCTTTGTACAAGTGGTCTGGTTGGTTTACAGGCTCTTGAGCCGTTACCACACCTCCACACTTCACCTCCCCTCACTCCCCTAGTCACTGTCATGACAACGCACAAGTGCCCAGTCTTTCCAATTCCACATGATACACTACATGCCAAACATGGGACCTTCATGTTCATTTACACAGTATACACTGTTAAGAACCAATAAATCCGATATAACAAAGGTATGTGTGGAACAGTTAAAAACAGTGCCCTGGGAGATCCAAGATGGCGGCGACCCAGCAAGTCTGAGTCTATAGTGCTCTTCCCAAGACTTGGGTAAAGTGGGTCACCCACCCCCACCACACTCAACAAATCATTCATAATAGCTGTTTAATTTAATTAGTTGCTTAGTATTACATTTAAAGAGTCTAATATTTAGTAAAAATGACCAAAGGGAAGGGAGCCTACAGCTCTCAGCAAGCAGGAACCCCTCCCCCACCCTCTCCAGCTGCAGCAGAGGCGTCCACAGCCGCCCCGGGGGACTTACCTACAGTGACAAGCCTTGTGGAGATGATCTCCAAACTGGAAGCAAAGATCGACGCTTTCATCGAAGAATCCTGAAGTCGATGTGACTCACTCTCGGCCGTGCTTCTGCAGCGCGGCCGAGATATCCAGGAAATCGAGCGCCAAGTGGGAGGGGCGGAGTTAAAGGCCGCGACCTCTGAAACTACAGCGCAATCGGCCGTGGATCGGGTCCGGACTCTTGAACAGCGAGTCCGGACCTTAGAGAATTACATTGACGACCTCGATAATCGAGGTCATCGAAAAAATATTTGTTTGCTGGGCCTTCCCGAACGGGAAGAGGAAGGCCAGCTTACAGCGTTCCTCGAGAAGTGGCTGCCACAGCTTTTAAATCTGGAAGCTGGATCAGGCCAGGTAGGGGTAGAATGGGCCTACCGGGTCGCAATACGGGGGCTCGGCTCGAATCAGCGCCCACGCCCAGTCCTGTTCCGGCTGCAGAGCTACAAGGAGAGGCAGATACTCCTAGAAGCCTCTGGAAATCTTGGAAAAGACCCCCAAGCTATGATCTATAAAGGATCCAAGATCATGTTATTCCAGGACTTTTCCCCAGCTCTGGTCCGAAAGAGGAAGGCATTCGACGAGGCGAAGAAGTGTTTAAGGGACTTAAATATTCAGTACTCCTTACGCTACCCAGCAACGCTACGCTTTAACCATGAAGGATCTCTGTATAACTTCGGATCACCAGAAAAGGCTAAGGAATTCTTGGACTCTCTCAGATAAATTGTAAGAGATAATGGATGTTGGTTTGCCTTTCCCCCCTCTTCGGTTTATATCCCCCCCCCCCTTTTTTTTTTTTTTCTTACTTTACTGATTAATATTATCATGGGGGGTGGGGAGAGGGATTTGATTTTCTCCACCCCCTTGGGGTTGTTTTCTTTTATTATTTTATATATATATGTGGGGTATATGTATATGTGTGTGTGTATATAATGTTGGTGGGGGGAGGTGGTTACCTTATTCAATTCTACCTCTGTCTTTAGGAGCGGGGTTGTTTCTCCCTTGTTATTTTGTATTAGTATATCTAATTATTATTTGCTGAGGTTGTAATTTTATAGTTAAATGTTTATATATGGTATTAACATTACCAAATATATCCAGGTGTTGGTATGGGTGGGGGTAGGGTGCTCACTGTTAACTCTAGCTTTGTATTATATCTGAATTCTCCTCATTTATTGAGGAGTGCCTGGGTCAAGGGTGGGGCATTGGTTGGGAGAGGATATGATGGACTTTTGGAGAGGAAGTGACACCCCCTGGGAACAAGGGGGATACGTTTTATATTTTTTTTATTTAGAAATAGTTTTTTATTGTATTGGTGTGAGTGTATTAGAGAGGCTTTATTTTTGTGAATTTTATATGCTCTATGCTCGGGATGTTCTGGATAGGGTTTCCCCTCCCGAGGAGTCTCGGATTTGCCCAGATGATTATGGTTGATCAGTCGGTTAAGTGGTGCACCTGGAATGTCAAGGGGAGTAATTCGCCAGTCAAAAGGAAGAAAATATTATCAAATCTTAAGAAGGAAAAATAAAGAACACTTGAAATTACGACAGGGTGGATTTGATCAGGCCTTTTTTCTTCTTTTCGCTCAAAAAGCAGGGGAGTTGTTATTCTTGTTCAGAAGAATTCCCCTTTCAAAATCCTAAAGCGATAAAAGACGAATCTGGACGATATATTTTGACTAAAACCCTCATAAATGGAGAGGAATATGGGATTTTAAATTTGTACTGCCCCCCAGCACACCCCTTTAAATTTATAACAGAAGCTTTTGGTGCCCATCCTACAAATATAGGGGGAGACTTTAATTGTATTATGGATCCGGAAATAGATAGGATTCCCAAGAGTACTGCAGGAGTATCTCCCAGATCTAGACAATTGATGTCTTCATCCACAGGGCAGAGACTTTTCTTTCTACTCCAATCCACATAAATGTCATACTAGAATTGATACGTTTTTTGCCTCCTCGATTTTTTTAAATTCTAGATCATCCTGTAAAGTAGGTAGTATAGCAATTTCTGACCACGCTGCTGTATATATGGAAACTAAGGCGAGGAACAATGGGACATCCCCTCGGCATTGGCGTATGGACCCCTTCCTAATGAAAGATAGTAAATTTGTAAAGTACTTCTCTCAAGAATTTAAAACTTTTTTAGAAATTAATTCAGGTACAGCTAGCAACCCATCAATGATGTGGGAGACCATCAAAGCTAACACGCGAGCTTTGATCATCTCCTACTCAGCGACCCAGAAGAAATTGAAGGGAGAACAAAAGCGTCTGCTTGAAGCTCGCTTAAAAGCAGCTGAAACAGCATACACTGATAGACCTTCTATTATTAAATTGCAAAGGATTACGGCTCTTAGGAAAGCTCGAAACACTACGCTTACTCAAACGGCTAAGAGGGAAATATTATTTGCAAAAGAAAGGTTATATGAATATGGCGACAAACCGGGTAGATACTTAGCATTTCTTGCAAAGAAAAAAAAGGCCCCTCAGACTATTACATCTATCAAGGAAAGTACGGGTATTCTGACTCATGATCATAAAAAGATTAATGCGATCTTTAGAGAATTTTATTCTCAGTTATGTAAATCGCAGGATTGTGAAGATAGGACGAGGAGGATGCAGTCATTTTTTAAAAATTTGACCTTTCCAGGCTTAACTCCGGAACAGGTATCGGTCCTAAATGCTCCTCTAACAGTCCAAGAAATACTTGATGCAATTAGGCAACTTAAGAGTGGTAAGACACCGGGTCCAGATGGTTTTCAAGCTGAATTCTATAAAGAATTTACAGAAATATTGGCTGGTCCACTTATGGACATGTATAACTATGCATATAGTCAGGGCTGTCTCCCGCCTTCGCTGAAAGAGGCAAATATCTCTCTTATCCTTAAAAAAGGAAAGGATCCAGAAGATTGTACATCATATAGACCAATATCCTTGCTAAATGTAGATTTTAAAATCCTTTCTAAAACGTTAGCACTGAGACTAGAAAGGGTACTGCCACATATTATAACGGGGGATCAGACAGGGTTTATTAAGGGCTGTAGATCATCCAATAATATTAGAAGGGTTTTGAATATGATTCAAGCCTGCCATCAGGGAAAGATACCAGGAGTAGTAGTTTCATTAGACGCGGAAAAGGCATTTGATAGGGTTGAATAGTAATATTTGTTTTACACATTGGAAAGGTTTGGTGTTGGACAGGTGTTTACCAAATGGGTCTCAACATTATATAGTGATCCCAAAGCAGTTGTGGTTACCAATGGATTAGGTTCGGATAGCTTCAGTGTGGGTAGGGGCTGCCATCAGGGATGTCCCCTCTCGCCATTGTTATTTACGCTAATAATTGAACCACTAGCAGAAGCGATACGAGCCGATCCTAATATAACGGCCCCGAGAATTGGTACAGGTAAACATAAAATTACCCTTTATGCAGATGATGTTCTTCTATTCCTCAGTAATCCTCTGATGTCCGTACCTCACCTAATCTAAGTTATTAATACATTTAGCGCATTCTCAGGCTATAAAATTAATTTTTCAAAATTGGAGGCTATGCCAATGGGTGGCCTTGCTATGACACCCCACCTAGTGGATGGATCCCTTTTTCCCTTTTGTTGGTCCCTGGAGGGTTTTTTATATTTAGGCATTTTTATTACCCCAGTATTTGGTCAGTTATACAAGGCTAATTTTGTGCATTTACTGGAAAGGATAAGGCAGGACCTCCAGCGATAGGGAGACCTTCCAATTTCCTGGTTGGGTAGAATAGCACTAATCAAAATTAATGTCCTGCCCCGTCTCCTATATCCTATGAGAATGCTTCCGGTGATGCTGCCGAGGACGGCTTTATGTAAATTATATGGCTGGCTGGGCTCCTTTATCTGGAATCATAGGCAGCCCCTCATTAAGCTGAAGAGGCTACAGCTTCCACAGACAAGGGGAGGATTGGACTTCCCAGACTTTAGGAAATATCAGTTAAGTTCCCTATTAAGTTACATAGCTGATTGGGTCTTGTCTGATCCACAATCAATCTGGTTGGACATCGAAGCCTCTCAAGAAAAATACCCACTTATTAACCTTTTATTTCCAGACAAGAGGAAAATCATTACAGATCACTGTAAAAACCCTATAATACTAAACACAATTAAGGCTTGGAATATAATGCGGCAAAATGAGGGCAATTCACATAAAACATCCCCCTATACACTGATAGTGGGAGCATGGGGATTCCAACCGGGATTTACAGACGCCACTTTTAAACTCTGGAGATCCAGGGGTATCTCATGTCTAGGGGACCTATTTAAGGATGGGGTCCTGATGTCTTTTGAACAGCTGCGTCAGAAATTCGGATTACCTAATGGAGACCTCTTTCGATACTTCCAATTTCGAGATTATATACAGAAGAAGACTACGTTATTAGATAGTCTTTATAAATCAGATAGAGAATGTAGTGTCCTACGACCAGTGGGGGTATCTTCCGTCAGTACTATTTATCATTTACTACATGATAGAGTATCCGGAGATATGGATAATCTGCTTAAAACATGGGATCAGGATTTGGGACTAGAAATCTCTATAGAAACGTGGAATGATATTTGGGAAAACGCTAGAAGAATTACTATCTGTAACAGAACCCAGGCTATCCAGCTGAAGATACTTCATAGGGCCCATATAGCACCGGTTCGACTGGCAAAATTTAAGGCAGGAGCATCTCCAATGTGTCCCAAATGCAAAATAGAGGTGGGCACTCTTGTACATTGCCTATGGACCTGTCATAAGATCCGTAGATATTGGACTAAAATAGCAAGTACCCTGACAGAAATTTTAGGAACGGAAATTAAAGTGACCCTGTAGCTCTCCTTTTGGGCTTTTCGAACTTTCCCTCACTGGACATGTACGGGAAGAGACTATTTTCTATTCTTTCTTTCTGTGCAAGGAAAAATATTTTGGTGAACTGGGTGGCTGAGCGCCTCCCTGGACTTTCAAATTGGCACAGATTAATTATGGAATGTATTCCCCTTGACTTCCTTACAAATATGCTGCACCGAAAGACCGAATTATTTTATAAAATATGGCAGCCCTCCTTGAATTACATAAATACAGATATTTCGGCTATCCTAACAAAGGCTTTTATTTAATTGAGATTACAAACCTGGCTGGTCCGCGGCCCCTCGGGGGAGGAATCCCGCACGAATACGGGTTTTATCATATCTGATGCTAACACATCCCGAGCATGTAAGAGACTTAAATATACACCCTGATTAGTTGTAGGTTAGATTAGTAGATAGTTGTTTTGTTTGTTTGTTTTTTTTTCTTTTCGGTTTTTTTTTGTTGTTTTGTTTTTTGTTTTTTTTGTCAAATTTTGGCTATTGTATATTTGAGCTAATTGTATATCAATGTTTATATCTGAGAGTTTTGTTTATTTTTGTAAACTTGTAAAAAGGTTAAACTTCTAATAAAAATATCTATAAAAAAAGAAAAAGACTGAGATAGGTTCTTGATTGTCAAGGGGATCAAGGGTTATGGGGAGAAAGCGGGAGAGTGATGTTGAGAAGCTTAACAGCTATGATCAAATGGCGGAGCAGACTCAATGGGCTGAAAGGCCAAATCTTTGCTCCTATGTCTTCTGGTCTTATGGTTAACTTTGGCTGTCCTCATCCCTCACTAGAATTTGATTTAATTGTATATCAATGTTTATATTTGAGAGTTTTGTTTATTTTTGTAAATTTGTAAAAGTGTTAAATTTCTAATAAAAATATCTATAAAAAAAAACAGTGCCCTGTTCTTAGAAGTCAGAAAGAATAGGTACATGCACTGTGCCTCAACAAAATAGATGACAGCCATTCGCTGGCTCATTTCTCATGCCAATCGGAGTCAACCTGCTTGGTCTAAAATTTAACAAACCCTGATTGTGAACTGCCAGTCAATTAATAGATGCATTCTCCATGGCAATGCCTCTAATAAGCAGCACTTTCCTCTCATGTAGTATAAATGTTGGTTTTCCTCTTGAATTTGTATTCTTGCAAAATATCCTGTTGAGTACAGAAAGCTTCGACAAAACATGTTTTTATTCAGCGATATTGATACTATTCTTTCTGTGATTGCTTTTCTCAATGACTATTTATTTACATAAGGATTACCAACAGATGATAGTTTTGTTATTGATACTTTAGCAGCAACAATAACGTTCATGTATTCCATACATAAACAGGAATCCATTTTCAGTCAAAATTTACAGCATTAAAGCTATTAATGCAAAATAAAACTTCTAAAAATAATAAGGACACAAGCAATGTATACAATAAAATTCAAGACTGCCAAGGTGTCAATTTGAATGTTCTCAGAAAATATCACGTTTTTAAAATTGAATCAAAACATGAAAACTTTACAAAATATTATGGACAGGATAACAAGATTGAAAATAAAGAAAAACTGGAGAAAGCCACAAAATAGATTTAGTTCATAAACCATGTCTGTTATGAATACATCAATATTTTGAAGTTCCATTTTAGGTATGAAAAAATAAATTATATTACTATTGGGATAATAATGATTGCTAGGAAAGGTATCAGAGCAAGTAACAGAACTAAAGTGTTGGCATGATAAGTCTCACTGAAACAAACTACTTTGGATTGGACAAATGATTTTATAGAAGTCAGGTTTTGTTTCTAGAATCTTCACTAAAACAACGTTTGAAATTACTACAAAACCCCTGAATCCAGCCGTGTCGCGACCAAGAGTCTGCAGAGATTTGAATTTCAGATTGGGCAGTGATAGTTCAGGCTGATCTGGATCAATTGGGATTAGGGATCACTTTAAGCATGGGAATATACTGATATTCAAATGGTTAACACAGGTGTCCAACAGCATGTGACACTTAGCTAAATTGTCCAGGTAAGTCTTTCTACAAATAAAATTGCTCAGTTAAAATTAAAAGGTGCACTGCACATTCCAAAACGTTTAGTTTTCAAGCAATTCTGCTTTTTAGATAGCTGGTTTTGAGAAAGTTTAATAGTTCTGAATGACCCCTTGAAGAAATTAGATCCTATGTTTAGCCATTTGGTGAGAATCATCTCAGGAAGTGGGAAGTAATAAAGTCAGAAACAAACCTTGGATGAAGGTCATTTCATTTCTAAAGATGAGTTCCATCCAAAAGCAAACCAGTGAAAATATGTTCATTCCTGTTCTCCCAAACGTCAAGAATTAAGCTGGTCACAACATTCAGATCACGTACCTTTTTTACAAATTTTTCCATCTTTTTCCAGCTGGACCCCAGTTGGGCAGGCACATTTGAAGAATGGTTCTTTTGGGGAAAGCAGGCATAAATGAGAGCATCCTCCATTACTTTCATCACATGGGATATGAACTGTGAAGGGAAAAATGAATATCATTTCCATTGGTGAAATGAAATTCAACAAACAGTCATAACCCCTAAATTAAGATGAGTCAACTATATCTCCTGTACAAAATGAGACTATTAATCACATTATCATCCATTTCGGACTCCCAATCTTTTCTGATCACAAAGTCTTTGTTGGTGTACGACAGTGACAAGGAAACTGCAATGGCCTTACCACAGGCCAAATCAGCCAAACTTCTCATTCTATTCACTGTTCAGTGGCTCTCTCCTCTTTCATTAACAAATGCAATAAATGCAAATGGACTGCTAAACATTTTTTTTTCGCAACATCCCAAACATCATCCTGGTTATACACATGCACATTCTGAGTTTCTTAGAGATCAGTAATGGGAAACCTTTGCTAATTTCTCACTCTCCCACCATCTGGAGAATTGAGGCCAATGTTTATGCTATCTAACATGATCTGGAGATGCCGGTGTTGGACTGGGGTGTACAAAGTTAAAAATCACACAACACCAGGTTAAAGTCCAACAGGTTTAATTGGAAGCACACTAGCTTTCGGAGCGACGTTCCTTCATCAGGTGATTGTGGAGGGCTCGATCGTAACACAGAATTTATAGCAAAAATTTGCAGTGTGATGTAACTGAAATTATACATTGAAAAATTGATTGTCTGTTAAGCCTTTCATCTGTTAGAATACAGTGATAGTTTCACTTCTTTCATGTGTAAATCACAAGATCCTTTTTTTTAAAGTTGCATTCTCGGGTAAGCTGTTAACAATGGTGATAGCTAGACAATATGTTGAAGGTGTTAGCCCCCTGTGTTCTCTGTCTATGACCTGATGTTTAGATTGATTCTAATCTAAAAAGTGAGATAACAGAGTTTTACATAAATTCATGCAGTTTTTGAGCCCAGAGTTCTACATGAATGTACGCAGTTTTTGAGCAAAGTGCAATGTAACTCTGCAAGTACAAATTCACCCCACAAAATATATGTGTGCATGTGGGTCTTTGTCTGTGTGGGGTGGGGGTTGAGTGTGAGAAAGTGTGTGTGTGTAGTGAGTGCAGAGAGTGCAGAGTGTCTTAAGTCTGTGAGGGGGTGCATGTGTGAGTGTGGGAGTGTGTGCGTCTGTAAGGGTGTGTGTGGGTGTCTGTGTGCATGTCTGTGTGTACCTCTGTCTGTGTGTATGTGAGAGTGTGTGTATGTAGGAATATCTGTGTGTGTATGTAGTGCAATGGTGATCACCTGTAATGTGACATGAACCCAAGGTCCCGATTGGCCCCATCACAATCAGTTACATCACACTCCAATTAAACCTGTTGGACGAGAACCTGGTGTTGTGTGATTTTTAACATAGGACAAAATATTACCTCCACCCAACTTCAATGGAAGAGGCATCTAACATATATAATTCTCCTATACAGATCCTACAAATAAAATGAGATTAGATAGATATAATTTAGTTCCTTTGTTGCTTGCACTCATATGCATTTTTTGATTTTCTGCTCCATTATTCCATACTTTCCTAATTAAGATTCAAATATCCTAAGAACAGGAAGAGTGCAAGTGACTCAGAAAACTTAAAGTTTTCAAGGCTTGCATGATGAAAGAGATTAGACTTATGTGGCATGACAAAGAACAATTTTATTTAATTGCCAAATTACGAAATGAAGTGCTGGAATTTTTTTGGACGCGGTTTTCTCTATAGTGGATTTGGATTGCATTCATGTTCACTTAAAGATCTTAGTATGATTTTTTTAAACTGAGAATTTATTTGACGTACACAACAGCTTACAGGCGTTGAAAATTTCACCACATCACAAACAAAGTCTGCTTTGAAGGGAATTTAAAATTCATTCTTAAAGGAAACACGTCCACAAGATCTAACACAAGATGAGTTGCGTTTTTCCTCAGTTAGCAGAACATTAATGAATCATTAATAAACACGATTCCTAAGAGTTAGTTTTCATTGGCAGGTCATTAATTAGAGACAGTTCTCTGGTTACTTCATTATAAGAGGAATTTGAATTTCACCACCAAAGTGTTATGCTACACAAAATGAAGGGGATTTTTGGGGTTGATCGTGCTAGGATTTGCACGGGAAGCAAGTGTTGGCACAATTCTTGGTTTTTAATTAGCTTTCCGTACTAGCCATCATGCACACATTTTGATATTGGAATATAAATGGCTGGGGGAGGATGAAAATACAAACATAAAGCAAAGCAAAGTTTTAACAGTTTATGATCCCTGCACTTTGCTTCATTGTTGCTCTTGAAGATAAATTTGAAAACTTCTACAAGAGACAATTTTAGCTTTTTATGCGTTTAATGGAAAATGCACTTTAGTAGAAAGAATAGAGGCATGAACTATTTTCTAAATGGGAAGAAGATTCAGAAGTCTGAAGCGCAAAGAGACTTGGGAGTTCTAGTCCAGGATTCTCTCAAAGTAAACTTGCAGGTTCAGTCAGTAGTTAGGAAGGCAAATGCAATGATGGCATTTATTTCGAGAGGATTTGAATATAAAAGCAGGGATGTACTTTTGAGGCTCTGCAAGACTCTGGTCAGGCAACATTTGGAGTATTGTGCACAATTTTGGGTCCCATATCTCAGGAAGGATGTACTGGCCCTGGAGCAGGTTCAGACGAGGTTCACAAGAATAGTCCCAGGAATGAAAGGCTTAATATCTGAGGACTTTGGGTTTATACTCGATGGAGTTTAGAAGGATGGAGGTGGGAGGGTCTAAGTGAAACATACGGAATACTGAATGGCTTGGACAGAGTAGATGTTAGGAAGACGTTTCCATTGGTTTCAGACACTCGGATCCTTAGAGTAAAGGGAAGACCTTTTAGAACGGAGCGAAGGAGAAACTTCCAAGGCCAGAGAGTGGCGAATCTATGGAATTCATTGCCACAGAAGGCTGTGGAGGCCAGGTCATTGAGTGTATTTAAGACGTAGATAGATAGGTTCTTGATTGTCAAGGGGATTAAGGGTTACAGGAAGAAAGCAGGAGAATGGGGTTGAGAAATTTATCAGCCATGATTGAATGGCAGAGCAGACTCGATGAGCAGTCTGATCCAGTTTATAGATTCTAACTGAGCAATGTTGCATTGAATATTAAGACTGTCATTTTCTCTTTCTCAGGACTAGGTGTTGGGAGTGGGAATGTCAGATGGCAACTAATTTGCTGGCCCCATCACCAAGAGAGCTTATTGTACTGTACATCTAAGATTTTGTTAAAAGCTGACTTTCGGTAGGCCTCAACAATGTTATCCCAGATTCTCAGAAGCTATCAGTCAGTTACAGGATAGGTAAGTCCTAAAGACCAGTGATCAGAGCTTACTCTTCAGGCGATCCAACCATGAGAAGTTAGGTCACTTTCCTTTGCTTCATATGGGTTGTGGGAGGAAGGCTTTCAGAGGCTGCCATTCTTTTCTCCAAAGCTTGGCTTCTCGTATCCAGTTGGGGCAAATGGAGTCATTCCCACCTCCTCTTACTAAACTGACAGGTAGGTTGCCCTCTTTACACAGTTGGGAAAAAAGTCACCTTTCACGTTTGACAGAAGGGCAGCTATTTGGAGAAATGACAAGCTGATGCCTTTAGATGACCGCTAAATTGACCAGCATATGACCTTATTTGTTGATGAATTGAGCAAAACATTCTCACTTTAGATTAGGTTAGATTAGATTCTCTACATGTGGAAACAGGCCCTTCGGCCCAATCAGTCCACACCGACCCTCCGGAGAGTAACCCACCCAGACCTATTTCCCTCTTACTAATGCACCTAACACTATGGGCAATTTAGCATGGCCAATTCACCTGACACGCACATCTTTGGATTGTGGGAGGAAACTGGAGCAAACCCATGCAGACACGGGGAGAATGTGCAAACTCCACAAAGTCAGACACCTGAGGCTGGAAACGAACCTGGGGCCCTGGTGTTGCGGGGCAACATTACTCACCACTGAGCCAGCGTACTGCCTTAGAACTTAATTGTTGAGGAGGCAAAAATGGCCAACTCACATAATTGTCTCCCCACCTCGCCACCTCAGGGAGGGGAAAACTGAACCCTCATGTTCTGTTCAGATGGCTGAAACAGAACAGGGAAAAAAAATTCCAAAGTTAGAAGAAGTTTTCAAGCTTAAATGCTTATAATTTAGATAATAAGCCTTTTTATTAGCATTCCAGCTGTAGCAGAAATGGAAGAACTTGAGATTACTTCAGCAGTGAAGACTTTAAATATACCCTGAAGTAAAAGTCAATTCAAGGGTGCATTGTTTGGTTTTAAATCAGTGTTCAACCTCCAATCTATCACATCTGCTAAATCTGAACTGCAATGAATGTTACATGGGCCTGGCCAGGAACAGGCAAATCAGGGTAGTACACAGGTTGTAGGAGCAGACAAAATGCTGATACTAATAGGCACACTGTGAATCTTGCAAATTTCACTGAGTTTTGCCAGGAAATCAATTTACCAATCATTGTTCTTAAACAAACTACTGAAGACTGTCCAAGAAAAGTGTCACAATTGCTTGGTTGTTTTTATTTGTATGTTTCTCTTGGGTTCACAAAGACTTTAAGGAGAAAGTGAGATCTGCAGATGCTGGAGATCAAAGTTGAAACTTTATTGCCCGAAACGTCGAATCTCCTGTTCCCTGGATGCTGCCTGACCTGCTGTGCTGTTCCAGCAATAAAGTTTCAACTTCACAAAGACTTTAGCCTGATAGTGACCTAAATCAAGTAATAAGAGAATACATAACCACATTTTTGTAGTATTTCAAAAGTAAAGCTAGATCACCATTACACAATATTCCCCATCCATGCTCCACAATGTCAGAACCCTCAGCAATGTCCAGTGATTCAGATAAAATACATGTTCTCTCATCCATCAGGACCTCACCAACATCCTTCAACACAGATTCAAGTGCTCAAGCCCTTTTAGACTTCCAAATTTAACCTTCAACATTGCTCTTTCAGTCCTGAGGCTTGGAACCCAAAGTTTACAAGAAATTATCAACATCTCATGGAAGATTCACTGCGGACGATTCATAAACAGCTAAAGCTGCATTCTGCACATACCTTGGCACAATGGTAAAAGTAAGAATTCCCCAGTGTGAGACTCAATTGACTCAGAAAGCTCATGGAAGAAATGAACAATCCCAATAACTGAATCACAAATTCAAAGAAGGCATTACAGTCACATACTCCACTGCTAGTGAAAGAATTATCAGGTTCTATTACTGTAATGTAAAGGTGTAGCTATTGCTCTATAGCAGCTAATGCAGGGAGGAGGTAGGGGCGGGAGAGACAGAGAGAAAGAAAGAACGAAAGAAAGATCGAACGAAAGAAAAAAAGTGAAAACAGAATGAAAAAGCAAGAGAGACAGAGAGAGAGAAAGACAGAGAGAGACAGAGAGAGAGAGAAAGACAGAGAGAGACAGAGAGAGAGAAAGACAGAGAGAGACAGAGAGAGAGAGAG
>NC_057725.1:41421644-41443039 GCF_004010195.1 Chiloscyllium plagiosum
AGAGAGAGAGAGAGAGAAAGAAAGACAGAGAGACAGACAGCGTGAGAGAGAGAGAGACAGAGAGAAAGAGAAAGAGAGAGAAAAAGCAAGAGAAAGAGCGAGAAAGAGAAACAGAGAGAGAACAAGAGAAAGAGCAAAAGAAAGAAAGAAAGGAAAGAGAAAGATGGGGAGAGAGCCAGAAAGACTTTGAGGTTTCCAATTTTTACCTTAACTCATCAACATCAAACCTTCATAAGTTACCCAAGCATGATTTTCAAGTTGGTATTATCTCAAGTGCATCTTGAGAATTTTGCCATTCACACCAGAAGTCTAGCTGACATCAGTCTGAGGGTATTGGCTGCATTGTGTGATCATACGTTTCTCAAGACAAAAGGTGTCTGAGGGAGCTGGCTGGAAAGGATGGCAATGTGAAGACATACCAGTTGTACATCTCCGTTCTCATTTGAACAACAGGGGCCGTATTACTTGTATTTTGCATACCCTAACATGGTTGCCATCATACTCTCACAATGATCTCTCTCTCTCTCTCTCTCTCACAATGAGCACACGTGCACGCGCGCACACACACACAGATCAACGTATCCTTCTTGGATGCAATTACTAGTCTGAATTGTCAAGTTGTAAAAAATTGCTACATGAGTTTTAAATTATTCTTAGATATTGACAACAAGGTCTTCGCTATGACCCCTGCCATCTGTCTGTTTGCTTTGAGGTTGTTGTCAGTGCTCCATGTCAGTGAAGCTCATCCAGCGTGCCTCTCTTACAGCAGGATCCTTGAGCTATAAGGCTAGATTCAGACCCTGTGCTTCCATCTATATTTAAATCAGCTGGTCCTTCAGTTTACGATGAGTTAAAGGTCGTGACCTGAGCTGTGCCATCAGAATTTGGGCCCATTTTTGTGCATGTCATTGTCCCATCCATCATCGTGCAATTTGGATATTCGTATAATGTAGAAAACATCTGCATGACTGCCAATTATGCAAACACCTGATACAACCAACATTTCCAGTGACCTGCTACAGACCCTCCTGCTTGTTGCGGACAAGACCAGTTTCTCCCTATCCAACCTATCCAGACTTGATCTTGGACATCACTATCAAAACTCCTCTCAATCTCCTCCTCTCCTTGAAAACCAACCCAAGAATATCCAATCAATCCAATTTTCTGAAGTTCCTCATCCCTGGAGCCAGTTTCATTCTGCTTTTCTCTCAGAGGTCATCATTCCCTTTCTGAAAACAAGATGTTCCAGTTGAGGCTGAACCAGAGTTTCTTATGAGATTGTCATTACTCAATTGCTTTTGCACTCTGTCCCTACTTATAAAACACAAGATCCAATGTTCTTTATTAAAAACTTTGCAAACCTGCCCTGCAACCTGAAATGACTTGTGTGTGTATAAAATATACACACACGCATATAAACATCATCCATTTTCAAACACGATGCAAGCAGATATGAATCTCCTTCTAACATTCACATTTGTCTTGCCACAATTCAATTTAAGCACCAGACAATGTTGAAATTATTAGGCAAGCATGAATGCTGAGCATTTCCTTGGATAAAACCACAGGAGGAGATTTGCAGAAGGTATTTCTACTGACCACGGGTTATAGTTTTGCTGAAAACTCAGAAGTGGAAGTAGGGAGCATTTCTTTCACATTCTGATCACAGCTAGTAACTCTTCAGTGTTTATACAAATGGAACCTGTGCTACAGACTAGCCCTAATTTTACAGTATACTTAGTTTAACATTTTGGACAACTTTCATGGGGTGGACAATAAAAGCTGGCCCAGCTAGAATAAAGAGAAAATGATTAGTCTCAAATGATAATTGAACATTCCAGCAACAGGAGTGTCATTATGCAATGTGTCTACTTTTGGGAATCAAAGACTAAAGACACTGATATGAAAAATGAAAGGTCATATAACCAGGTGTATGGTAGCGTTATGTGCAGACCTCTTGAGGTTCCTCAATTTTAATCCAGTTCCAAAATGGGATATCCCAAACCATTAGCTCCTGTGTTGGGAGGGACGAACTTCCCTTGGCTTCCCTCCTTTCTTCATCAACCCCTTTGGTGGTCGCTATAAGGTTAATTCAAAAAGCATGCCTTCTCTTGTGGATACCTTTCTTCCAGTTCCAAATAAATTTATGTTTCAAAAAGGAGCCAATTAAACCAGGCTTTACAAAATTACCAAAAAAGGATGAGTAATTTTTCCTTTATTCATCAATGGGATATGGGTATTATTTATTGTCCATCCCTAGTTGCCCATGAGAAGGTGAGCTGCCTTTTTGACCCCCTCTAAAACATTGTGGGAGTTCCTGGATTTTTGTCGCAAAAACACTGAAAATACTTATGTATTTCCAAAGCAGGATGGTGAGTGGCTTGGAGAGGCAGATTTAGGTGGCATTGTACCCACTGTTCTTGCAGTAGGGTACAGGGCTCTGGCACAGAGTCTGTCCCTGCTGCTCAGAAGGGAAAGGGGAAGAGGAGCAGAGCAGGAGTCACTGGGGACTCCATAGTTAGGGGGACAGATAGGAGGTTCTGTAGGGACAAGAGAGATTCACGGTTGGTGTGTTGCCTCCCAGGTGCCAGGGTTAGTGCTGTCTCTGATCGTGTTTTTGGAATCCTTAAGGGGGAGGGGGAGCAGCCCCAAGTCATGGTCCACAAAGGCACCAACGACATACGTAGGAAGAGAGATGGGGGAATTAAGGCAGAAATTCAGGGAGCTAGGATGGAAGCTTAGAGCTAGGATGAACAGAGTTGTTGTCTCTGGTTTATTGCCCGTGCCACGTGCTAGTGAGGCAAGGAATAGGGAGAGAGAGGAGTTGAACACATGGCGACAGGGATGGTGCAGGAGGGAGGGTTTTGGATTCTTAGATAATTGGGACTCTTTCTGGGGTAGGTGGGACCTCTACAAGCAGGATGGTCTTCATCTGAACCAGAGGGGTACCAATATCCTGGGGAGGAAATTCACTAAGGCTATTGGGGTGTGTTTAAACTAATCCAGCAGGGGGATGGGAACCAAAATTGTAGTTCAAGTATAGAAAAGGTTGAGAGTAGGGAGTCCAAAATCAAGTTTCAGGGACACAAGATGGCACCAGCAAGCAGGAAGTTGGTTTGAAGTGTGTCTACTTGAACGCCAGGAGCATCCGGAATAAGGTGGGTGAGCTTGCAGCATGGATTGGTACCTGGGACTTCGATGTTGTGGCCATTTCGGAGACATGGTTAGAGCAGGGACAGGAATGGTTGTTACAGGTTCCAGGATTTAGATGTTTCAGTAAGAACAGAGAAGATGGTAAAAGAGGGGTAGGTGTGGCATTGTTGGTCAAGGACAGTATTACAGTTGCAGAAAGGATGTTTGGGGACTCGTCAACTGAGGTAGTATGGGCTGAAGTTAGAAACAGGAAAGGAGAGGTCACCCTGTTGGGAGTTTTCTGTAGGCCTCCAAATAGTTCCAGAGATGTAGAGGAAAGGTTAGCAAAGATGATTCTCGATAGGAGGGAGAGAGACAGGGTAGTTGTCATGGGGGACTTCAACTTTCCAAATATTGACTGGGAACACTATAGTATGAGTACTATAGATGGGTCAGTTTTTGTCCAGTGTGTGCAGGAGGGCTTCCTGACACAGTATGTAGACAGGCCAACAAGGGGCGAAGCCACATTAGATTGGCACTGGGTAATGAGCCTGGCCAGGTGTTAGACTTGGAAGTAGGTGAGCACTTTGGTAATAGCGATCACAATTCTGTTATGTTTACTTTAGTGATAGAAAGCGATAGGAGTATACCACTAGGCAAGAGTTACAGCTGGGGAAAAGGCAATTATGATGCGATTAGGCAAGATTTAGGAAGCATAGGATGGGGAAGGAAACTGCAGGGGATAGACACATTAGAAATGTGGAGCTTATTCAAGGAAAAGCTCCTGTGTGTCCTAGATAAGTATGCACCTGTCAGGCAGGGAGGAAGCTATAGAGTGAGGGAGCCATGATTTACGAAGGAAGTGGAATCTCTGGTCAAGAGGAAGAAGGCGGCTTATGTTAGGATGAGCTGTGAAGGCTCAGTTAGGGCACTTGAGGGTTACAAGGTAGCCAGGAAAGACCTAAAGAGAGAGCTCAGAAGAGCCAGGAGGAGACATGAAAAGTTGTTGGTGGATAGGATCAGAGTAAAACCTAAGGCTTTCTATAGGTATTTAAGGAATAAAAGAATGACAAGAGTAAGATTAGGGCCAATCAACGATAGTAGTGGGAAGTTGTGTGTGGAGTCAGAGGAGATAGGGGAAGTACTAAATGAATATTTTTCGACAGTATTCACTCTAGAAAATGACAATGTTGTCAAGGAGAATACTGAGATACAGGCTACTAGACGAGGTGTGATTGAGGTTCACAAGGAGGAGGTATTAGAAATCCTGCAGAGTGTGAAAATAGATAAGCCCCCTGGGCCGGATGGGATTTATCCTAGGATCCTCTGGGAAGCCAGGGAGAAGATTGCCGAGCCTTTGGCATTGACCTTTAAATTGTCATTGTCTACAGGAATAATGCCAGAAGACTGGAGGATAGCAAATGTGATTCCCCTGTTTAAGAAGGGGAGTAGAGACAATCCTGGTAATTATAGAGCAGTGAGCCTTACTTCATTTGTTGGTGAAGTGTTGGAAAAGGTTAAAGAGATAAGATTTATAATCATCTAGAAAATAATAATTTGATTAGGGATAGTCAGCACGGTTTTGTGAAGGGTAGGCCGTGCCTCACAAACCTTATTGAGTTCTTTGAGAAGGTGACCAAAGAGGTAGATGAGAGTAAGCCGGTTAATGTGGTGTATATGGATTTCAGCAAGGCGTTCGATAAGGTTCCCCATAGTAGGCTATTGTACAAAATGCGGAGGAATGGGATTGTGGGAGATATAGCAGTTTGGATCAGTAATTGGCTTGCTGAAAGAAGACAGAGGGTGGTGGTTGATGGGAAATGGTCATCCTGGAGTCCAGTTACCAGTGGTGTACTGCAAGGGTCAGTGTTGCGTCCACTGCGGTTCGTCATTTTTATAAATGACCTGGATGAGGGTGTAGAAGGATGGGTTAGTAAATTTGCAGATGACACTAAGGTCGGTGGAGTTGTGGATAGTGACGAAGGATGTTGTAGGTTACAGAGAGACATAGGTAAGCTGCAGAGCTGGGCTGAGAGGTGGCAAATGGAGTTTAATGTGGACAAGTGTGAGGTGATTCACTTTGGTTGGAGTAACCGAAATGCAAAGTACTGGGCTAATGGTAAGATTCTTGGTAGTGTAGATGAGCAGAGAGATCTCGGTGTCCAGGTACACAGATTCTTGAAAGTTGGCACCCAGGTTGACAGGGTTGTTAAGAAGGCACAAAGTGTTTTAGCTTTTATTAATAGAGGGATCGAGTTCCGGAACCATGAGGTTATGCCACAGCTGTACAAAACTCTGGTGCGGCCGCACTTGGAGTATTGTGTACAGTTCTGGTCACCGCATTATAAGATGGATGTGGAAGCTTTTGAAAGGATGCAGAGGAAATTTACTAGGAAGTTGTCTGGTATGGAGGGAAGGTCTTACGAGGAAAGGCTGAGGGATTTGAGGCTGTTTTCGTCGGAGAGAAGAAGGTTGAGAGGTGACTTAATAGAGACATATAAGATAATCAGAGGGTTAGATAGGGTGGACAGGGAGAGCTTTTTTCCAAGAATGGTGACGGCGAGCATGAGGGGGCAAAGCTTTAAATTGAGGGGTGATGGATATAGGACAGATGTCAGAGGTAGTTTCTTTACTCAGAGTAGTAAGGGTATGGAATGCTTTGCCTGCAACGGTAGTAGATTCGCCAACTTTAAGTATATTTAAGTCGTCATTGGACAAGCATATGGACGTACATGGAATAGTGTAGGTTAGACAGGCTTAAGATCGGTATGACAGGTCGCCACAACATCGAGGGCCGAAGGGCCTGTACTGCGCTGTAATGTTCTATGTTGTAGTTGTGGGTTTGTCTAAGAAGTGTTGAATTGCATCTTGTAGATGGTACACATTGCTGTTGTGCAGTATTGGTGGTGGAGGGAGTGAATGTTTGTGAACATGGCACCAGTCAAGTGTGCTGCCTTATCCTCGATTGTGTCAAGGTTCATTAGCGTTATTGGAGCTGCACTCAACCAAGCAAGTGGAGAGTGCTTCAGCCACCTTCTGGCTTGTATCAAGTAGATGACAGGAGTCAGGAGGTAAGTTACACTCTGCAGGATACCTAGCCTGTGGCCTGTTTTTGTAGCCACATTACCTACATGGCTAATCCAGTTCAGCTGCTGAGTATAGGATAGTGAGAGTCACTGAGTGTCTCGCAGTTCTCAGTAAGCAGGGCTTCTGCCTCGACAATGCTTGATTGTGGAGGATGGCACATCACTGACCTGTTAAGTGTTTGAGGGCATAAGATGTAGCAAGCTTTCTTGGAAAGTGGCAACATGGGGTCTTACAGGTTCTCCAACCAAGGATCAAGACCCCCACTGTCTTCACAAGATTCTGACCTTTTGTTTGGTTTCTCTCTCTGGACTTGCTGTGCATTTGCAGCATCAGGCATTTTAATTTTAAATTTCCAGCATCTACAGTATTTCACTTTTGTCTCTGAAATACCTGGTTATTGCTGATTGGGTGTGCTTGGGAATGCAAACGTGCAGTTGAATTTCCTGTATTACAGTCATGACTGCATATCGTAAAATACATTAATGTGTCCAAAGTACTTCAGGATGATCTTAGGTTATGAATGATGTCACACGGAAATGCAAACCTTTTTTTCAAATAAGCTCAAGATAATTCAAAATGTGGTGAGTTTAAGTGAAAAGCTAATTTAGAATTTATAAATTAACTAAATGCTCTTAATATTGCATGAAGCATTCCAAAACATTTGTTGAATGATTTAACATTTGCTGCTTAAGTTTAGCTGATTTATTTTAACAACTAGAAATATAGCAAACTCTGTTGCAGTTATTTTTGTTTAGAGGTTCTGAAGGAGGAAAATGATTGTGGAAGAGGAAATTAGCCATGTTGTTCCAGGAAAATGTAAAGGTATTTAAGCTGGTGCCAGTGGGTCTTGATATGTTATATATTTTCATTGCTACTGAAGTAGAAACTACAAGCTAGAGAAGGCATTCGGTAAGCTGAAAGGAATGCGGAGTACGTAACCAATACAAAATATGCACTTGAAATGCAGGACTGCTGGTAACTCATGCATCTGACAATCCATTCTGATTCTCTGTATTTGTTTCTCTACAGATTTTTAAGATTGTTGTACTTGTTTCTTCTTCACACTTCTTCAGGTTTACAGACATGTCCTCTGAGGGGCACACCAGCACATTCACAGCAATTTGATTAAAGTTACTTTGAACCCTATTGCTCTGAGTCATTCTTAAATCAACAAGCTCGCCTGCAGGAACCACAGGGCCTTGATGAATGATTCCAACAGCAATCCTGCCACACTGGTAGTTATACTAGTCAAACGAGCCATTTATTTTTTCCGGGAGGCAAACTCCTATTCTTCAGCATGTCATAAAAAACTAAATTACTGGGTAGCAACATGAAAAGAAAATAAACAATTTTTGCAAAGGTTTTTTTTCCCATACGTCATATTAATTTTTTTTTACTGGGTGTGGGCAATAAAAGGTACAAAGAAAACAACTTATAGCCTCTGGCACTTACCTTTGAAAATACCACAAACAAACAAGTATGGAACTTGCAAATTTGTGCCATCATGGACATTACCTTAAATTACCTTTTCTTCAGTGTTACATCTATGAATGTTGCAATCCCCTCACCTAGTTAAAGAAACAATGCCAGCTGTTCTCCATAACACACTTCAAATTCTGAAAGCTACCATTTTGTACAGTGACATGTGTGCCTGGACTTTCCAATGAGCAGTCATTTCTGCATACATGTCGAGCATGGAGACCCTCCAGAATCCTTGCTGTCGCAGAAGTCAGGGGAACTACCTGGAAAACTGAAGTTTCCGCTGAGGTGCTTCCTCGCTAGCAACCCTCTTAACATATTCATTTAAATCAGAGAACCTGGAAGGTTCCGCTGCAGTTAAGTAATGATTTACTTAGCAAAAATTAGGCTATTAAATACTAGTCAAACTCAATTATAGGTATTCAACTGACCCCCAAATTAGCATAAACAACCCACCGAGCACTTCCCCGAGACCCTGACACACACTCTATGCCCAAGATGCAACTCCCCCTTACTATCAGACCTCACACCCAACAGAACTCCTAATCAAGACAATACTAGAGGCCTGGCACTCCAACCACAATGCCACAAACAAACGCATAGATCTAGATGCCATCTATCAACCCCTCAGAAAATAAACAGGAAATGACATCACCACAAACCCCAGGAAACCCATCCAGGAGAAAGATAGAAATAGAAAGCAGGAGACAACAGCTTCGCTTCACTTGGAGGTCGCCACTGATGATGTTACCTAGCCAGGTAATGAAACGTCTGGATAGCAAGCCTACAGCTCAGCGAGCAAACCTACATCCTAAACCTCAACCTGAGCTACAAACCTTCACAAACCTTGCAAGATAATTCTCCCTTCCCACCTAGCACCTTGCACCCTACTCCCCTATCCAACCCACACTCTAACCTCATATCTATCTCACGTATGTACTTTTCACAGGCATGGGTAAAATGGCTAGGACGCTGGACCTTTAACTCACGGAATATGGTGAGTGACTGCTGTGAGAAAGGGAGGTAATTGTATTCCCGACTATCATGCACTATGAGGGATCTATCAGACTTAAATTACAGCTCTGCATTTCTGAAAGAGCCCTAATCAGAATTCCCGGTCAGAGATGTAGAGCTCTCTCAATGTTTAAAAAGAGCAGAGTGGCAGTCTCAGTGTAATCACCACTGCTCAGTAAATCTGGAACAAGATATCCAGACTCAGCAGCTGTTTATTTCCAATTCAGAAAAAGGTACGTTTACTGTTCTTTAGACTTTTTAAAATAAAATGATATATATCACTTCACTTGAGATTGGAAAAAGCAGGAAGGTAAGAAAGCCAACTTCTGGCCCCAGAATCAGTAAAGATATTTAGTATTTGACCGTCGTCTCAAATGTATTGTCCAAACAGCTCAATGCTTTTATGGGGCAGGAGCATGTATTAGGGTACAGTACATGTTTTATCTTTTGCACATTATTGCAAAGTGAGCATATTTTAAGGCTTTTTCAGCTCAACTTAGGTTTAGCACATTTTATTGTTCGTAAATCTCATTCCCTTCAATCTTATTCACCTTTGTTTTGTTGAAAAATCTAGAGATTCTGTGGTTTCTTTTAAATCCAATTCACTGATGCTCCCCATAAATTAAGAAAAAAAAAATATCAGATGGAGATAGAAAAATTACAAAATAACCAATGACAGCCGGATTCTGAAGCCATAATTCCAAACTCAAGTCGTGTCCCCAACATATTTAACTCAGGAAACAAGTACTGTGACTGAGCAGAGACATAGCAAATGCAGCAGATGTTCTGCAAAAGCTGCTATAAGAAACCCCACTGAGTCTGTATATTTCCGAGTCATGACATGATGACATTTAGCCCCATTAGAATCAGGCTTTTTGGTATCTAATAGAATCTGACATTTTGGAGTCAATGTTTCACAGAGCATCAGGAAGACATTTTACAAAGGAAGCAATGGTACAACACCATTAATAGTCGCAGGATTGAAGCCTTTACTGCACCGATCTCGAAGGAAAAAAGCTGCTAGAAATGGTTCTTCCTTTAAGACTTTTTCAATCACAACAGGATTTTCTATATTTTGCCTATATTGGTGATCCAATATTGTGAAGGCCATTTATATTGTTTAGCAAAATTCAGACTGCTGGAAGAATTGCAAAAAAAAAACCGTGCCAGCAAGATTTTTCTCAAAGTCATATTCAAAAGCAAATAGCTTTGGATCAAGATCCCAATCTAAGACAGGAGTTGTCACCTGACAGTGACATCATTTGGCAATTAGCCAATTAGTGGTTCGATGTGAAAATCACTGTCCAGTTAAGGATATCAGCCAGGCTAGAGAGACAATAGAAGCAAGTTTGAAAATTTTGGAAACAAATGACCACAATTGCTGGACAGTGACTGTAGAAAGTCTGAAAGGCTGCTTGCTGAGTGACATCACAGAAAAAACTGCAACTTCATTCGTTGGTAAGGATGAACAAATTAACCATCGCACCATGGTACAGGGAGCCCTTCAAGAGTGGGGAGAAAAGAGAAATGTAGCTGTAATCTGGTAGAGTACATTCAGGGAATAGACACTGTTCCCTATAGCATTGAGTACTCCCAATCCTGGTTGTGTTACCTGCCGAGTGCCCAGGTTCAGAATATCTCATCTGAGCTGCAGAGGAACTTGGAGTGGGAGGGGAAGGATCGAGTCGTTATGGTCCATGTTGATACCAATGACAAAAGAGGTTCTGCTGAGGGAACATGAGCAGTTACAGACAAAATTAAAAAGAACCAAAAAAGTAAAAATCTCCAGATTGCCACATGACCCACAAGCAAATTGGCACAGAGTCAAGAAGATTAAAAAGAGGCAAACACGTAGCTCAATGATGGTGTGGGAGAAATGGGTTTGAGTTCATGGGACATTGGCACCAGTACTGGGGAAGGAGAGAGCTTTTCTGCTGGGATAGACTGCACCCGAATCATTTGGGACCATGGTCCTGGCTAATCATATAACTAAGGCTGTGGATAGGGCTTTAAAGTAAATAGCTGCGGGGTGGGGTTGTTCAGTTACATGGCAAACTTTGGAAAAAAAAAGTTAAAGGGGGAGGGAACTCAGGAGAAGTTAATAGAGATTCGAGCACAAGTATTAAGACAAAGAGCATGGAAAGGGGCAGGAATCTAACTTCAGACACAGCAGGTAAGGGGAAACAAATCAACATAGGCTTGAGGGTGTTGTACGTAAATGCATATTGTATACAAAACAACGTAAATGATTTGGTAGCACAGTTTGAAATTGGCAGGGACAATGGTGTGCAAAGTGATTCTAATGAGGTCAGCCAAGTGGGCCTCATAGAATATGAGTTCCTTGATTGGGGCTGTTAATTTGGTCCAATCAAGGAGACTTGGCTGACAAAAAACCATGAGGGGCATTGACAGGATACGCAGATAAGCTGTCTTCCCTGCGCTGGGAGAGTCCAGAACTAGAGGGTATAGGTTTAAGGTGAGAGGGGAAAGAATTGAAAGGGACCTAAGGGGCAACTTTTTCATGCAGAAGGTGGTGCATGTATGGAATGAACTGCCAGAGGAAGTCGTGGAGGCTGGTACAATTACAGCATTTAAAAGGCATCTGGGATGGGTATACAAATAGGAAGGGTTTGGAGGAATATTGCCCAAGTACTGAATATCTGGTTGGCATAGATGAGTTGGACTTGAAGGGTTTGTTTCCGTGCTGTACATCTCTACGTGAGACATTCTTACACTCAGAACTGGCTCTGAAGGAGCTAGAACACCATCAATGACTTTCCACTTGGATATAAAGGGTGACCTGGTGATGACATACCAGCCACTGTGGAGTTATTTCAGTGGCGATGAGAGTGAAGCACGTTCCTGAAAATACCCACTCAAAACAGTCATCTTTGAGTTGGCATAAGCATTTTAGGCATCATGCCGCTATTTAGAAAACTTGACTTGTTCGACCTTGCTGAAGACTGGAGGAAAGAACGTGTCATTTTCAGTTATTTGGAAACTAACTTTGCCTGACCACTAGATACTAAATCCTTTCAAGAATTGATGGATTTAGTTACGGAATATTATGACCCCAAGCCTCCTCTAATTCTGAGATGCTATCATTTTTACTTGGCAAGCAGGGGAATCCATTTTGAGATTTTTGACTAGATTAAAATGACTGGCAGAGGCATGTGACTTTGGTTTAACCCTTAATGAGATGCTAAGAAACCAGTTGGTATGTGGGATTAATGATGTAACCATGCAAAAGTGCCTACTAGCCGCAGCCCAACTTGATTTTAAATAGGCACTACAACTGGCTTTACAATCAGAAAATGAAACAAGTGGGACATGAGTTGCAGGTATTATAATGGAAGTGGAGACCCTCGCCAGTCCAACTGAGTTTGGGAAATCACTTGAGTGAAGGCAATTGTATTGCCACACTCAGGATATATCCTGAACAGATGGATTCCATGTCAGCCCAAAGCAAAATCCCAAAACAAAACCAAACCTCAGTCAAACGGTTAAAATTTTCTTCAGGATCCAGGCTGGCAAGCCACTGTAGTTGTGGCCAGTATGCAGACTCAAAGATGTTTCCACTAGTAGGAGAGGCAAAGACCCTTGTGCACAGCCTCAGGATGAAGAGACAACTTTTATAATGCAGATGACGAGTAATTTCTTCAACCTGAGGGTGGTGAAGCTGTGGAACTCATTGCCAATGAGGGCTGTGGAGTCCAAGTCATTGGGTGTATTTAAGACAGATATAAAGGATTAGTATGGGAATGAAAGGTGAAAGGGGGAAGGCAAATGAATAGAGTTGAGAAATTGATCAGCCATGATTGAATGAAGGAGCAGGCTTGATGGGCCAAATGGTCTAACTGTTCCTATGTCGTATGGTCTTGGAAGGTTGGCCATCAGGGTCTGCCAGGGGATGGATGCAAAGTGACATATAGGCCAACCCTCTGATTATTGGTCTCCTGTTCATCTTAACTGATATGCTTTTAATGGGGTCAGTGTTCATGCTTGGTTTTGTGAGGTTGCATTGATGTTGCTTCAAGTTAGCTGTGACCTCAGAGGTGTGGGGTCCTTGGTCCAGACACTCCTCGCTCACTGACCCTGCCACACTCCCAACCTCTGCCTCTCCAGCTTGCAGCTTACATCTGTGGCCTCAAAATTCCAAGCTGCTCTCAGCTCACAGGTTGCTTCCTGCTTGTCTCGACTTCTCTTCAGAACCTGTCTCATTGTGATAGTTTGGGAGTGGGAAGCAGAAAAGTCGATCAAAAATGCTAAAAGGTGGAAGAGGCGGTGAACAAGGATGGCAAGGAGCATGACTGACAACAGGATAAGTAGAAAGAGAGAGTTAGCATATTTCTTTTAATATTTTAAAATTTATTAATTTGCAAATATAGTGTAATTTAACAATAGCAATCATTTTAAACTGACAGTAATAGCCTGGAATTTTCCATGCCCTCAAGCAGTCTGGGCAATGGCAAGAAATGTGAGAAAATATGGCGAGATCTAAAAAAAATCTGAATCTCAACATCAATAAATGAAGTTCAGTTTTCCCCTGAAGTTTTCAATGAAGAGTTCTGAATATCATTAATAAGCGGTGACATATTTATATCTCATTAGTAGTCAACCCTATCTCATTTATATACAGCTCGCGATTCCTCCTTCTGCTAGAAATTAAACGACAATTCCTGAGCAGTTATCCAGAGAATGCAGCTCACCACTTGCTTCACTGACATGTCTTTGAATGCTCAATAGATAATATCCTCTTCCAGCATTCATCTATCAAAATCATTTCAGAAAATCATTTGCCTCATCATTTTATAAGGGTTAATTTCAGATCAATTCAGAATCTATTTCAGCCCTTCTGGCCTTCACTTTGGAGCTCAGAGATACATTTGACTCATATGCTCCTGCCAGATCACTTTGTGTACATGGATTAACAGTCAACTCATGCATCCACACAAACGTCTTATGCCTTTTGGCTTAATTTGTAATGCTCACTCAGGTCACATGGACTTGGAGACCGAAATGTCGATTTTCCTGCCCCTCAGATGCTGCCTGACCTGCTGTGCTTTTCCAGCGCCACTCAAATCTTGACTCACACTGACTTGGAGCCTCACAATCTTGGCAGATTGCATCGATATTTAACCAGAGGACAAGTAGAGTTAGTAGTTGTGGAGCAATCAGGTGGAGATGCTGTGCAGAGCAGTATGACTGTTAGCACACGAGCATGGATGAGGTTTGTGTGGAGTGGAAGAATAGACTGAGTGTGAAGTAGCAGAGAAAAGATGGTGGGGCTTACCGGCGCAGAGCACAGAAGATCACTGAACAGTTTCTGACACTGTAGTGCATTCCATCTTACTGTGGAGACAGCACAACACTAAATCTCTGCCTAGTTCAAGTGTCCTCTGGCGTTCTGTAAGGTAAGGTCAGAATTCACACGACGACACCAGGTTATAGTTCAATAGGTTTATTTGATCAAAGTTTGTGAGAAGATTTGTAGCTCGGGTGCTCGTTGTGGTTCTGTTCACCGAGCTGGGAATTTGTGTTGCAGACGTTTCATCCCCTGTTTATTTGAAATCACAAGCTTTCAGCATGCTGCTCCTTCATAAGGCAAAGTGACAAAGGTGCAGGGTTCTGAAAGCTTGTAATTTCAAATAAACCTGTTGGACTATAACCTGGTGTCATGTGACTTCTGACCTTATCCATTCCAGTCCAACAGCAGCACATCCATGTCAAGGTCTGTTCAGTCCTCCTTTTGACCCCCTTGCCCACCAGGACCTCCAGATCCCTTCTGAAAAGCAGAGTGCCAGCTTCTCATTCTGAAACATTTCAGTTTCCCAAGGTGACAATTCCTGGCTTGCAGCATCTGAAATGGGATGCACTTGGGTATTAAACATGGTTCCAGTAGTTTTTATGGAAGGTCACAGAATTTTGCCTTTCCTGTCAGGACTGTGCGAGAAACAATAAAGAGGCTGGTTGTATAATTAGTGAGGTGAAAAGCAAAAGACAATGTAAGAAAAGTTACCATAAGCCATGATAGGGCACCTGCCATTAAAGTCCTGAAACTTACACGCCAAAATAAATTGAAAATACAGCCCATAATAGTTTATAATTTTCTTTTGTGACAGTGACAGAACCTGACTACAGCTTTAACACTGGTTGTAATGGGAAAATCATGTTATTTCATTTGAAGTTGTCCTTTTCTGGAATTCAGTATTAAGTAAAGAATAATTGTATTCCATTCATTGGATAGAAGTTAAATATGAAGATATTTAGATTCAACAAATATACCATTACATGACAACTAAAATTAAAATTTGACAGCCATACTTTAACCCATTTAAGACATTTTCTCTAATTTGTTTGGAGCAGGGTTTCATTAATATGCATGTGACTGTATCAAGATATCAAGATTCTCGATTTGATTTTCTTAAAAGTTTAAGAGGGTAAGTGCCCTGTGTAAGAAATGGATAAATTTAGTAATAAATTGTTTTCCTTGTTTGATCTTATACATTGAACTTGATCAAAATATTATTAAAAAAAAGGTTGATATTGTAATTTTACTCTTAACCTCCATCCTCAAACTTACTGTGTGGTTGTCTCTCTTGACTGTAAACCTGGATATCCATGGGAGAGTAAATACTGACAAGTATGTCCCGTTTGTTTGCCCCAGTCCTCTTGTTGCAAGCATGGATTGAGCGGGTTTGCCAATCTGTCCAGTATAAGGTTTCACCAAACAATGTCAGGGCAAATGGATGAGTCAGAGTACCTTGCACAACCTCTTGCCTGTTAAAAGGACAAACAAGAAAACAAATCCATTAAAGGGGGGAAAAAAAAAGGCATTGAGATCATACACAATCCTTCTTGCTCAACCAGAAAAATAAGCTGCATTTCAACATCAGCTGACACATAGAAGAACACTTCAGAGTATTTTACAGAGGATTAAGGACAACCAAGCTAGATTGGGGGCCGGCGGGGAGGGGGGTATCAGGAAGGCAGGAGTAAAGAAGTAAATCATGAAGGGGTATAGCAAGTATTTGTTATTTTGGGAGTCTGCCAAAGAACATTTTGAGATGTAGCTAAAGGCTTGAGCAAGAGACTGTAACCTAGAATTGAAGAAACAGGTATGTGGATTTGAACAGGTAGCTTGGAAAAGGAAAGGGAGACAATGAAGGGATTTTATATATATATGGATGTGCGCATCACTGGCTGGCCAGAATTTATTGCCTATCCCTAGTTGCCATTGAGAAGGTAGTGCGAATGGTCTTCTTCCACTAGTGCAGTCTATGTCAACTGCAGTACCCACAATGCCCTTAGGGAGGAAATTTCAGGATTTTGACCCAATGAAGGAACAGTGATACATTTCCAAGTCGGCTGGTGAGTGCTTGGAGGGGAACTTGCAGGTGATGTTCCCATGTATCGGCTGCCCTTGTCCTTCTAGATGGAAGTGGTCATAAATTTGGAAGGGGTGCTGTCTAAGGAGTCTTTGTGAATTTATGCAGTGCATCTTGTAGATAGTACACACTGCTGCTACTGAGCACTGATGGTGGAAGGAATCAAAGTTTATGGATGTGGTGCCAATCAAATGGGCTGCTTTGTCCTGGATGGTGTTGGAGCTGCACCCATCCAGGCAGGTGGGGAGTATTCCATCACACTGCTGACTTGTGTCCTGTAGATGATAAACAAACTTTAGGGAGTCAGAAGGAGGTAAATTACTTGCAGTAGTATTCCTAGCTTCTGACCTGCTCTTGTAGCCACTGTGCTTATGTGGCATATCCAGCTGAGTTTCTGGTCAATAAGAACCACCAGGATTTTTAAGGTGGGAGATTCAGTCATGCTAACACCACTGAATGTCAAGGGACAGTCTCTTATTGGCAATGGTCATTACTTGGCATTTGTGTTGTATGAATGTCATTTGTCACTTGTTAGCCCAAGCCTGGATATTGTCCAAATCTTGCATTTGAACACACAGTCATACAGCACAGAAACAGGCCCTTCAGCCCAACTCTTCTGTGCCAATCAAATATCCCAATCTGACATCATCCTATTTGCCAGCATTTAACATGTATCCATCTGAGCCGTTTCTATTCATGTACTCATCCAGATGCCTTTTAATTGTTGTAATTGTACCAGCCTCCCCCACTTTCTCTGGCAGCTCGTTCCATACAAACACTATGCTCTATGTGAAAAAGTTACCGCTCAGAGCCATTTTAAATTTCTCTGCTCTAACCTTAAACCTATGTCATCTGGTTTTGTACTCCCCTACCCTGGGAAATAGACCTTGGCTATTCATCTTTTCCATGGCCCTCTTGATTTTATAAACGTCTCAGGTCATCTCTCAGGGACTGCTTCAGTGTCTGAAGAGTCACAAATGACACTGAACATTGTGCAATCATCAGCAGACATTCCCATTTCATGGAGAGGTATCATTGATGAAGCAGCTAAAGATGATTGACATAGGACACTACCCTGCATAACTCCTATAAACATGCCCTGGAACTCAGATAATTGACCTGCAATAATCACAACTATCTTCCTGCCTGCCAGGTATGATTCCAATGAGTAGAAAGTTTGCCCCTCTAAATCGACCATAAGATAGAGGAAGAGAATTAGGCCATTCAGTCCATTGTGTCTGCTCTGCCATTTGATCACAGCTGTTCGGTTTCTCAAATCTTTAGCAACGGAAACGGATAGGCATATACCACAGGACCAGAATTGCAGCTGGGGGAAAGGCAATTATGATGCGATTAGGCAAGATTTAGGATGCGTAGGGTGGGGAAGGAAACTGCAGGCAATGGGCACAATTGAAATGTGGAGATTACTCAAGGAACAGCTACTGCTGTTCCTTGATAAGTACGTACTGGTCAGGCATGGAGGAAGTTGTTGAGCACAGGAACTGTGGTTTACGAAGGAAGTTAAATCTGTCAAGCGGAAAAAGATGGTGCATGTTAGGCTGAGATGTGAAGGCTCAATTGGGATGGTTGAGAATTACAGGTTAGCCAGGAAAGACCTAAAGAAAGAGTTAAGAAGAGCCAGGAGGGGACATGAGAAGTCATTGGTAGATAGGATCTAGGAAAACCCTAATGCTTTCTATAGATATATCAGGAATAAAAGAATAATTAGAGTAAGATTAGGGCCAATTAAGGATTGTCGTGGGAAGTTGTGCGTTGAGCCAGAGGTGATAAGGGAAGCGTTAAATGAATATTTTTCGTCAGTATTCACACTGGAAAAAGACAATGTTGGCGAGGTGAATACTGAGATACAGGCTACTAGACAAGATGAAATTGAGGTTCATAAGGTGTTAGCAATTCTGGAAAGTGTAAAAATACTTAAGTCCCCCGAGCTGGATAGGATTTATCCTAGGATTCTCTGGGAAGCCAGGTAAGAGATTGCTGAGCCTTTGGCTTTGATCTTTATGTCATTATTGTCTACAGAAATAGTGCCTGAAGACTGAAGGTTAGCAAATGTTGTTCCCTTGTTCAAGAAGGGGAGTAGAGACAACCATGGTGACTATAGACCTGTGAGCCTTACTTCGGTTGTGGTTAAAGTGCTGGAAAAGGTTATAAAGATTTATAATCATCTAGAAAGGAATACGTTGATTTGCGATAGTCAACATGGTTTTGTGAAGGGTAGGTTATGCCTCACAAACATTATTGAATTCTTTGAGAAGTTACCAACAGGTGGATGAGAGTAAAGTGGTTGATGTGGTGTATATGGATTTCAGTAAAGCATTTGATAAGGTTCCCCACAGTAGGCTACTGCACAAAATATGGAGGTATTGGATGGAGGGTGATTTTGTAGTTTGGATCAGAAATTGGCAAACTGAAAGAAGACAGAGGGTGGTGATTGATGGGAAAGGTTTATCCTGGAGTTCAGTTATTAGTGGTCTACCACAAGAATCTGTTTTGGGTCCACTGCTGTTGGTCATTTTTATAAATGAGAGAAAGTGAGGGCTGCAGATGCTGGAGATCAGAGCTGAAAATGTGTTGCTGGAAAAGTGCAGCAGGTCAGGCAGCATCCAAGGAACAGGAGAATCGACGAAGGGCTTATGCCCGAAACGTCGATTCTCCTGTTCCTTGGATGCTGCCTGACCTGCTGCGCTTTTCCAGCAACACATTTTCAGCATTTTTATAAATGACCAGGATGAGGGCATAGAAGGATGGGTTGGTAAATTTGCAGATGACAGTAAAGTTGGTAGAGTTGTGGATACTGCAGAAGGATGTTGTAGGTTACAGAGGGATATAGATAAGCTGCAGAGCTGGGTTGAGAGGTCGCAAATGGAGTTTAATGTGGAAAAGTGTGAGGTGATTCACTTTGGAAGGAGCAACAGGAATGCAGAATACTAGGCTAATGGTAAGATTCTTGGTAGCGTAGATGAACTGAGCGCTCTCGGTATCCATATACATAGATCCCTGAAAGTTGATAGGGTTGTTAAGAAGGCACACAGTGTGTTAGCTTCTGGGACAAGGACAGGGACAGGGATTGATTTTCAGAACCATGAGGTCATGCTGCAGCTGTACAAGACTCTGGTGCAGCCGCACTTGGTGTATTGCGTACAGTTCTGGTCACTGCATTCGTGGGCGGCACGGTGGCACAGTGGTTAGCACTGCTGCCTCACAGCGCCAGAGACCCGGGTTCAACTCCTGCCTCAGACGACTGACTGTGTGGAGTTTGCACATTCTCCCCGTGTCTGCGTGGGTTTCCTCCGGGTGCTCCGGTTTCCTCCCACAGTCCAAAGATGTGCAGGTCAGGTGAATTGGCCATGTTAAATTGCCCGTAGTGTTAGGTAAGGGGTAAATGTAGGGGTATGGGTGGGTTGCGCTTTGGTGGGGCAGTGTGGACTTGTTGGGCCGCAGGGCCTGTTTCCACACTGTAAGTAATCTAATCTAATCTAAAAATTACAGGAAGGATGAGAAAGCTTTGGAAAGGGTCCAGAGGAGATTTATGAGGATATTGCCTGATATGGAGGGAAGGTCTTATGAGGAAAGGCTGAGAGACTTGAGGCCATTTTTGCTGGAGAGAAGGTGGTTGAGGGGTGACTTAATTGAGTCATATAAGGTAATCAGAGGGTTAGATAGAGTGGACAGTGAGAGCCATTTTCCTCGGATGGCTAGCACAAGGGGCATAGCTTTAAATTGAGTGGTGATAGATATAGGACAGATGTCAGAAATGGTGTCTTTGCTCAGAGTAGTAGGGGCATGGAATGTACTACCTGTGACAGTAGTAGACTCGCCAATTTTAAGAGCATTTAAATGGTCATTGGATAGACATATGGACAAAAATGGAATAGTGTAGGTTAGATGGGCTTCAGATTGGTTTTACAGGTCAGTACAACACCGAGGGCCGAAGAGCCTATACTGCTCTGCAATGTGCTATGTTCTACCTATTTTCCTGCCTTCTCCCTATATCCCTTGATCTCCTCAGTAATCAAGAACCTGTATTTAAGATGGAGATAATTACTCAATAACGTGTCCTCCACAGCACTCCATGGCAAAGTGTCCCACAGATTCGCCATGGTCTGGCTGAAACATTGCAGGGTGAAGGTCAGTGACCTTTGCAATTCCACCAGCCTGACAGCCATTTCCTATTGTACCCACCTGAACCAAGGCTCATGCTCCACCGTCTTGGGACTGTTTGCAATATTCTCCCTAAGCGCAGTACAGGCTGTAATGTTCTATGTTTGATGTATTACCTGTCGCACTCTCATAAAATTAGTAGCCTGACCATATCCCATCCATCCAGTAGACATTTTATCTCTGCCTATCCATGGTTCGTTTAGTACTGTCAAGGGGTCAATTAATGGCTAATTAGAACTTCCACCACCTGCCATTGGGACAATACCCACCATGCCAAGTAACAGCAGTAAAACCTAATAGGTCTTCTGGCTAGCCACCCCATTAGTTTCTGAGCCATTCATCTCTTTCAAGAAGTTATCATCTCTCGCAGTCTGTTACACACACTGGCATTTACATATTGGATTTTACTCCCATCTCATTTCTTTCTACAAACTTCAGCCCTGAATTCCCAAACATTTTTAAACACCTAGGTTATTTATTCTAGCACATATTTCAAACTTATTTTCTAACTAATTTAAATCTATTTAAGACTGTCAAGTTAGCCACAATAGTCTGGCTATAATTTATGAAATATCTCAAGTAGTTTCAAAAGCAACAACCTTTCAAACAAGCAAAGCCTACACTGTTACAGTTATGTGCTGAAATAAAATTTAAGAAGTAGGTCTTAGAAAAACATAATAATCAAGACCACAATAATGTTTATTTCCACTCAAGACAAGAACATCTTTCTAATCAAATATTATGGAGTACATTTTACAAAATAACATTGCCAGCACAGATTCTCACACTACAGTGCACATAGGCTGTAGTGGCCAGTACAGCCTGTTAGTTCTTTTCTAATTCAAGTACCTCTGTGAATAAATTTCTGATTCATGCTTCATTATGCCATTTGCTCACTTATGAAGCTATGGAATAGCTGATACTGGTACAAGACTATATCAAGATGTTATGATCCATATGCATAATAAATTGCTCTGGAGTAGGTCCGAACAACAGACCTCAACCTGATAAAGAGGGAGAGAGAGAACATGTACATGAGAGAGAGGGAGAGAGGGAGAGAGGGAGAGAGGGAGAGAGGGAGAGAGGGAGAGAGAGAGAGAGAGAAAGAAAGAG
>NC_057725.1:41443055-41496921 GCF_004010195.1 Chiloscyllium plagiosum
AAAAAGAAAAAAAGAGAGAAAGACAGCAGGAAGGGAAGAGAGAGGAACGAAGAAATTAAATGAAAAAAACTGATTCTTATAGTGCCCTTCATGATCACTGGATCACCAAAGTACTTTACAGCCAATGAAGTTCAGCAAACTTTGTTTTAACTAACACCTTATCAACTGTTTTCCTGATAAACAGGCAAAAATTATACACTTCAAATACCACGATTTACTACAATGTCCCCTTAAATAAAGTATAACAGTGATGCGTGTACCCCCTGCATTATATCTCTATTACTAACTGTGTTTTACATTGATTTTAAGAGGCTTGTTGATATTTTTACACGGATTTTATGAGGGATGATGATGTCTCAAAGTTGTGCTCGGTCAGTTTACTGAGGTACATGTTTATGCGTACCTCTTGATTATCTGGAATATCTGATCAAACAGCAGTTCATAAAATGTTTATTGTACTTTGGACTGTAGTCAGTGCTGTAATGTAGACAAAGTGGCTGCCAATTTGCTCACAGCAACCTCTTCATGTTTCGGAGCATGATAATGACTATATAATCTGCTTTGGTAAGGTCAATTGATAATAAATATCAGGCAGGATAACACCGCTCCCCCCCTCCAGTTTTTCTTCAAAATAGTGCCAAAGCATTTTGTTTTAAGTTCATTTGAGATCACAAACAAAATCTTGGCTTATATCTCATCTAAAATACAGTGTAACAATCTTGCATTGGGTGCTAAGCTAATTTTTGCATTCCACTTCTTGAGTTGAACTTGAACCCATAACCTTGTGAGACAAAAGATTGGAGTTCCAGCAACTGAGCCATCACTGACACAATTTGCAAAAAAAAGAGCTAACCAACCTGGAGTACAGAAACCTAGAAACATTAGCTGCCTTTTTCCCTACACTTCAATAAGCTGTGGTAGTATACAGCTTGTAAGAAGAAATACTTAAATAATAACAACAACATGTTGAAAAACAAGGCAAACTTTGAAAAAAAATCAAAGTCAAACAACCATAGATCTTATTCTTCTATTTACAAATGAGTTATAGAGCTTGCAACGCCCATTGAGTTGTAAAGACTTGTATAAGAAGGATTGATGTTTGATTTCATGGTATGCAACATTGTTTGAACCACTAAAAGTGATTTAACCCTTTCCTTCCACATGACCCAAGACTCCAGGTTGTTTCATACATTAACTACACCTTGGCAAAAACTATAAACCTCAAGTTTCCGCTACACAGCACTCGCTCCGGGCATCACAATTATAAGGGCACCATCTTGACGTACAGCAATTAAGATTTGGCAGTCTGTCAGAGAACAAAACATTTTGTACAGACATGACCTATGCTTCTGTTGAAATTTTGAAGTCAAGCTGTTTAATGATAAAGACCTTATGGAAAAAAACATAAGCAAATAAATGATTAAAATTAAAATAAATTCAGAGCTGATCTCGGATTCCATTTATCATTATCCTATCTTTTACAAAAAACTGCTTTTTCATTTAGGTTGCACCTGCCACACCCTAACAACATTTCCAAAATGCTTCACAGCCAATGAATTAGTTTTGAACTCTTCTTGTTGTTTCACAGGGAAATACAGTAAGTACTCATAAATGACAATAATAAAATGAGTGAATAATTGGTTTCATTGCTGGTTGAAGAACCATGTTGGTCAGAACTGCAGGAGAGTTCCCTGCTCTATTTTGCGTAGTGTTATGGGACCACTTACTTCCAAGTGAGGCGGAAAGAACAAATGGAAGCTGGAGCGTCCTTAATGCCCTATTGAAGTAACGACCATGATAATGTGGTAAAATCCTGGACAGGGATAGAATGTGTGACCTTCCAAAGGAGAAATGCCATCAATGAGGCAAGACTAAGCCTTAATAGATTTTTAACAGCACTATCACATCCATCCTCCAGTGCACAGTTTAACACACGTTCTTTCAAAAATCGGCTGGGCAAAATACAATGTTGCAATCTTTGAAATCAAAACCCAATAATACATCATGTGATTTATTCTTTTGATGGCACTTTCTCAAATATTGTGCTTGTGAGGTGCGTTCAAGGAGGTTTCATGGAATCTCTTTTCAAGGCTTTTAAAGCAGCTGATGTAGGCCGACACAAAGCTCACTGCACCTGCAGAAATTAAATAATTGCTGCCCAAACCATCTATCCTAAAAATAGACAGGTGGAATTTTAATCCATAGTTTGGAAGCAGTAACTTTGTCTTAGAAATTGTAGAGCAAACTAACTGTATAAAAAATACACATACAGACCCAGAAAATAATCACAGAACATTCTGGATTCTTAAATAAAACCTCAACCTTGCTGGCCATAAGAGAGTTTAATACTAAACAAAATTAAGTCAAGCATGCTCTGTTCAAATTTCTGGCAAGGTAGAGAGAAAGCCTCTACATTCTTCCTCCACCATAATGATTTACTCAAAAGAACATACAAATGCTTTAAACAAAAGTGCAAAAAGGTTGACAAAATATTTCCATTTCAAATCCAAAAAACTATTTTCTCCTATCAATGGCTTTTAAAAAGAAATTATTGATTCCTAATGTTGAGAGAAGAACATCATTACTAGTTTTCTTTCATCATAAATACTATCCCTGTCTACTTTAAAGACACTGACATTAGCATGTTGCTAAAGTGACCATTTCAAAATGTGAGCAAAATAGTAAGAGTCATCTGACAAATAGACATCACAAGTCAAATCCTGTTCATGCCTAACACCTAGTCACGCAGCCAGCGATAGGAATTTGCAGATTACAGAAATGGTGAAGTTAATATCAGCACTCCTACATCCTTCTCTGCTCAAAATGTTCCAGGGTTTAAGATATTGAAGTCCTAGGAACATCCGGCAGGATATTGATAGCAAGATTCTGATGACAATACTAAAAAAAAGACTCAAAACGACTACTGTGAAGCAACTTAGTGATTCAGAAATTCTTTGTAACTTCCTTTGAAATGTACTCACACCTAAGCAGTCACCTAGAAACCAGAATGTCCTTATTGATTGTCTATCAATGGTGAAGAAAGGCAAAGACAAAATGACAAAGAGACAATGAAAGCTAAGGTCATGCGATGTTTAAATCCATTTTTAGCTCAGCCTCTATTATTTGGGATTTTCTGACTGCTCATCTCACTTAAAGGTAACAACGAAAACACATATGATATTGTTAAAGGCAGAATGATGTAACACAAATCACAGCTCAATTTTCCATTTATAATTCAAGCAGTAAAATGCAGAAAAATACTAGACTTGAAGCAAATTACCCACAACATATTTTTATGGATAGGACCTGAAAGATACAAAATATTGCTTGTAGATTTGTGGATTGGATACTTCAGTAATGAAGATCATCCAAAAAACCTGAAGTCCTGATAACTGATTTAGAGATGCAGCCAATAACAGAACTAAGTAGTGAAAGGATCATAGTAATTGAACACAAGGTTAGTGTAAATTGTTAATATTTATCATGCATAAACTAGGTATATAAGCATGGTACAGCAGGGCTTTACTCATGTCTTATTCCATCAGATCTTAATCTGATCTGACATCCTAATGTCACAGTTATGCACATACTTTCTCAGTAGTTATTGTCACTGTATTGGTACAGTTAACCCTTTAATTCACATTTGTCTCACAACTATTAATTTCATAAACAAGTTACAGTGGCCATCTCTTATTCTAATTCCATTCTTCTTTCGTCAAAGTCATCAATCTTGAAGAGGGTTCTTGGTTCCCTTGGACAATGTGTAGGAAAGCAAACACATTTTTGAAGGAGGATAGCAGCCTGTCACAATTTCTGTACGTGAGCTGTGACTCAAGATGCACTCAGATGTAAAGGCAGTGAAGACCAATTAAGAAAAAACTGATACAACAGTCAAACATCCAGTTCCTGAACTATCATAAATCCCACAGAGAAAGATGACAAACATTAAATTCTAAATTTCACCTTCCACTATGTTGTTTACTAGGTAAAAGGTGAAAGCCAATGTTGATCCTTCTTCTGATAGCTGCTCTGTAGCCAACACTTCTTGTCTGATGCCCCTGCAACATCTTTAGATGTGCTACAACTTTGACACACTCCTGTCCTGCAATATGTTTACTTGTTTTTGTTGTGTCATTTCAAAATGTAGGACACCCTCTCTCTGGCTTAATAATGCTAAGTGACTTCAAATAGCTGGGCTTCTATTTCAGCAATTTCTCTTAGATAGTTAGATTTCTCTGACCGTGTTGCTAGGCTACAAGTTTTTCCAGGGCATGCCTCAGTGGTAAAAGCTCTCTAGTTTGGACCTTTACTCCTTTACTGAATTAAAGCCTGAGCATTTAGTGATGAGATTCAATTGCAGAATCCAGTGTATATGGCTTTTTTTTGGGTGGGGAAGATGGTGGGGGTCGAGAGATCACAGGGTAGGGGATGAAGTCCCAAACACTGGAGGAACTCTCGGCGAAGATGTAGCTCTGAATGTGATTGGCACTCCATCCTCTATCTTGAATATACACTCCTTCCTCCAATGATGTACATTGGTGGCAGTGTGCACCATTTACAAAATGCACTGCAGCAACTAGCCATGGCTATCGACAACAAAAATCGACGGACAAGGCCTAAGTTTAATATCAGTCACTGCAAAGTATATGCCTCTTCTGCTGCCAGTATCGACCAATCAATTGTGCAGATTTACAAGTACTGAACGCGGGATATCGCAGTACCTCAAGGGAATTGCTGATAACTTTGGTAACTGTCCAGTCAGTTTGGCTTTTAACAAAACCTGGAGTGATATCACAACAGGCCAGGGTGGGTGATGAGGTTGGCTGAGATTCTTTTCACTTGGACTGCAGCCAATCTGTGTGCAAGACAGCTTTGCTAATAGTAGCATGATTCTCATTTGCAGATCAGTGGAAAGCTTAATAGTGCCTTGCAATGGTGTGCGCATGGCTTCAGTAAAATTAACCTAAGGCCCCTGCGTACACTAAAGGTTCTTGATTCTGCCAACCTTTGCTCAACATTTAGAGAAAGATTCATCCTTACATGCAGGGAGTATGCATTCCATATCAGTCATTCTACAGGAGTAGACTTCTCAATTGCCCGATTCATGATTCAAACTTTTTTTTTGTGTATACCAGATAATTAATGGAGTTTTAAAAAGTCTTTTGTGTGCTTGATATGATCTGTAAAGTTTAAAATCAAAATAATTTTTGCTAATGCTTTTTAATGTCTTCATAAATCCCTATAGCTCTTTTAGCATATGGCAACAATTTGTGTAAGTGTACCAATATGTTGTTATAACTAATAGTTTTAATCGCAAGGTTTTCATGCGGTTTGCAGTCTGTAGCCTTGTGTACTTGCCTGAAGAAAACTATCTTGCTGAAGGAAGTATCAAGTTGAAGGCTCACAGAAACTACCACACTACCTATTTTACTAAATTTCATTTTCCTTAAAGCAGAAGTACAAATCAGAACTGATTTAGGAACACCATCTTTCACATGCAAAGATATTTTATAATGCAAAATAAGCGTATCTCACTTGTTTATTCATGACTGAGTCATCTTTTCACTGGACTTTGAAATAACAAGCAAATCTTTACACTGAACTAAAAAAATCCAACAATCCATTTTACAGTCTTCATTTCAAAGCCCCTTCAATGCACGGAAATATAGCCTTTGAAGAGGCTTTCA
Organism: Chiloscyllium plagiosum; assembly: GCF_004010195.1. NCBI lineage: Eukaryota > Metazoa > Chordata > Chondrichthyes > Orectolobiformes > Hemiscylliidae > Chiloscyllium > Chiloscyllium plagiosum. Next base: position 41,448,743 of record NC_057725.1, read on the forward strand.
AAGATACTGGTTGTATAGCAGAGATGATCAAAACCTTGCACCCATCTGCACTTTCCACACAACCACAGCACCTCTCCCCTCTCATCATGCTTGTTTTTTTTGACCCCAGTGGCAGTGATAAAGCATGCTGAATAGAAGGTTTATCTTCATCAGCACTCTTAACATGCTTGCCAGTTTTGGGAAAAGGAAACTACTTTAATTCTTGACCGCAAATCAGTGCTTGCATAGAACAAAGCAGAAACAGCCTTCCTGCTCACTTCACACTTGAGTCAGAGTTAGCCAGGTGACTGCTGCATGAAGCAACTCCATTAAAGGTCTGGAACAATCAAGATAAATTTCAAGTGACTAAGATGTAAACATTGGAATCAATACATTGAATGTAAATAATACAAAAGGGCAACCAAATTATTTTAAAGAGAATTCATTTGGTGCATGTTTACGACAAATAACAGATATCAGAACCATTACCACAGATACTTGAAGAAAAATTCTTCAGGACATTGTGATCAATGCAGGGCAATTAACTTCCTGTGTTATCATAAAGAAGGATCACCCAAATCATTATTATTAGTTTGTTTTTGGGAAGGAGTGTGGTGGAAGTTAGCTCATACCTCAATCTCACAAAAAGTGTCCTGCTCACCAGGCTGTATCATTTGTTTCCATCACTACAAAAATATCAACAATCTCACACGAGTAACTTGAGAATTTTTCCCTGAGGAACCATTAACTTGCCCCTGAATTTTGAATTTAGTTTCAATAATCACCTTCATACTTTAACTAATAGGTATAAATTAAAATCCCGAAAGGGACTATTTTTAAAATAATGAAAATATTTCATTTTTTCCACAAGTCACATAGCATCAACAGATGGGAAAGGGGGTGGAACAGAAATGCAAGTGGTAATTCAAGTCTTAACCAATACTTACCATTAAAAATCAGGACATGATATCCCAGGCTACTAATTCTGTGTATTATCTTCCTTTGATAAATGAAACCTTGAGACGGGTGAGCTGAGATGTGTGTCTGACTCACAGGTACATGCCCACATCTAGTCATTCAGCTGCATAGTCAATCCTTGTGTTGTCCAGGATCCTGAAATTATTTTTACTATCTGCAAATGTTCAGGATGAATGATCTATACTTGATAGAATTGTTAGGAGTGACCATCACAGTGGAGTTAAGGGCCCAAATTCAAACCAGCAATACCTTCCATATATCCTTCCACATGTGGCATTATTACTGTAGAAAATGGGATAAACTCAAAACCAATCTAGCACTCAGAACAGGGCACTGAGAGATGTTTCAGGCCACCTGCAGCAGATCTGTAATCTCATGGTATGGCAGATCACGCACTTAACCATCATGCCAAAAGATCAACCGGGTTTCGATGAAGACTGCAAAACAGAATGCCAAGAGCAACTCCAGGTATACCTAAAAATGAAGTGCCAATCTACTGAAGCTACACACGTTAAAGAGTGAAATCAGCATACTGTAGCCAGAATTAAGTGATCCCACAACCAATGGATCAGATCAAAGCTCTACAGTTCTATTACATCTAGTCATTAATTCAACAACTAATGTAAAGGGGAGTTAGGTATACATTAGCAGCTAATGAAGAGTTTTTCCATATCTCATAGCTTCAACATTACTAGGGCCTCTTAATACTACATATGGTCAAATGTTGCCTTGATGTCAAATGGAGACACCTTGACCTTACCTCTGGAATTCCGCTGTTTTCGCCATGTTTGGAACAAGGATATAGTGAGGCCTGGAGCCAGGGTGACCTGGCAGAATCCAGGCTGAGCATCCTCAATGTGGAATTCAGCATTTTAGTACATAAAATAAGGTTGGAGCTTTCACAACCATCTTCTGCTATTAGTACCAAGTGGATGATCCAAACTGGCCTCTTCCTGAAGGCCCTAACAGTTACCAGTTTTCAGACAATTCAATTCACTCCAATTGATCAAATGCACTTAGCAATTTCTTGATATAGCAAAGATTGTGAAAACATCCCAGCTTCTGTGTTGAACTAGGTGCACGTCAACAGGTTCTCCAAACGTTGCTACAGCATTGACACAAAAGTGGAAATTGTATATAAAAGAGAATAAATCCAACCTAGCCAATTACAATTTCATCAGTCTACTCTGTCAGCAGCAATGTCATGCTGGGCATTGTTTACAGTGTTATAAGGAACATTTACTGGATTCTGACAAAGTGTCACTGATGGAAAAAGTTAACATGGCTTCTTTCTTCACATGATGAAACATTACCATGTTGTTTTATATTTATTATTAGTCTGCTGACTGATATGAAATTTGCATTCTGACAGGGCCACTCGGCTCCAGGTTTCTTGATAGCCTTGCACCAACAGAAATGGAACTCCAGAGCAAAGAATAAAGAGTCACTGCCCATGACTGAGTGTAACACTAAGTTGTCCCAGTAAAATCTAAGTTGATGGGAAAAATCTCCAGTAGTTGGAGTCATACCTAGTAAAAGGATGACAACTGTGGCTGTTGGAAGCAAATTTTCTCAGACCAAGAACATCCTTGCGTGACTGACTCTGGGGAGTTTCGTAATCTCAAAATCCTCATCTGCATCTTACCTTCCCCTGATTCTGTGATTTTTCCTTCATTATAAGGTCAGAAGTGGGCGGCACGGTGGCACAGTGGTTAGCACTGCTGCCTCGCAGCGCCAGAGACCCGGGTTCAATTCCCGACTCAGGCGACTGACTGTGTGGAGTTTGCATGTTCTCCCCGTGTCTGCGTGGGTTTCCTCCGGGTGCTCCGGTGGTCGGTGTGGACTTGTTGGGCCGAAGGGCCTGTTTCCACACTGTGAGTAATCTAATCTAAAAAAAAAGTGGGCAATCTTTGCTGAAGACTGCAGTGTGTTTGGTACTTTTCATAACTCCTTAGATATTGAAATCATCCAGGCCGCATGCATTAAGATCTGGACAACACAATAATTGGCAAACATACAAGAGTAGGCAATCACCATTTCCAACAGCAGAGATTCCATCCTCCTCTTGATAATTAATGGCATTATCATTGCCTAATCCTCTTTAATCAAGATACTGGGACTCATTGTTGACCAAAACTTATTTGGACCGTTGTTGCAAACATCTAATTTTATGGTTCGCATCTCAAAGACACATGACTTTTAGTTTAGGGGAATTGACATTTTTAAATGCAAGATAAAACACTTGATTTGAAATTCCATCAGATTTGCTTTTGAGCTTCTCAAACCAAGGGGTTTACTTTATTTTACAAGGTCATAGTGGAAGTTACTGGAAACTAAATAAAGGGCTACTGTCATGAAGGTGAAGGCACGTACTGCACCTTTTAGAGAGAGTGAAAGCTGTTTTGCACAGACAGCTTGCAGGCACCTGTCACATGACTGACTAGCAGTCTCAGAGTGTACTGGAAAATTGAAAATACGTAACATGTGGCTGTGAAACAAATACCTGTGTTTTGCTTGCTATTTATACAACAATTCGAATTGAACCAGTTTAAATTATGCCTCAGAATACTAAAAACTAATTGATTTTGAATTTATTGTTTTGCCAACATTGAACTACTGAGATGATCCAATGCTGGGGGTATAAAGAAGCAGATATTTTGACAGTTAGAGTGAGACCAACTGCCATCAACAGAGTAACTGCCAACAATACACTCTCTATCAAAAGGTACCTTTTTCACATGAAATATCTTTGCAGCAAATGACCAAAGACGACCCAGGGAGCTCTACACCCAGAGGAAGACAGAAACTGATGACGACAGCCACTGTAGGATTTTGAAATTAAATTGATGTAATTTTAATATGGGTTTTTATCAGAACAGTATATTGTTATAGAGTGGGAAATAGATAACAAACATTTTAGAGAAAAGAGGTGTAGAGTTGTAAATACTTGCTGCTTTAGTGTGCACTTTTAGAGTTAAAGAATAAATTGACATTCTTTAAAAAAAAACTGGTACAACACGGCAGTGACCCCTCTGCTAATTAAACCAAACACTCAGAAAAGCTGACCTCATCTCAAAACCTGTTAAAGTATGAGTGACAGAGAACCCCCAAATTCTACGATTTAAATAAAAACTATCTCCCACTCTGTAACAATATACTGTTCTGATAAAAACCCATTTTAAAATTACATCAACTTAATTTCAAAACCCTACAGTGGCTGTCATTGTCAGTATCGGTCTTCCTCTGGCTGTAGAGCTCCCAGGTCGTTTTCAGTCTTTTGCTGCAAAGATGTTCCATATGAAAAAGGTACCCTTTGATAGAGAGTGCATTGTTGGCAGTTACTCTGTTGATGGCAGTTGGTCTCACTCTAACTGTCAAAATGTCTGCTTCTTTATACCCCCAGCATTGGATCATCTCATTGGCTCGATGTTGGCAAAACAATAAATTCAAAATCGAATAGTTTTAGTATTCTGGGGCATAATTTAAACTAACTGGTTCAATTCGAATTGTTATAAAAATAGCAACTAAAACTCAGGTATTTGTTTCACAGCCAAAAAAAAAATTTCAATTTTCCAGTACACTCAGACTGCTAGTCAGTCACATGACAGGTGCCTGCAAGCTCTCAGTGCAAAACAGCTTTCACTTTCTCTTGAAGGTACAGAACATACCTTCACCTTCGTAACATTACCCCTCCGACCTTCTTAGCGGAGATGGGATGTATGCACCTGCCTCAATAAGGGCAGAAGTTACTTCTATGGTTCCGAGAACAAAGAGATGGTTTGGGGATAATTAGCTTAAAACCAACATCTGGGTATGCCAAGCATGCCACTTAGGTATTGGGATAGATTACATAGAAATAAATTCTTTTGATTCTTTGGAGAGGGTGCTTCTGTGAGGAATCACACAGATACTGTTGGCTTAGTCTACTTTTGGGGTGGTTTGGGACAAGCAAGAAGAATAGATCTGTCTGAGTAATAAAACAACCAGATTTAGAAGCAGAGGGCTATTAGACACCAGTTTATTTTCTGATTGATGTCATTAAGCAGGAATGCAATGAGGCCCCTGTTTGAGCTGGGAAGTTCACAATTGAGAGGTTGGAGAGTTGGATGATTTACCTCGCCTGATGCGAGTGAAAGGACCACAAAGAACCTCATGCCTCAGGGAAAAGCAGGATCACTTAAGAGACTCTCAGATAATTCCTGAGAGCTGTAGCACACCTTAGTTTGTTTCCAGTAGAAATGAAGGAATCCTCAATATCTTGTTAAGTATAGAAAAACTCTTGGATGGAAACAAAAATAATAGGGAGTGTTCTGTTGAGATGTTTGCACTTAAAGCATGATTTTACAAATATAGTGTTAAGTTAGTAGTACAGGTAGACAACCCTTTATCCAAAATCCTACAATCCAAAAAGCTCCAAAGTCCAAAGGCTTTGTTGTGAAGTTTTTTCTCATTAACAATGTTGCTTGGCTTGCAAACAGTTAACCCAAGTTCACACCCATTCGATGCGTGTCACTCAGATGCAACGTGGAGAGGTGTGGCCCAGTTCTGGCAGGCCTCAGTTCTGTCTCAAAGCCCGTTTTATTCAGTGAGTCTGTTCTTTAGTAAGATTTTAAAAAGATTTACCATCAAACTGTCACTTATTCTGAAATTTGAAAAATTCTAAATTCCAAAAACCAGCTGGTCCCAAGCATTTCAGACAAAGGATTGTGCACCTGTACTTGCTTTCTTAGACTCTTGCACAGTAAATGTTTTTATTTATGATGTGAAATTATGTGTTGCTGTTCTTCAGATAAAAACTGAATTTCATTTTCAGAGTTCCAGGCCTTTGCTGAGATTGTAACACCAAGGCACATATGGTCATAGAGTCCTACAGCACGGAGTCAGGCTCTTCAGCCCAAACTGGACCATGAGACCAAAATGTCTATCCACACCAACCCCTTTCCTCTGCACTTGGCCTATATTCTTCTAAACCTTTCCTGTCCGTATTTTTGTCCAAACGCCTTCTAAATGTTGTTAATGTACTTGCCTCAAACATTTCTGTTGGCAGCTCATTCCATATGTGTACCGCCCTCTATGTAAAGAAGTTGCCCCTCAGGTTCCCTTTTATTCTTTCCTCTCTGACCTTAAACTGATGCCCTCTAGTCCTCAATTTCCCAACCATGCAAAAACGACTGAGTAAATTCACTCTATTCGTATCTCTCGTGATCTTATATACATGTATAATGTCCCCCCTTCAGTCTCCTAAGCTCTAAAGAGAAATGGCCTAGCTTGTCCAACCTCTCCCTATAACTCAGACCCTCGAGTCCAGGCAACATCCTTGTAAATTTCTTCTGCACTCTTTCCAGTTTAATAACATCCTTCCTCTAGCAAGGTGACCAAAACTGAACACAATACTTCAAGTGCGGCTTCACCAACGTCCTGTATAACTGCAACATAACTTCCCAACTTCTATACTCAGTGCTCTGAAGGCCAGTGTGCCAAATGCCTTCTTCGCTGCCCTGTCTACCTGTGACTCCACTTTCAGAGCACTGTGAACCTGAACTCCAAGATCCCTCTGTTCCACTACACTCCTTAAGGCACTACCATTCACCATGAAACTTCTACCTTGATTTGACTTTCCGAAATGCAAGTCCTCACACTTCTCTGTATTAAACTCCATTTGTCGGCCCACTTCCCCAGCTGACTGAGGTCCTGCTGCAATTTCTGATAACCTTCCTCACTGTCCATGATACTGCCTATTTTAGTGTTATCTGTAAACTTACTAATCATGCCTTGTACATTTTCATCAAAATCATTGATACAGATAATAAGCAGCAATGGGCCCAGCACTGACCCCTGAGGCACTCCACTAGTCACAGGCCTCCATGAATTCTGTGGCTACAAGAGGTGGTCAGAGATTTTCCAGAATCAGTAAACTTACCTTCTGACTCCTCAACATCTTTCTTCCACTTACAAGGAGGAAGTCATGAATCTGGCAGAATACTCTCCGTATGCATGAAGTGTGGCTCTAAGGTTGTACAATATGACAATATCTAGGACAAAGAAACCCCAACTTGACGAATACCACCCATTGACCATCTTATATACTTACTCCCTCTACTACTAGCACATTGTAGCTGCAATACATTATGCAAACTGCAGCACAGCTATTTGCCACGACTTCTTTGATAGCACATCCCAAACCTGTGACCTCTCCAACCTTGGACAAACTTTAACAACAGTCGCAGTGGGACAGCATAACTTGTAATTTCCCACCCAGACCACACACTACCCTCACAATGAAGTATATGGTCAGTCCTTCTTCATTACTGGGTCAACTGTCTGAAACGTCTTACATTAGAGCATTATGATGCGGCCTTATCCCAGGGACTGCAGCAGGAGCAGACAGCAGCTCACAACCACCTCCTAAAGTGCAACAGGGAATGGGCAATATGTACTGTACTGGCATTGCCAACAAAACCCTCATCTTATGAAATTTTTTTACAAATCCTTGCAATAAACCTGGCTTTATTAATATAGTCATACAGTATAACAGTAAGGTTATGCTGAACTCATAAAACACTAGTTGGCCTCAGCTAGAGTAATGTGTCCAGTTCTGGGCGTTGGACTTTTGGAAGGATGTGAAGGCAACAGAGAGAGAATAGTTTCAAGAATGAGGAATTTGAGTTATGAGATTAGATTAGAGAAGCCATGACTGCTCTCCTTAGAAAAGAGAAGGCTGAAAGGAGATCTGATTGAAGCATTCAAAATCATGAGAGGTCTTGTCAGAGTAAATAGGAAAAACATGTCACCACTTGTGAAACAAAAACAAGAGGGCAAAAATTGAAAGTAATTAGTAAAAGAAGCAGAAGTGATAGGAGGAAAAACCTTTTTCAGAGCAAGCGGTTAGGGTCTGATATGCACTGCCTGAGAATGTGGTGCAGACTGATTCAGTCAGGACATTCAAAGGGGAATTACTTGGTTATTTGATGGGAACAATGTGAGAGTTACAGGAAGAATGCCACTGGATAAGATGCTCATTGGAAGAGCCAGCGAAGGTATTGTAGGCTGAATGGCTTCCTTTTGTTCTGTGACAATCCAATTCTGTGACCGAGATTATTCGTGAACTGTTTGATTTTGGAGGAATCATGTTTAAGTCTATCCAAATGTGGGAGCTATGTATTATATAGCTTGCTGTGCTTTTTGTGTACATAGACAGGTCAGTCAATTGTCTCAGTAAGGAATATATGCTCTTCTTCTAGTTGCAAACCGATAGTCTCAATAGCATCTGACGGACTGCAACAGTTTCAAGTAGCAGCTCATAACCACCTCCTATAGTGCAATAGTGAATGGGCAATTTGTACCAGTCTTCCCAACAAAACCCTTATCCTATGAAAATCCAAACATAATAGAAGAAAACCTTCCAAGAAATATCTTGGCCTGGTTACAATTACCAGTAATAATCTCAGAAAAAAAATGATATTCCTCAAATAGTTAAATAAACAAAAAAGGGTGGCTCCCAAGTAAACCTTTCAGGCATTACAATGTAACATTTGGAGAAATTGTGCCTTTTAACCCTCAACAAGTTTGGCCAACCTGAGTAGAAACGTTACTTTATATGGGAGAAAGTGAGGAATGTAGATGCTGAAGATCAGAGTCAAAAAGTATGGTGCTGGAAAAGCACAACAGGTCAGGCAGCATCCAAGGAACAGGAGAGTTAATGTTTCGATCATAAGCTCTTCATCAGGAATGTTGTGAAGAGCTTAATCTCTCTATAAAACTATTAATTCCTCGTATAATAAAGGATTGCATTCTAATAAATGATTACCTGAAAGAGCCATCCAAGTTGGATCTATGAATAAAACTCAGTTTTGCATCTGCCCAGTAAAGTTTCTGTTCCTCTATGTCAATTGTCAGTCCATTTGGCCAGTAAATATTAGTGTCCACAATGACAGAACGACTGCTACCATCCATGCCAGCTCGTTCAATTCTTGGTATTTCTCCCCAGTCTGTCCAATACATGTACCTGTAAAAATATACAGAATGGAAATAAGAACTTGCAAATGGATAAGGTCTTGTCTTCTGCTTTAAATTTTATTCAATTTCTGTTCAGTGTACAAGATATAAAAAGCATCATGAAAAGACACTGCATATTTTACAAGTTATGTACAACAGAATTACAGTCATTAAAATAATTCTTATTTAGCAGTTACCCAACTTTATCCATAAAAATGGTGAAAAGCTATCTTGTTTACAAAGTACACGTTCTAACTATTTGCATACTTAGTTTATTCTAAATATTCGAAACAGTAATGGTATTGGAATTAAGTTTGGATCATCCAGTTTCTTTTCCAAAAATTGTTCACAAATTAATGGAGAAGGTGGCCGCGTGCTAGTGTCAGTGAACATAGTAGCCAAAAGCCCAAAATTTTGCTTTCAAATCTTACCACAGCAGCTGGTCGAAAATTTAAAGCAGTTAATAAGTCTGGAAAATAAAGCTAATCTTGGTTCTGGTAACCATGTCAATTATCATCGTTTGTTGTTAAAAACTCATACGGTTCAATTATATCCTTTTGGGAAGGAAATCTTGCATCTTTACCTAGTCCCATAGCAGCGTGTTCAACTCTTATATTTGGGGTAGGGGAAGCTCATCTGCTGTGTGGTCTGTGCCTGCTACAGCAGCCAGGCAAGCAGGGAGAGCTGCAGGCATAGCAGGGACACCATTCCTCAGGCGTGATATTCAGATGCTGCCTTTAGGTACCAACAGATCCTACTATCTATAGGAAACTGGAAGCCGATTAGAAAATGCCAGTTGATCTCTTTTATTTGTCCTCATGTAGCCCTTACTGAGCCAGACAGAAGCTAAAATGGCCCCGTGGTGGATATATTTAGCTCCCTTCCAAGCCTGACATTTTGGTAGATAGGTGGGTGGATGGATAGATAAATGGGTGGGTGGAGAGACAGACAGACAGGTAGCAGCATAAACAGAACAAGAGAGAAAAAGCAGCACTTGATTTTGATATCTGCATAACTGTTTAATGATACTATGTAGATTGGTCAAGGTCACAGAAAGTAGACAATGCTTATCAAATTATAAAGGGCTACTTTCAAAACAAAATAAATCAAATGTTCAAATTTTGCTAGTTATTCTAAATTCTTATTTGTTGCTGTGCTATATTAATAGTCACTGATTGATTGATTAAATGAACAGGCAACCTCGAGCAATTTCTATACAATTTTGATAATCAAACAATTGGACCTACAGGACAGATGTTTGGGTTACTTGTTTTCCATCTGCCTCTCTCTCCAACTGGGAAAATACCTTTCTTCAAATTGGTGCTTCTACACACAAAGTAGCTCCTCAAAAAGTAGCTTGCCCAAGGTCAGAGCAAATGGGAAACAATCCAATAAATCATGTCCCAGTACTCCATGTTCTGGCATGTTGAAACACTGGAAGATCCATTGGCTTTTCTTAAAATATATTTTATGGACAAATCTTAATTTTGATTATGACTGAAAGAAAAAAATTCAGGTTGAAGATTTTCTTCTTGCACTCATCAGGACAGATGCAAGAATAGCAAATTTCAAACTGAGCAACAATTTATAAACTGCACGAGAAAAGAGAACTGGTTGGAAAATCTACTCTGCTTAATCAATGTGTTGCTATGGGTGAATGCAGCAGGGAGTTATGTCAAAAATGCTTTTGTTTCATTCACAACAGGCATAATACACAGACATTTCCTTTTGCCAGTGAAGGAGAACTCCCTGCGTATAAATATTGTTTTAAAAATAAAACATACTAAATACAAATGTAGGAAAACAAGAATTAGAAGTAGATTGATTCAAAATGAGAAATGATAAAGCTTGTGGGAGTGACATACAGGCCCTCTAACAGCAATCACAGAGTGGATGAAGTACAAGGAATAAATAATGGAAGCTTATCAGAAAAGTAAACCATTAATCATGGGGACTCACATATAAAGACTGGGAAAAAAGATTAGAAAGGCAAAAGCTGAGGAATTTGTAAAATGCTAAAGACACTTTCTCGGAGTAGACCATTCTGCAAAGAGAAAAATAGGTCTGAGACTAGTATTTTCAACTTAAATAAGGACATTCTTTGAGACCACAACAGCAGAGAAGTGAACTGGCAAATTAGATTGATGAATGGACCAATTAAAATGAAGTAGAAAGCATTGAATAGAGACATTCCAATGAGAAAGAAAAATTCCTAGGGGAGGACCCAGTATCCATGTTTAAGGAAAAAGTTAAAAATAGTATCAAACTTAAAGAAAAATCATTTAATCATTCAAATGTGGGTAGCAGGTCAGAAAACTGGATAGAATATTAAAAACTGTAAAGAATGGCTAAAAGATTAATACAGAGGGAAAAATTAAAATATATGACAAAGTTAGCTAGAAATATAAAATAAGATATTGAGAATTTTTTTTAAAAGATATCTATAAAACTGTAAAGAATGGCTAAAAGATTAATACAGAGGGAAAAATTAAAATATAGACAAAGTTAGCTAGAAATATAAAATAAGATATTGAGAATTTTTTTTAAAAGATATCTATAAAGGGAGAGGGTTAAAGAGATGAACTCTGTTCTTAAAGAAGGCAAGTCTGAAGAATTCACTACCAAAACTACAGAGTTGTAAGCTGAACTAAAGAGATATTTTGAGTCAATCTTCAATGTGGAATGTACAACTAATATCTACAAATAGCTGTAACTGGAAACAGGATAGTAGAAGGAACTAAAGAAAGTTATACTCATCAAGGAAGAGGTAGTGAGCAAACCGTTGGAGCTGTGGGTTGACAAATCCCTGGGCCCTCCTGGACTTCATCCTTGGGTTTAAATGAAGATTGCCAATGTGTTAGTTTTAAGTTTCAAGGAAAGATCCACTAGACCAGAAATAGTGTATTTGTGGCTTTCATTCAAGAAGGGAGGGAGACAGAAAGCAAGAAACTACACCCAGTTAGCATAACATCTGTCAAAGGGTAAAGGATATTTTTAAAGATTGTTTTGTCATAGAATTCACTTCGGAAAGTTCAATGTCATCAGTGAGATTGTGAGAAGGCAGTGTTTCGTGAGACCAGAACTTTGGGGTGATTGGGCATTCATGCTCACATGTTAATGTGCATCTGCACAGTTCCAATCCCTATATGTATTTATGTCGTGTACAGATGTCCACACTGTGCATGTGCACAGAACAGGCACACAGTTTTGAAATAGGAACTGAATGGAGACACGGGGAGAAATGCAGAGGGTGTTGTAGGGAGTGAGGGCAACAAAAGAATGGATAGGGATGGTAAAATGGCTGTTAGAGGGAAACAACAGGTAGATGTTGGGGGTCTGGAGTGAGGGGAGTTGTGAAAAACAGAGAATGGCCCTCACTCCCCACAGCACCAGTGTCTCCAGTCAGCTCCAATTTCAAGATTGTGTGCCTGTTCTGTGCACATGCACAGTGTGGACATCTGTACATGACATTAGGGATTGGAACTGTGCAGATGCACATTAACATGTGAGCATGAATGCCCACCCAAAGTTTTGGTGTCACCAAAAACTGCCTTCTCACAATCTCACTGATGACATTGAACTTTCCCAAGTGAATTGTATGACAAAATAATTTTTAAAAATACCTTAATCCTTTTGACAGATGTTATGTTAACTGGGCGTAGTTTCTTGCTTTCTGTCTCCCTTCTTTCTTGAATGAAAGCCTTACATACACTATTTCTAGTCCAGTAGATCCATTCTCTCCCTTCCCCTCGATCTCTTCTCCTCCCCAGCCCAAATGACAAAGTCATGCACGCAGACACATTTCAATAAATCATCATTTCCCTCCAGCATACAGTGAATGTTATTCAGTGTCAGCAAATGCAGTTTTGTGAGAAAGGGAAATTATATTTAACCAATTTGCTGGAGTTCTTTGAAGAAGTAACATGTTGTGGATAAAGGGGAACAAGTGGATGTACTTTACTTAGATTTTCAGAAGGCATTTAAAAGGTCATTGTGGAAAATAAAGGCTTATGGTGTTGAGGTAACATATTAGCATGGATGGAAGATTAGGTAGCTAACAGGAAACAGGTTAGGTTTAAAGAATCATCCAGCACAGAAACAGACCCTTTGGTCCAAATCGTCCACGCTGACCAGACATCTCAATACGACCTAGTCCTATTTGCCAGCATTGGCCATGTCCCTCTAAACTCTTCTTATTCATATATCCATCAGATGCCTTTTTAAATATTGTAATTGTACCAGACTTCACCACTTCCTCTGGTAGCTCATTTCAGACACGCACCAATGGGTCATTTTCTGATTAGCACGACGTAATGAATGGCATGCCATAGGGATCAGTGCTGGGCCACAATGTTTTACATTTTCTTTTCATTCATCCATGGAATGTGCAGATTACTGGCCCAGCCAGCATTTACTGCCCATCTCTACTTGTTCTTAAGGAGGTGATGAACTGCCTTCTTGGAATTTCTGTAATTCATTTAGTTGTAGGTAGACCCACAATGCTGTTAAGGTGGGAGCTCCAGGATTTTGACCCAGCAACAGAAATGGAGTTATATTTCCATGTTAGGATGATGAGTGGCTTGGAGGAGAACTTGCAGGTGGTGGTGTTCCCATGTATCTGCTGCACTTGTCCTTCTTGATAGTAGTATTATAATTTGGAAGGTGTTGTTTAAACATCCTTGGTGAATTTCTACAATGTTTTATGTTGATGGTTCTCATAAGCATTGGTATTAGAGGAACTGAATGTTTAGGGGTGTGCTGCCAATCTAGCAGGTTGCTTTGTCTTGGACAGTGTCAATTTCTTGGATTTTGGTGGAATTGAACTCAAGTGGGGAATATTCATCACAGTCCTGACTTATCTTTTGCTGATTTGGTTAAAGGCTTTGAGGACCTGCCAGCACCCGGCCCATATCCCTCCAAACCCTTCCTATTCATATACCCACTCAAATGCCTCTTAAATGTTGCAATTGTACCAGCCTCCATCACTTCCTCTTGCAGCTCATTCCATACCCATACCCCCACTTGTGAAAACGTTGCCCCGTAGGTCTCTTTTATATCTTTCCCCTCTCACCCTAAACCTGTGCCCTCTACTTCTGAACTCCCCGACCCCAGGGAAAAGCCTTTGCCTATTTACCCTATCCATGCCCCTCATAATTCTCTAAACCTTTATAAGGTCACCCCTCAGCCTCCGACGCTCCAGGGAAAACAGCCCCAGCCTGTTCAGCCTCTCCCTATAGCTCAAATCCTCCAACCCTGGCAGCATCCTTGTAAATCTTTTCTGAACCCTTTCAAGTTTCACAACATCTTTCCGATAGGAAGGAGACCAGAATAGCACGCAATATTCCAACAGTGGCCTAACCAATGGGATATCTGGTCGGCATGGACGGGTTGGACTGAAGGGTCTGTTTCCATGCTGGACATCTCTATGACTCTATGAGTCAGGAGGTGAATTGCTCTTTGCAGGATACTTAGCTTCTGACCTGTCTTTGTAGCCACAGTAATTAGTCCAGTTCAGCTTCTAGCCAATGACAAACCGAGGAGGTTGGTAGTGGGCGATTCAGGGTTGGTAAGGCCATTGAATTTCAACGGTTACATTCTTTCTTGTTAGAGATGATCACTGTTTAAGCATTTTATTGCATAAACATCAGTGCATCATGTCAGCCCAAAACTGGATATTGTCCAGGTCGTGCTGCATTTGGACATGGACTGCTTCAGTCACAAATTTTACTGATCATTGTGCAGTCATCAGCCATCAGCAAACATCCCCACTTCTAACATTATGATGGAGTACAGGTTAATGACGAAGCAGCTGAAGATGGTTGAGCCAAGGACACTACCCTGAGGAACTCCTGCACTGATATCCTGAAGTTGAGTCAACTGACCTCCCATGATCACAACCATCTTCCTTTATGCCAGATGCCACTCCAAATAGTGAAAGTTTTTCTCCTGATTCCCATTGTTTCTAATTTTGCTTCATGCTACACTTAATCAAATGCAGCCTTGATGTCAAGGGCTGTCACTCTCATCTCTAGAATTCACCTCAATCGTCCATGTTTGAATCAAGGTTGTAATGAGATCAGGAGCTGATTGATTCTCATTTTGAATTCTGCCAGAACCAGTGAGCAGGTTATTGCTGAGTATTGCTGACACCCTCTGTTACTTTACTGATGATTGAGAGTTGACTAATAGGACAGAAGTTGGCTGGGTTGGATCTTTCTGCCTTTATGTGTACACCAGACACACCTGGACAATTTTCCACATTGTCAGTTGTATGCAATGCTACAGTTGTACTAGAACAGCTTGGCGAGGGGCACGGGAAGTTCTGGAGCATGTTTTCAGTATTATTGCTGGAATTTTGTTGGGGCCCATAGCCTTTGCAGTACCCAGTGCCTCCACCTGTTCCTTAATGTCATGTGAAGAGAATCAAATAGGCGGAATCATGGCTAGAATAAATGCTGGGAGAAGGTCATGATGGATCATCTACTTGCCACTTCTGGCTAAAGATTGTTGAGAATGCTTTCGCTTTACTTTTGTGCTGATGATCGAGGATCGGGATATTTGTGCAGCCTCCTCCTCCAGTGAGTTATTTAAATGTCCACCACCATTCACAACTGAATATGAAAGACTGTAGAGCTCATATGTGATCCATTGGTTATGGATTTGCTTAGCTCGATCTACCTCTTGCTGCTTATGATGATTGGTATGCAAGTAGTCCTGTTCTGTAGCTTCACCAGATTGATATATCAAAGGCATAATGATATATAATGTTCACATAAATGATTTGGATTAAAAGACCTAAATTTGATAATGCCAGACAAAGTTAGAAAAATATGCTATAAAGAGGATAGGAGGAGGCCACAAAGAATGCGGGTAGGTTAAGTGAGTGGCCAAAGATCTGGGAGAATGTAATATAATGTGTGAAAATGAGACTGGCCATTTTGGCAGGAAGAGTAAAAGAAGCAGCACATTATCTAAATGATGAGAAGTGGTAGAGCTTGGAGAGGTAGAGATATCTAGGTGTCTAAGTGCACAAATCTCAAAAGATTAGTATTGAGGGAGAGCATGTAATTAAGAAATCTAAAAGAACATTACTGTTTATTGCAAGAGGAATTGAATACAAAAATAGGGAGGTTATGCTTCAGTTTTACAGGACACTGGTGAGACCGCATTTGACGGTGTACAGTGTTCGTCACTTTATTTAAAGAAGATTGTAAAAGTATCAGAAGCAGTTCAGAGGTTTACGAGACTAATAGCTGGAATGAAAGGCTATCGTATGAGGAAAGATTGCACAGGCTAGGCTTATATCCATTGAAGTTTCAAAGAGTCAGAGGCGACTTGATTGAAACAAGATCAAAGAGTCTTGACTGGACAGATGTGGAAAGGATACCTTCTTTTGTGAAAAATGTGAAACCAGGGATCAGCATTTTAAAATAATGGGTTTACCAATTTAATACAGATGAGGAAAACAGTTTTTCTCTGAGGGCAATAAATTTTTGGAACTCACTTCTGAATAAGTTGGTGGAAATGGTTTTTAATTATTTAATGTAGAAGTTGGTAGATTCTTTGTAAACAACCGGATGAAAGGTTATCGGAGTTTACAGAAATCTAGAATTAAGAAAACAGTCTGATCAGCTGTGATCTTATTAAATAGAGGTTCAGGGGTCAAATGGCAGCACTTCTGCCAATTCAAATTTTTGTATTGTTGCAGTCAAATAATTGAGCAATGCAGCACTGTTATAATTGATTAACACTTTACATGGGAGTGAAATCATATTTGACTATTAACATTACTCAAAATCCTCCCAAATTACAAGGCCATTTCTTAATCTATTCATTCATTCCTGTGTGCTTTACTCAGAGGCATGTACTTATCTCAGTAACTCGTTGAAAGATTTAAACATGGTGACAGTAATGAACAGTAGTTTCAGATTGCTCCTGATCATTCACATATTTTTTGATCCATAACTATTATTAAACAGAAAACATAACTGGAGGGAAGAAAGAGTGCAGGGATGTTCCTGCTACTCTTCGTCACACTAACTTACGTGCTGTAATTTCACTTAGTTTTGTGCACCTTAAATCTGTTTTCTCTCATAAGCTAAATATAAGAAAGGATTTTAAATGACAGATTTCCGGCTGAAACCAAATTCAATGTCTCTACAAAAGCAAATCCAGCAGTATTAGCTTTCACTGAATCCTTTTGAACTCGATTTCTTGTACAAACACGCATTTCATTTTGAAGTTTAAACCAGTTCTATATATCACATTAATGTGAATTAACTTCAATCTCCACATGCAGCACAGATAGGTAGCAAATTATTATGTTATTGAAACTTTTAGAGCCCTAAATTCATCGAACACAACCAATCACAGTCCAGAATATCACTACGGGTGTTTTTCTTTATTGCATTGTACTTGGAAATGGACTGCTTCTCGTGACAACTGGAAATGTTCTTGTTCCTGTTAGTCTAAACATGGACAATAGTTTTAAAGGATACAAAGTCTTTCCCCCATCCTGGGTGCTCATTTTGCAGAATAAGTCATGAAAAATAATCCAACATTGATTCATTATGGCTTACCGAGACTCTCACATGAATATACAAGAAAGGGGAAGAAAGAATTCAAATTATATTTTCAAAGACTTGTTATTTGTGTCTTGATTCTTATAACATATTTGGTCAATCATATCATAAATCCAGCTACAATCTACTCTTATGCTGAATCATTAAATATTGTATCCAAATTTCATCATATTTTGGAAGTTTCTGGCTACTTTAATACCTTAAAATGCTCTAAAGCAGCTGATAACAGAGGGATTTGACACCAGAAAAGGTGATGCGGCGCTGGATGTTGGTATCCTCAGCTCCTGAGGAAAAGATACTTACTCTTACAGAAGCCTGGAATCACTACTGCAGGGATGTGGAGACATCGGTGTCCTAACACCTTAGTCAGTGCAACTTGTCATTCTTCTCTAATGCTCACATTAACAGGACGGACATTGAATTACCACCACTAACTGTTGGCTGCAACGCCTTCTGCCTCTTGTGTCTTGCCAGATCCCTCCCCAGCCACAAGGAATGGCCCAACCTCACACCAAATGACACATCCATGATCTCCTCAGATGAGAATGCCAAGACATCGGATGGTCCTTCAGCAATTCTGTCTCCTGGCAGCACAGATGATACACAATGTGGGATCACACTCGAGTGAATTGCACAGATGGGTGAGTGACAAACCCCTAACCACTGGCAGTGAGAGGACTGCTGGAGTCCAAGCACCTGCTGAACCCTGACAGATGATGACCCTGTGGTTTCAGTGATGAGGGATTTCATTCTTATACACAGGGAGAAGGAGCAGCAGTGACAGGCAGGTGAACAGGAGGCACTGGTCTTCATAGTGGAGAAGCTAGAGCAATGCACAGCCTGCCATCACCCAGACTCTGCAACACTGCAGCCAGTTCAGAGAATGTCAGTGTGCCTCCACACACAGGTTTGCAGTTGCCATGGAGTCAACACGAATGGCTTGGTGGCTCAGTGGTTAGCGCTGCTGCCTCACAGTACCAGGGACCCAGGTGCGATTCCAGCCTCAGGTGACTGTCTGTGTGGTGTTTGCACCTTCTCCCACTGTCAGCGTGAGTTTCCTCCGGGTGCTCCAGTTTCCTCCCACAATCCAAAGATGTGCAGGTTAGGTGGATTGGCCATGCTAAATTGCCCGTAGTGTTCAGGGATGAGTAGGTTAGGTGCATTAGTCAGGGGTAAATGTGGAGTAATAGGGTAAGGGAATGGGTCTGGGTGGGTTACTCTTTAGAGGTTCATTCTGGCCTGTTTCTGGAGGCCAGTGACCAATGGCATGCCACAAGAATCGGTGCTAGGTCCACTGCTTTTCATCATTTTTATAAATTATTTGGATCGGAATATAGGAAGTATGGTTAGTAAGTTTGGAGATGACACCAAAATTGGTGTAGTGGACAATAAAGATGGCTTTCTCAGAGTACGACGAAACCTTGATCAGATAAGGCCAACGGACCAAGAAGTGGCAGATGGAGTTTAATTAGATAAATGTGAGGTCTTGCATTTTGGTAAGGCAAACCAGAACAGGCTTTATACAGGTAATGGTAGAGCTCTGAGGAGTGTTGCCAAACAGAGACCTAGGGATGCAAGTATTTTGTTCTTTTAAAATGGTCACAGGGAGATGCTGAAGGTGGTGTTTGGCACCCTTGTATTCATTGATCAGAACAACTAGGTATAGAAGTTGGGATGTCATGTTGCACATTGGTCAGGCCACTTCTAGAATTATGCAGATAATTCTGGCCGACCTTCTATAGGAAGGATGCTGTTAAACTTGAGAGGGGTGCAGAAAAGATTGACAAGGATGTTGCCAGGATTGGAGAGTTTGAGTTAAAAGGGATAGGCTGAATAGACTGGGGGTTTTTCCCCCCTTGGAGTTTTGGAGGCTGAGGGGTGAACTTATACAGGATTTTAAAATCAGGAGGGGCATGGTTACGGTGAATAGCTAAGGTCTTTTTACTACAGTGGGAGAGTCCAAAATTAGACAGCATAGGTTTAAGGTGAGAGGGAAAAGATTTAAAAAGGACCTGAGGGGTAACTTTTTCAAATAGAGAGAGAGTGTGTGATGTCTGTATAGAACGAGCTGCCAGAGGAAGTGGTGGGTACAATTACAACACTTCAAAGACATCTGGATGAGTATATGAATAGAAAGGGTTGACAGCCAAAAGCTGGCAAATAGGACGAGGTCAGATCAGGATGTCTGGTCAGTATGGACAAGTTGGACTGAAGAGTCTGTTTCTGTGCTGCATGACTCCATGACAGGCCCAGGGAGCCTGAAGGGGCTGTATGAGAGCCGCCAACACCATTGCTCTATCACCCTATTTACTGTACCTCAAGATAAAGGCAAAGCAAGAATGGATAGGATACATCTAACCTAGTCCAGGTAACCCCCCACATCACAAAGAGCCAGGGTGGTGCCAGGAGACACTAAACTGGAGGAATAGCTACACATAGGCCTTCACTTGGTTGACAGAGATGTTCAAGCCCTCCACCACTAGTGTCTCACAGCAGGAAGAGGGAGAGGAACAGAAAATTGTATTAGAGCCATGTGGAGGCAATACTTAAAAATATCATGTAAATAATTTGTTTTCCATGCAATGTTATTAGATTAGATTACATTACAGTGTGGAAACAGGCCCTTCGGCCCAACAAGTCCACACCGACCCGCCGAAGCGCAACCCACCCATTCCCCTACATTTACCCCTTTACCTAACACTACGGGCAATTTAGCATGGCCAATTCACCTGACCTGCACATCTTTGGACTGTGGGAGGAAACCGGAGCACCCGGAGGAAACCCACGCAGACACGGGGAGAATGTGCAAATTCCACACAGTCAGTTGCCTGAGGCAGGAATTGAACCCGGGTCTCCGGCGCTGTGAGGCAGCAGTGCTAACCACTGTGCCACCATGCCGCCAACAAATATGTATATCATTTTTAAATAAACTTCTGTGGAAAACTATTTTTATTTCAAAAACCCTTGCTTTTCACCCTTCATGTATTTGTCGCTTTGTTTAAGGTCTAGATATCCAGTGTGCGCTATCATCATTCCTTCAGCATTTAATGAGACCCAGTGGTTGAGGGTGTATGATGAATGCCAAATATCCTATGGAATCAGGGACTGCAATGTATGCGAGGAATCAGCTCAGCCTGACATCTTAAGCCCCACTACTGCTTCAAAACAGCCAAACAAACAAACAATGTGTGCAGGAGTGTAAATTGGATGGAGATCCCCAGCTGTGACAGTGACATTGAAATGGTGCAGAATGACTGGGAAGTAGGTATTCTCCATGCGTGGGTTGTAAGGACATCCTATTCTGGCAGCCAATGTTGTTCCCACATTAATACCCAGCACACAGTTGCAGATTCACTCAGTCACAAATCTGTTCTTGCGAATCCCTGCACAGGTGCTCTCCTCAACATTGTGCTATCCACGTGCTTTATGATTGGAACAAGAGCAAGTAGACCTCTGCCAGTGGCTCTTAGCCTCAGACTGCCAACAGAACCCTCTCATTTCTAGATGCCCAGTCTGTCAACCCCCACAGACATCACACTTCTCTAGGTCATCGCCCAATCTATGTATATGCACCTACAACTGCCAATTTTCTTCAATTCCCATTCTCTAAGTCTGTTCCTCCGGACCCCTTCCTCCTTAATTCCGGTGAATGGAGGTGACAGGACAACTGTGGCTCACCCTGACGTGCCTGACCTGCCAGCACTGCCCTCAGCTCCTGGTAGCCCAAACACCTCCCAGACAGTGTCATATCTATCCCATGGACAGGCCCCTGTGGAGATCAAGGAATGATCACGAACCATTCCCTGTAGCATGGAGGCATGAATCCCTTATGCAAGGCCAACCTGACCGGAATCCTGACTGTTGCCGAAGCTTGTATAAGAGCTGTCCTTGACAAACTACACTGGACTCCCTGACTGACAGGTGCCCCCACAGGTTTCATAGCGGTCCACCCCACTTGGACTTTGAGACTGCTTGATGCTGATGCTTTGTGTTTGGCACAAATGCCAAGGCTGTGTGGTACAGGCGCTAGACAGACATGGTATACTGACATACAACAATTTGCACATATTCTTGACTGCTGTATGGTAAAGCTATCTGTCTGATTATGACTGCATTGATTGCCAATGCAAGGTATAGCAGGGCAAGGTAAGGTAGGCATGCTGTGGCATTGTAGATTGGCACCAGGTGAGTGTGCACTGAGAAAGCAAGGGGGCTCCTCTGGTAAGCAGCCTGGTCCACACTGTGGAATGGGTTACTTTCCCTATGTGGCACCTGTATACTGCTTGTTGCCAGCATACTCAGTCATACAAGTCTGCCCTTGCAGGGTACAGTGGCAGTACTCTGGAGGATGTTGGCAATGGCTCCCTCAAAGTGGAGTGCCAATGTCCATGGTGAAAGGGTATGTGTGGCTAGTACTCATGGATCATGCCCTACTCTTTAGTTTGGCTATAGGCAAGATAGAGTTGGATCAGGGATGCTGGCGGGTTTATCATGCCAATAATTTGCTCTGCTTTCCATGTCACGTTTTCTCAATATTAGTTTTTCTGGAGAGTTTGGTAAAACCTGAGGCAAACGGAATTGTTAACAAAGCCTTTAACAACCAAGAATGAGCATCAATTGGGAACCTGCTGCTGCTAATGAAAATCTTACCACGATGCTTGAAAAAGCTGTACAAGATGCTACTTCTTGATCATCTTGCCTAATTCTGTCACACATCTCACCGCCACCCATGTCATTCAGAGCATGGGAAGATTGCCCAAAGTCTTCATGGAAAAGGCCATGCAATGTTGAAAAACCATATAGTTAAATAAAAACTGCCTTCACTATCACGTACACAAATTATGTCAGAATTCTCCACCACAGAGTATTGCTAAAGGAAAATCCACAAATGAGTGGGAGAGGGAAATTTTAAACAGAATAGGAGTGAGTAGGAAAAGAAGGTTAAATTTTCTGGCTGTGTAGAAAAACACCAGTATGTACTGTTGTCAAAATGTCATGTAACATTCCATGATGCCACTGTTACTCTAGATTTACCCTTTTCAGAACAGTTTTTTCCTCCAAACATATAATAACTGATTAAGTTTCCGAGTTTATATAAAGGAAAGTCTAAAAATGAGCAAGAAATGAATGTGTCCTTTGCCAGACCAAATTGCGTTGCACGTTGAACTTAAAAATAGTAATAATCCTCTTTTTGCAGGTTCCATTCAGGAGACTGTCATGAGGAAGAATGAGGTTTTTCTAAAAAAAAGAGATTTTAATAAATTTTCTAAAACAGTGATTATGGCAAAAGTTCAACAGTTTCATTAGATCTGCT
The DNA here is from genome assembly GCF_004010195.1 of Chiloscyllium plagiosum. Classification (NCBI taxonomy): domain Eukaryota; kingdom Metazoa; phylum Chordata; class Chondrichthyes; order Orectolobiformes; family Hemiscylliidae; genus Chiloscyllium; species Chiloscyllium plagiosum. The sequence continues at coordinate 41,471,591 of NC_057725.1, forward strand.
TCCTATTTCTATACAGCCTCAGAGACACACCGCCTAAGGATTTGCGTACTTGGTTTTCATTAGGGACTTTCCATTTTAAACTGCACATCCAGTGCCTAAGCCAATTCATAATTACAACTATCCTTCAACTTTTGTCACAAAACTCATTAGAGAAGCTCTCAAAGAGAAAAAACAAATTCACATGTATATAGTGTTTTGCATGATGCAAGTGCAACCAGTATTACAATGTACAAAACTTTGCACGACAAAGTTCTTAAACAGCAATGAGACAATTATCAGGTCATTTAGTTTAGTGATGAGGGTTGAGGGACAAACAGTGGCCAAGCTAATGAGAACTTCCTTCTCTCGATATATACTATTAATGGTGAACAATGACCACTGGATCTTCACTACATAGAATACAATATTGTATTTTTTCCTAAAATGGCAGATTTGAATTTTGTCATCAAGGTGAGGCCATTCAGTGCTTCGGCATGGAATATTTATTTAATTTTGACATCCTGAGAAAACATCAAATATTATTATATCAAATGTATATTTGGTCTACCGTTCTTTTCCTATCTTTGATGTTCGATACTGGAATTGAAGATAGTTTGCCTCTTCCTCAGTTCAATGAGCTTTAAGGGTGGTTGAGAAGTTCAATGTGTGATTGCAGAGACTGCCTCATTTGATACTGGTGGTATTTGATGGGAAGATGGAGATTTGGAGGTTTGTGACTGTCCAACTTCTCAATTGCACCTCTACATGTTCCTGAAGTAGTCTCTTCGCATGATTGGTGCATTCCCAAATGATCCCGCTCCATTTTGGTTGGCCACAAACCAGGGATTTCCATGTGACAGTGGGGGCATTTGACATTGTTTTGGATGTTTCAAGTTTATCCTTAAAGCATTTCTGCTACCACCCTCTGTGTTCCCTGCTACAGTCAAGATCTGTGCAGTTGCTGAAGGAGTCTGGTGTCAGGCATACAAACGTCTTGTCCCATCCAGCAGAACTGGTTATGAGTGATTAGTGCTTCAGTCCTGGGGAGTTTGCCTCTTGGACTGCCTATCTTGCCTTTGGATTTTGAAGATCTTGTGAAGATCTTGTGAAGATATTGCCAATGGCATTTCTCCAATGATTTGAGGTGCCTGCTATAGGTTATCTAAGTTTCTGAAGCATTATCGAGTTCAGGGATCACTGCTGCCCAATATACTACTTGGGTTTAACATTCTGATTCACAAATATGTATTTTCTTAGTCTACTGAAGGCTGAACTTGCAACATTGGAGGCAATGAAGAATTTTGTTTGTCTATGTTTACCTCTGTTGAGAGGATGCCCCCAAGATTTGGAAATTGGGTATTTTTTTAAGACATCTTGCTGTTGATCTTAGTTGATGGGGGAGGGGTTTTGCCATAGGAAATGGTTGATACAGAGACTTCATATACTGTGGAGAAGGAGTTGACAATAACTTGGTCCTCAGTTTCTGAGTGAGCACAGACATAAGCACCATCTGCATACTGACATTCTCTTACTGAAGTTAAGGTCATTTTAGGTTTGGAAAGAATATCAAGTATTGCTAAATTAGAAATGTAGGTAGTCATTGTGCTCCTCCTATTTTAACAACCTGGACGAACTGGACAACTGTAATGTAGATGACCCATTTTACTTTGGACTGATGAATATGGAATTCTTTTGTAATTCAGTCTAAACACGAACTTTATCCTTCAATGTTGCTACAAAGCCACCTTAAATCTGGAATGCAGTAGAGTACTTAAGGTAGCAGTTGCCCCAAACTCAAAAACGCCACCTCCAACAACAGTCACTCTTATTTGGAGACGCAGATAATATGGACCAGGTTATTACCCGTTTTGTTCTGTCAATGTTTACTCTTTCAGAACTTGATCATGGATTGCCAATTTAACTTAGTGCTCACATTCACAGATTTACACCACATACATCTAGTATAGATCTGAACACTACTCTGTACTTGAAAGGATTTGATTAAAATACCTACATTTCAAAACTCTATTCAAATGTATTACTTGTACAAATGATGTGTTGTGTTTTCTATTACCTACAAGGCGATCGGAAAAATGAACAAACTGCCATAATTGTTGTTTGAAGAGTACAATTTCACCAGCATTACGGAACAGATGTTAAATCTATACATTTTCTTCAGGTCCTATTGGAAGGATGTTGTGAAACTTGAAAGGGTTCAGAAAAGATTTACAAGGATGTTGCCAGGGTTGGAGGATTTGAGCTATAGGGAGAGGTACAATAGGCTAAGCCTGTTTTCCCTGGAGCTTCAGAGGCTGAGGGATGACCTTATAGAGGTTTATAAAATCATGAGGGGCATGGATAGGATAAATGGACAGAGTTTTTTTTCTCCTTGGTGGGGGAGTCCAGAACTAGAGGGCATAAGTTTAGGGTGAGAGGGGAAAGATATAAAAGAGACCAAAGAGGCAACTTTTCCACACAGAGAGTGGCACGTGTATGGAATGAGCTGCCAGAGAAAGTAGTGGAGGCTTGTACAAGTACAACATGTAAAAGGCATCTGGATGGGTATATGAATAAGGAAGGGTTTGGAGGGATATGGGCCGGGTGCTGGCAAGTAGGACTATTTTAGGTTAGGATATCTGGTCGGCATGGACGAATTGGACTGAAGGGTCTGTTTCCGTGCTGTAAGTCTCTATGACTATATATGGGTTTAGAGGCATAGATCATTACACCATAACATTATTTGAAAGGAGTGCTTATTTTATAACAGGATTTTTAAACATCACTCTGTGCACACTTGTGCATCATGAACAGTTCTGGTTAAATACAAACTTGTAACTATTATTTCCATTATTTATTTATTTGAATTATCCAAATTTTGGAACATTAAGAATTTTAACAAACCAGTTGGAATCTCAAGCACAATAACCAAATATTCACTGTTTTACAAATGCTGATAATACTGTGCTTGGCTATGAGAAATTGGAAATGGTGCAGAAGAGATTTACAAGGATTGAACCCTGTGGTATTCTATTTACCAAAACACCTTTCTGCCATCATACGCTGGACTGGCAGTAACTTCACAGCTGATCTGATAACCACTAAGGTGTGAAAGGATGTGCTGGACCTTCCAGTTTGAATTTGAACACTCCAAATTGTCTCTGCTGGCATCTGTAACAGAACTTCAATGACCTTCATTGAGTAAACATAGATTAAGAAATTTAATTCTGCCAATTTATGCAAAGTACTCCAGCAATTTCTGTCATTGTGCTCTGGGCTGTATTAGACATCTTAAGGATAACGGCAGCAAATGCATGGAAACACTACCACCTGCAAGTTAACCTCCAAGCAACACACCATTGTGACTTGGACCTATATCAGCTTTTCATTCCCACTTACTCAAATTCCTGAAACTCCGTCTCTAATAGCACTGCATCAAAAACAATTGCAGAGGTTCAAGAAAGCAGGCCATGACCACGTTCTACAGGCCACTTATGAAAGCTGGTCTAGACAACAATGCCCACATTCCAGAAACATGTTTTTTTGAAAATGCCAGGAGCTGGCATACTCTGAAACCCCATGACAGCTCATACCCCCTTTCCAGGTTATGTCGCCCACCCATTCTTATAATCCCACATAGCTGTGCTGGCCTTATTTTGGCCATTCACTCACTGTACACTGTAACAGATACAATACTGATAAAAGTTTATTTTAGTGTGTTATATTAAAATGTTTGAATACGTTTTATTTTCTTAAAACAGAATCTCCTTTTGCTACAAGCATGGCTGACAGACCAGACATCCTAAGACCCGAAGTTATTGACGGTGCTGGATCTCTAATCATTGCTATTAATTTGACAAGAGGAGAAAGTGAGGTCTGCAGATGCTGGAGATCAGAGCTGAAAATGTGTTGCTGGAACAGCGCAGCAGGTCAGGCAGCATCCAGGGAACAGGAGAATCGACGTTTCGGGCATAAGCCCTTCTTCAGGCTTATGCCCGAAACGTTGATTCTCCTGTTCCCTGGATGCTGCCTGACCTGCTGCGCTGTTCCAGCAACACATTTTCAGCTATTAATTTGACAATGTTTATTTACATAAAGGTAAGAACGTTTAGGTTCTTGCAATGTCTGCTATTGATACTTCAAAAGACCTAAGCGATTTACACTTTTATTTTCTTGAAGTGTAAATTTTTTTTAAAATACAGGAAGTATTGTGTGAAAGACTTTTTCAAAATGTTTTTAAAATCCTATTATGGAACTATCATGCCACTCATTTACTGTCACTGAGTCAAAGCCAGTTGACTGATACATTTCTGTAATCACTGTTATAAACAAAGTCTTTCAATTCTTATTCTCTCCAGACAATCATTAGTGCTTGGTTTGCTATGTTATGGCCTTGCAAACCTGTAGGGGAACTTTATTGGTGTACTTGCAATCCAAGTTCCTCTTGTTCCTGTGCCCTATGCAGACTGGCACCTTCTAAGTAATAACTGACCTACCCATTCATCCAACCAAACACATTTATTTGTGCTGAAAATCAGTGGGCAGTCATTTGTGCATTCGGCAAGTGTATTAATGTCTTTCTTTTTAGTGCAGTCTTCCTCAGTACTGACTACCATGCACATCACCACCCAAACAGGTTGATGCCATTTTAAAAATGTGGAAATCATTACCAAAAATTAAGAACAGCAGTGGTCCCAGCACTGATACTTTTAGAACACTGTTCAACCATCACCACTGTGAACAGTGCTAACCTTTACTATCACTGTTTGCTTTCTATATTAAAGCTATTTCGCAATGCATTCTGCAAGATGGTCTCCACATTCTCTGTCCGTTTTAGTCTATTATGAGAAAACTTACTGATGGCATTTTTTGAGAATCCAGGTAAATTACAACTGCTGCATTACCATAGTCTACTCACTTGTTAATTCCTCAAAAAATGTGTCAAAGTTGAGAAAACATGATTTTTCTTTTGAAATTTATGCTGAATAGTCCATGTTTCTTTCTTTCTAGATGTTCCCTACACCTTCCTTTAGTCAGGCTTTCATCATTATCAACTACTTCATTCACTGGCAATGTACATCTTAAGGCAAAGTCTGTTGACTTTAAAAACATTTTTGCTCATATTACCACTTCTTTAAAATATTTCTGTAATGATTGTGAAGACATCAGCCAGGTTGACTTCGAAAAGGGGTTGTTAATCTGGTCCAAACAAGGAGCCCTGGCTGTCAGATAAAAACAAAATGTCAGATATCCTGATACTCAGAGTTGGATCAGTGTCTAGGACTTTCCACGTGTAAATAAAAGGTGACTTGATGATGGGATAATGGCCTCTGTGGAGTTATTTCAATTTTCTAACTTTAAGAGAGTTCTGCATTGCCAACTGCCTTCCAAAACCCTACTATATTTACAGGCTGATTGCGAAATGCATCTTACATCTTCTGTTTACAACAAGAGGCTGCAACAAGTCAGATTACAGTAATGCCAGCACATACATACTTAATCATGGAAGACAATCAAATCACCAAAAGGATATAGTCAAACTTGTGACATCCTATACAAATTAATAATTGACTTGTAAAATAAATTTCCTCTTCCAAAATGCACCTTATCATAGAAATAAACTAAATCTAAATGTCAAATGACTGCAATAAATCATATTCAAAACAGAGGTCAGTGACAGGAAAAAAGACTTCCATAAGGGAGGGGGAAATAACAATTACCATCAACTTAGTTTTTAATATAAGTTAGTATTCTCCATAGAGTAAATGACAAAGTATTTCTGGCTACGTCTGAACATCTGTTCAGTTGCAGGAAGTTAAATAATACCTTTGAGAAGCCGGGGAGAGGGTGGTGACAGGGAGTAAGTATCAAATTTCTACTTAATGCCAAAATTCAGAAATCATGAACTCTTTGCCATCAAAATGAAGGAACAACAGAAAAGTGAAACACTTACCCATGTTGCGGATCAAGTGCAATAGCTCTTGGTTGATCAAGATCCTCCCAGAAAAGGACCTTACGAGACATTCCATTGAGATTGGCAACCTCTATTCGATTAGTTTCTGAATCCGCCCAATAAAGCTTCTTACCTAACCAGTCACAAGCTAATCCATCAGGCGAAACAAGGCCAGAGATGATCACTTTCTGCACATTCCCAGTTTGATTCACATACGTTTGTTTAATGGCTTCTTCACTTACGTCAGTCCAATAAATTGTGCCTTCGGAGTATAAAAAGTCAACTGCAGCTGCATCCTCCAGGCCACTGACTACGACAGTAGATTCAGGTCGCACTGCTTCTGCATCAACCAATCTGACATCTCGTCTATTAGCGAAAAGCAGTAGAGGTGATGCTATGGAGAAACAAAAAATAATACAGGTCATTCACGGGCTTTTTAAAAATAAGTTTTATCATTGTTTCTTGATAGTTTTTTCCCCTGCCCTATCCTTTTCACATTAAATCACGATAATTTTCAGTCCAGGAGCAAGGAAAAGCAATGTACCACTACACGGCCTCTGACATTTCTTTCCATGCTGCTGTTGTAACTTGCTCAGGTTCAGTAGCCTTTCCCCCAACATAATTTTACAGCAACATCAAAACATGTTCACACCCTATAGCATAAGAAATTATTTTTACACATCCTAAACAAACTGATCTTTAATGCATGGAACTATAAATACTAGTTAAAAAGTTCAAACAATGTGATCAAGAAATAAAATAATTCTTCATGAAAAACAAAATCAACGACACAAGAATTGGAAGCAGAAGCAGAACATAAAGCCCCCTGATCCTGCTTGGTCATTCAATGTGATCATGATTGATGCTTGGCCTCAACTTCACCCTGTTTCCCTCTGACAGACACCCAACATCTGTCGATTTCAGCCTTAGTTGTATTCAAAAATGGAGCATCCACAAACATTAGGGTTGTGGATTCCAATGGTTCACAACCCTTTGAGTAAACAAATTTCTGCTGATCTCTGTTGTAAAGGATATGCATTGATAATAAGACTATACCTCCTGTTCTACATTACCCAGTCACAGGAAACAAACTCTCCTTGACTAATCTGTCAAGCTCTTTCTGAATCTCAACGAGGTTTCAACGAGATCACCTCACATTAGTCTAAATGCCAGAGTTAAGATCCAATTTACTCAGCCCCTTATTCCCGAAACCAATCTAGTGGAAAAAGGTCATCAGTAAAGGTGACCGTGAAACAATTGTCAGTTGTTATAAAAAACCTACAATGCACCTTCAAGTTTTCATTTCTTCCCATATTTGTTATTAAATGTGAGTAATGCCAGGATGACACTCTGGATACACTCAAGAATTTGGCAATGGAACCAACACCAATTATATCTAAAAGCGCAGTTACTGATGTACTCACCATTAATCTCCACATATCAACTCAAATCAGCAAACATCAATTTCCTAATTCATAAAATTAGGAAAATTCAATTACATTTTTGCATAACTAAAGTGTTCCTGGAATGTGAGTGTTGCTAATAAGATTGCATTTGATGTACACTCCTAACTGCCCTTAAAAGGTGATGGTGAAACCAGCAAGGACAGCAGGTTTCTGTCCATGAAGGGCACTGGTGAACCAGATAGGTTTTCATAACAACTGACAATTGTTTCACGATCACCTTTACTGATGACTAAGTTTTAATTCCAGCTTAATGAACTTAATTCAAATTTTATTAGCTGTTATGGTGGAATTTGAATATCTTTTCTAATAAACCTTTTTTGGAGATATTATTGTATGCCTCTGGGACAGGAGGGATTTGAAACTGGGTCTCCTGGTTGAGGAAGGGACAATGTCACTTGTTTGAATTTGTATCCCCAGAGCAATTGTCTGGGGCTCTGGTGACTAGCCCAGTGACATTACCGTTACACCACCACTTCCCCTGAAAGGTTTCTTGGATTATTTCAGAAGGAAGTGGATACTGCAGCACAATATAGTTTTCAAGTTGTCTCTATAGACTTCTGCAAAACTGTAATAAATCAGTCCTCAGCTTACCACAAATCTTTGCTACAATCCACAATTTAGCATATAGCAGTCTCTATAGAAATAAAACTGTAAGCAGCATTTGCCTTTCAGCAACCTTCTTCTAGTTCCACTATTCCTTCCATGATTTCCATGTATTGGGGAGGGAAGCGAAATGGGGGAAACAAAAAGTAATTGATTAGTAAATTGGGGCACCAAGTCTTCTCCAGCTTGGTGTCCATCAGGGGAATTCCTACTCAAATTTGTACAAAGAAAAACATAGTGAAATATTGAACACTAAAAAAGGAAAACTGGTTGAAAGAAATTACTCAGAATAAGATGAGCTGGGAAAAAAATGTCAAAGAAATTTAAATAGACCCTTTTACATTTTCTGAAGTGCTTAACAGACAAATTACAGATATTCTGAACTGTTAAAAAAAAAGCAGCGGGAGATCCAAGATGGCGGCGACTCGGCAAGTCTGAGTCTATAGTGCTCCTCCCAAGACCTAGGCAAAATGGGCCACCCTCCTCCACCATACTCACCAAATCATTTAAAATAGTTTTTATTTAATGTAATTAGTGGTTCAGTACTAAATTTAAACAGTTCAGTCTCCTGTAAAAATGACTAGGGGGAAAGGAGCCCGTAGCTCTCAGCAGGCAGGAACCCCTCCCCCACCCTCTTCAGCTGCAGCAGAGGCATCGCAGCTGTCCCGGGGGACTTACCTACGGTGGCGAAAATAATCTCCAAACTTGATGCGAAGATCGATGCTTTCATTGAAGAGTCCCGAAGTCTATGGAATTCATTCTCGGCCGTGCTACAAAAGCACAGCCGAGACATCGAAGAAATTGAGTATTAAGTCGGAGGGCGGAGCTAAAGGCTGCAACCTCCGAGGCCATTGCAGAATTGGCCGTGGATTGGGTCGGGACTCTCGAGCAGTAAGTCCGGACCTTAGAGAATCGCATTGATGACCTTGAGAATCGAGGTCGTCGAAAAAATATTCGTTTGCTGGGCCTTCCCGAACAGGAAGGAGGCCAGCTTACAAGATTCCTTGAACAGTGGCTTCCACAGCTTTTAGATCTGGAGGCTGGATCAGGCCAGGTATGGGTGGAATGGGCTTACCGGGTTGCAATACGTGGGCCCGGCTCGAACCAGCGCCCCCGCCCGGTCCTGTTCCGGCTGCAGAGCTATAAGGTGAGGCAGATGCTCTTGGAAGCCTCCAGAAATCTTGGGACTTATAAAGGATCCAAGATTATGTTATTTCAGGACTTTTCCCCAGCTCTGGTCCGAAAGAGGAAGGCGTTTGATGAAGCAAAGAAACATTTAAGGGATTTAAACATTCAATGCTCCTTGCGCTACCCAGCTATACTACGCTTCAGCCATGAAGGGTCCGTGTATAACTTCGGATCACCAGAGAAGGCCAAGGAACTTTTGGACTCTCTTAGATAAATTATAAGAGTTAATTGATGTTGTTTTGCCCTACCCCCACCCCGGTTTACCCCCCTTTTATTTCCTTTCATTATCTTACTGTTTAACATTATCTCCGGGGGGTGGGAAGAATGGTTTATTTATTCATTCTTTACTTGACGATTTTCGTTCCCTTTTTTTTATATATATATAAGCCAGGGGGTCTAGTTAATGAAGATGGGGGAAAGGTGGCTACCTTATCCTATTTTATCTTTGTCCTTGGGAGCGGGGTTTTTTTTCCTGTTATTCTTTATTACTATATTCAATTATTATTTGCTAAGACTATAATTTTATAGTCATATATGTTCATAGATGGTATTAACATTACCAAATATATCCAGGTATTGGTGTGGGTGGGGGATGGGGGATAGGGTACTCACTCTTAGTTCTAGTTCAGTAGTATACTTGAATTTTCTTTATCCTATCGTGGGGTGCCTGGGTCAAGGGTGGGGCACTGGTTGGGAGAGGTTATGTTGGGTTTTTTTTGGAAAGGAAGTGATGCCCCCTGGGAATAAGGGGGAAGATCTCTGTTTAAATATGTTTTATACTTTTTTTTATTATTTAGAAATAGTTTTCTATTATATTGATCTGAATGTATTAAAGAGCTTTTATTTTTGTGAATTTTATATGGTCTCTGCTCGGGATGTTTTGGATAGGGTTTCTTCTCGGGGGGGGGTCTCGGACTTGCCTGGTGATTATGGATGATCGGTCGATTAAATGGTGCGCCTGGAATGTCACTGGGAGTAATTCACCAATCAAAAGGAGGACAATATTATCAAATCTCAAGAAAGAGAGGATCGATATAGCTCTCCTATAGGAGACACATTTATTGGATAAAGAACACCTGAAACTACGACAGGGAAGAAATTATTTTCCGTTCTCTCTTTCTGTACAGGGAAAAACATTTTGGTAAGGCTGAGGGCCCTCATGGACTTTCGAGTTGGTACAGAATAATTATGGAATATGCTCCCCCCGACTTCCTTACAAATACGGTGCACCAGGAGAAAAACCAAATTACTCCATAAAAATATGGCAGCCCTTCTTGAATTACACAAATACAGATATCTCGGTCATCCTACAAGGGCCTTTATTTAATTGAGAGGGTGAACCTGGCTGGTCTGGGGTCCCCTGGGACAGTAATCCCGCATGAATACGGGTTTTGTTGTGATCTGATGTTAACACATTCCGAGCATGTATATCACTGCTCAATTTATGTGTTATCCGTTGGGTTTTTTTTCTCTGGAATAATGTAAGAACTTTAATCATACTCTGGTTAGTTGTAAGTTAGATGAGTAGTTAGTTGAGTTTTGTCTTTTTTTCTCTTGGTATTTCTGTTTTCTTGTTTGATAGATTTTGGTTATCATTTATTTAAGATTTAACTGTATATCAACGTTTATATTTGGGTTTTTTTTTTAGTTTTCTTTTGTAAACTTGTAAAAACGTTAAATTTTCAATAAAAATATCTATAAAAAAATGCAGCAGCTGACACATACAACAAGATCTCACATTCAGCAGACACTACATAAAAATTAGCATTGATTTTTCATCAGATCGGCCATGACCTCACTGAATGGCACAGCAGGCTGGATGGTCCCCTATTTCTGATATTCTCACGTAATTCTACAAATCTAACAATGTGCAGCCCAATCAATTTAGTTTTATTGATGTTCCTTGCCTACTTTTAGAAGTGGTTTACGAAGGGTCTTATGGGAAATGCATTTCCAACTCTCTATTACAGCAGAAAAGGGAACAGAACTGCATTTCCAAGAAAAGATAACTTTGAAGGCTTTGGGGGGGGTGGGCAGCATGTTGGTGTGACTTTAAGCTTGGCTTTCTTTGAATTAAGCACATAGTTCCTTATTTATTAACTGGTGAGAGTGGTGTCAGAATTGGAAAAGTTGTATTAGGAGCCCAAGGATTCAAGGGATCCAAGAGAAGGACTGATCCCTGGCATAAAGCAAGAGAAAGGGAAAGGGATTGGCAGTTGATACAAGAGAGGGAGACAAGACAAGGTCAGTGCTCAGGAATCCTAAAGACTCTCGATGGGGTCAGAGTATTTGCATGCCTTCACGCTCCAAGAATTTCACAAAAAAAAAATGCACTTATAAACACTTTTTGATCTCTTCTGGCTACTCCCTGATTATGGTATTTTTGAGTGGGTTTTGAGAAGATTGGTAGCTCAGATTGAGGTTCTGGATGTAGATTTGCTCGCTGAGCTTGAAGGTTCATTTCCAGATGTTTCATCATCCTACTAGGTCACATCTTCAGTGGGCCTCAGGCAAAGCACTGCTGAAAATTTCTGCTTTCTATTTATATGTTTGGGTTTCTTCGGATTGGATTGGTGATGTTACTTCCTGTGGTGAAGTCACTTCCTGTTCTTTTTCTCAGGGGGTGGTAGATGGGGTCTAACTTGATGTGTTTGTTGATAGAGTTCTGGTTGGAAGCCATACTTCCAGGAATTCTCGTGGAAGTCTTTGTTTGGCTTGTCCTGGGATGGATGTGTTATCCCAGTCTAAGTGGTGTCCTTCCTAATCTGTATGTAAGGATACTAGTGAGAGAGGTTCATGCCATTTTGTGGTTAGTTGGTGTTCATGTATCCTGGTGGCTAGTTTTCGACCTGTTTGTCCAGTGTAGTATTTGTTATAGTCCTTGCATGGTATTTCGTAAATGATATGAGTTTTGCTTGTTGTCTGTAGAGAGTCTTTTAAGTTCATTAGCTGCTGTTTTAGTAAGTTGGTGGGTTTGTGGGCTACCATGATGCCAAGGGGTCTGAGTAGTCTGCCAGTCATTTCTGAGATACCTTTGATGTAGGGGAGAGTTGCTAGGGCTTTTGGATGTGTTTTGTCTGCTTGTTTGGGTTTGTTGATGAGAAATCGGCAGACTACATTCATTGGGTGCCCACTCTTTTTGAATACACGATATATGTGATTTTCCTCTGCTCTGCGTAGTTCTTCTGTGCTGCAGTGTATGTTGGCTCATTGAAATAATGTTCTGATGCAGCTTTGTTTGTGGATGTTGGGGTGATTGCTCCTGTAATTCAATATTTGGTCCGTATGTGTTGTTTTCCTGTTGACGCTGGTTTAAAATTCCCCATTGGCTGTTCGTTCTACTATGACATCTAGGAATGGCAGTTTGCTGTTGACTTCCTCCTCTTTAGTGAATTTTATGCCAGTAAGGGTATTATTGATGGTCTTGAAGGTTTCCTTTAATTTTGTTTCATTTAGTGATGACAAAGGTGTCATCCATGTAGTGGACCCAAAGTTTGGGTTGGATGGTTAGCAGAGTTGTTTGTTTGAGTCTCTGCATTACTGCCTCCACTAAGAACCCGGATATCAGAGATCCCATGGGTGTTCTGTTGGTTTGTCTGTAGGTTTTGTTGTTGAAGGTGAAGTGTGTGGTAAGGCATAGACCCACTAGCTTGACGATACTGTCCTTGCTGATGAAGTTAGTGGTGTTTGCTGTATGCGTCTTTGGGTCTTCGAATAGGTGTAATCAGTGTTTCCTTGGCCAGGTTAATGTTGATTGATGTAAACAGGGCTATTACATCAAAGGAGACCATTATTTCATCCTCTTCTATGTTAGTGTCTTTGACGGTCTTCAGGAATTATTGGGTGGAGTGGATGGAGTGGCATGTGTTTTCATCTTTGATGTAGCTCCTTGGCTATTCTGTAAGTTGGTGTTCCAGGTAGTGAGACTATGGGTTTGAGGGTGGCTCCTGTTTGTGAATTTTGAGTAATTCATAGAAACGTGATGCGTTGGGTCCATCTGGTTTCATTTTTTGGCAGTTGTTCTTATTTATTTCTGAATTTGGTATTTTTGAACTTGGAGTTGCCCCACATAGATCGCTCAAATCTAAAGGTTAAAATGCCATTGGTATTGAGAAAGTAAAACAGCAACTGTAACAATCTGCCTTTTTCCAAGGATAAAAATGTATAACTTTTTTCTCCTGAGGAGTCCTCTTGAGTATTTCTAAAGGGCTACTTCTTGATTTTTGGAGGCTACTTTTTCTACTCTTGCTAACTCCTTGATTCATATTGTAATACTGGGTATTTGTACTCACATAGAAACAGAATTAGAGGATTTAATCAATACCTCATTAATAATCAGCTCTCACTTAAACTTACAGCCACAACACACAAGGAAAACATGAACTGATACTGCAGTATTTCAATTGGTAGAAGACAACAGGCATAAGTTTGCAATTTTTTTCCAAAATAACTGACACATACTTCTAAACAAGAGAAGCCTGCACCTGAAACACATTTTCCATAGACTGAAAAGGTCACAGCTAATGCATTTTCATTACTTATGCACAAAGTAGGAACATTTTTAACAGGCATATATTATCCTTTCTACTGCATCTCAGATTGAAATTTAACAATGAACTAAGCATTTATTCTAATCGGGATCCACCACCTTTTCTTCCCAAGCATAGTAGCTCCTGAACTTCCCCTTCACCCATTTTGTAGCCTCATTCTCTCTGCACAATACCCTTTACCCCCATACCTGGCCAACCATGCTCAGCATCCTAAATTGCATATGTCCCCACCCCAGATGCAGTAGACAGAACTCCTGGATCTGGTAAAATTTCTGATCTCCAGTTTAGCTGTATGCAGCCTCTCATCCTGGCCTTGGTTGCTCCTCCCCTCATAGGTTGCTTCCCTCCCACAATTGTTGCTGATAGATTGACTAGTGGGTATATGGAGGGGTGTAAGCCCTACTCCAAATCATATTTCTTATGTTCTCATGAACAATAAACAACCAGAGGGATCATTACTTGATCTCTAAACTGAAACAGAATATTGTCACTATAACTAGATATGTCCCAATGCTAAGTAAGGGCAAAACTGTCCAGGATCCCAACCCTACATCATATACTAATAGGTCATGCTGGGTATGAATTGATGCTATTCAGGTCAATAACAAGATTGTGCATCAAATAACCAACATTTGCAAGCAAAACCTATATGAATGATGGATTAATTACATGAAGCACCAGAACACAATTATAACTGCTAGAAATTATACCTCTGAATGGAATCATTAATTTCAGAAAATGAGGGGGACAAAACAAATTGTAGCATCCGTTCTATTTAAAAAGGAGTATCAGTGAGAAGCGATCAGTGTGTGAATTTAAAAGTAAGTCTTTTATTCTACATAGATGGGCTTATGCTTCAGTTTCAGCAATACCAGGCCACTTCACTCCACTATAACCTACATTATGAGCTGCAAGATATTGGACACTTTCCATAATTCTCCAGATAACTTGCAGTAACCACTGTCCAGAAAATCCTGATACAAGAGCCTGGGTAATTTTTAAACATTTGTTCATGAGCCATGAACATCATCGACTGGGTCAACATTTATCACCCATCGCTAATTGCCTTTGACAAGGTGATGATGAGCTGCCTTCTTGAACTACTGTAGACTTAGGTGTTAAGTACATTCCCAGCGCTGTTTGGTCGAGAGCTCCAGGATTTTGACTCAGCGACTGCGAAGGCGTGGCAAAAATGCTCTAAATCAGCATTCTCTCTGGTTTGGAAAAGAACTCACAAAATGGATAATTATTTTTGCAAAGTTCTAACAGGTGATCTTTGTATTTTCTCCAAAATTCTTATTTCACATAGCTTGTTGGCAATAGTATTATGAAGCATCAAGAGCTTCCAATTATAAACTCACCCCTGAACAGATAAGTATACAAATAAACACAGCAGTTTTTGTTGACTATGTTAGATCTTAGTAGACCATTGCCATTGTGGGCGGCACGGTGGCACAGTGGTTAGCACTGCTGCCTCACAGCGCCAGAGACCCGGGTTCAGTTCCCGCCTCGTCTGTGTGGAGTTTGCACATTCTCCCCGTGTCTGCGTGGGTTTCCTCCGGGTGCTCCAGTTTCTTCCCACAGTCCAAAAATGTGCAGGTCAGGTGAATTGGCCATGCTAAATTGCCCACAGTGTTCGATGTAGGGGTAAATGTAGGGGAACGGGTATGGATGGGTGCGCTTCGGCGGGTCGGTGTGGACTTGTTGGGCCGAAGGGTCTGTTTCCACACTGTAAGTAATCTAATCTAATCTAATTTAATCTGTTCCACATTAGAACAGAAGAAAGAAAACTAGGAGAAAGATAGACTTTTTTTTAATTACAAAGACTGAGCAAAGTAAGTGCTCTAAAATTGAATGATAGGGAGCGGGGGTGGAGAGGAGGGAACAGAGAGCAGATCCAGGTAAGGAAACAACTTATATTGAAAGGGAATACCAATACAGGACGAGTACCCACAAGTAATCTACAACTTGAAACAAGATGGTTACTGCTTTAAAGTTATTCCTCAGTGCAAGAGCCCCTGCTTGCAGCAGGGGAGCTTTATTTTAAAAAGACAATTTCAACAAAGCATCTGCCAATGAGAGACAGCCTTGGAAAATCCCACAAATTGAGTCATTGATTACCCTGAAGCTTTCTTTAACATGGATTCTAGTCAGGAACTCTTTTAATTTGGCAGCATTTTAGAAAACAATTTTCTAGAAGTTTGCCTTAAAGCATGTCTGAGTGCCAACTAGTACAGACTTATTAATAAAGTTAAAAATGGGTTTAATCGCAAAAACTAAGCACTTTTCATCAGAGTATATAGGCTACCACTGTGGGCAACACAGACGTAAGTAACAGAAACTGACTTCAAAAATCTCCACAAAAAAATGAAAAGTTGTGTTGTTATACTGTGGTCAGCTTGATAAAATTAAATGTTTTTAATACCTGAAGGCTCTTGAAAAGGTGCATGTTAGTGCCCTGTGCCAAGTGAAGCGTTAGAAATATTTGTTTAGGGCAGCAGATGGGGTAATTAGTGAAAATCACCATGGTGATTAACTTAATCTGAGGGCATGGCAAATTCTGTGTGCGGGGCCAGTTTCCAATGTGTTTTTTTATATAAAAACAGACCATGCGATCAGGAGATTTGTTCCGTGGTGGATATAATCCGCATTTGAATTTTTCTGCTTTTGGTGCTGGCTTAGCAACATTTGGGCAAACCATGCTGACAAAAAAAAAGCACTGCAACTTAGCAGGAAACTCAGACCAGGCTAGTAGGGACTACAAGGACATGTTCCCCTAGGAAATTCACAGAAACGTTGAAGCAAAATGTCAACAGTATTAACATTTTCGAAAAGAAAGAGATAGTGCTTTGAAACAGGTCCTCTCCTGCACCTCGGAACAGATTGTGGCCACAAAATGACAGTGTAATATTACAACTGTCCAATACAAGTAACAACTTCTGAATTCAATTCATGGAGTCTAAAAAGAAAACTCTGTCAAAGTAGTGGATCTTTTTTAAATTAAGCCAGCAGCTGTAGAATGACTAAATATGTTCACTAACAATAGATTTGTAGAAGCAAGTCTAATAATGTCAGAAGTCATACAACATCAGGTTATAGTCCAACGGCCTTACTTGAAATCACAAGCTTTCAGAGCACTGTTCTGTTGTCAGGTTAAGGAGCAGTGCTCTGAAAGCCTGTGATTTCAAATAACTTGTTGAACTATAACCTAGTGTCATACAACCTCTGACTTTGTCCACCCCAGTCCAACACATCAAGTCTAATAACAAGTTAGGTGTAGTGAATAACTCATTGGAATGTGTACATTTATCCAATAGTGAACAGAGTTCAATATTATGTTTGGAAGGGAGAAACACACACTAGCTAAGGTTCTCAATCAAGGCAAGTCTAACTAAGAATGTCCACAGCAAACTAGGCAAATGTGCCAATGGGTAAAAACCAAAGGCAGCTGGGGGGGGGGGGGGGGGGGCTTAATATCGAAAGAATTTAAGCATGTAAGAGCAAGAGCTCCTACTGCCGAAATATACAGCCATTAATAATTGAAAAGGTAAGGAATAACAGAACTAAAAAGAAAACACAAATAAAAAGAACAGATCCTGGTGAATGGGAAAAATACAAGGAGCAGCAAATGGTAATAAAACACATAGATTTACAACAAGGGAGAATAATAAAATAAAGGATTTCAGTAGAGGAAGAGTACAGCATGCTGAACACCGTAAGGAAACAAAGTTTGAATCAAAGATGGTAATTTACCTAAATGTAAGAAAATTAACAGTGTTGAATAAAAAGGCATTAAAGAGGAACAAATCCCCAGGACTAGATGGTTTCCACCCAAGGGTTTTAAATAGAGTAAGTGGGAACTTTGCAGATGGCCTAACTACAATCTTGCAAGTTATCACAATTGCATTGAAAATGGAAATTTTCCTGGTTTTTTTAGGCTACCAAACTAATCACTGTGACAATTTTCTTCAATTTCCTCAGTTTGCAGCCCTTTTAAAAGTTACTGGAATTAAACTTATTTGCAAGGGCCACTATAAATGTTTTAGATAGCGAATAAAACAGGCTACTATTTAAGAAAGAAGTGGGAAAGGAAATCAAAGATATACAGACCAATATCAGAATAAGCCATTAAAGTCCACAATTAAGGATATAATGACTTTCTTTTGATCAGGAAGAGGTCTGGCATGGAAGGAAGCTCTCTGCCTTTTTTGAAGATGTGATTGTAAGAGTGCACAAGGGATTGTCCAAGGATGTGATTTATATGGACTTTCAAAAGGCATTTGATCAAGTCTTTCATAAGAGCCTTAATTGCAGTTGTAACTTGTGGAATTGAAATCACATTGTTGACATAGTCAGGAAATAGATCATGTGATAAGAGACAGAGTAGGAGTAATGGGTTAACATGTGAATTGGCAAAATGTGACTACTGGTGTCCTGCAGGAATGTATGTCGCAGTCTCAAATATTTAATATATTTATTAGCAATTTAAATGGCAGGATGGACAACTATAAAGCCCTGTTGGAAAAGAAAGGAAGCATTGTAATCGTATAAATGGAAGCAATAATTTAGAGAGATTCTAAATTCATAGAATAAGCTGTAATAAATGGTTTTCAACCTCCAAGTTTGGGATTATCCATATTGGGCCCAAAACAGATTGATCAGACTACTTTCGAAATGGTGAACAGCAAGCCAGCGAACGTAGGAGACTTTAGCATCCATGTACATAGATTTTAAAGTGTTACAGACAGATACAAACTCAAATGTAAAAGGCTAAAGGAGTGCTAGTCTTTACACCTTAAGGATTAGAATTTGAGATAAGTCACATTACAGGTTGTAGAAAACCATAATTCTGCAGTATGGCGAGCAGTTTGGGGCAATGTTATATTGGAATTACATTCTGCCCAACATAGGTTTACCAGAAATTATATCTGGGCTCCAACAGTTAGGTCATGAGGAGTGATGACACAAACTTTATGTGCACTTCTGGGAATTGAAAAGGATAAAGGGTAAGTTGATGGAAATTTCAGATTTCTAGGTGGAGAGGATAGATGGAATTGACATGATCTAAAAGAAATTGGAATCATGCTTTTCAAGAGAGAATTTTGGGAACACTTCTACGTGAAAAGGGTAATAGCAGTTTAGAGCTCTTATTCACAAGCAACAGTTGGTATTGGCTCAGTTGTTTATTTTAAATATGAGAGCAATTGATTTCTGTTCACCAACAGTTTGAAGGGGTATGGAACAAAAGTGGATATACAGAGTTAATCCATTTAATCAGCTATCGTCTCACTAAAACGCCAAAAAAAGGCAAAAAGGGGCTAAACGAAAGGCACTTCATCACCTAGTTGCCAATCCAGAGTTCCAAGCTATGAGACATTATGCAAAAGTTCATGATCCAGTGGTGTTTCAGGGGGGCAACAAGTTCACTACAATGTTATCCAAAACTCAAAGTTTGTGAGAAGATTTGTAGCTCGGGTGCTCGTTGCTGTGGTTCTGTTCGCCGAGCTGGAAGTTTTTGTTGCAAACGTTTCGTCCCCTGTCCAGGTGACATCCTCAGTGCTTGGGAGCCTCCTGTGAAGCGCTTCTGTGGTGTTTCCTCCGGCATTTATAGTGGCCTATCCCTGCCGCTTCCGGTTGTCAGTTTCAGCTGTCCGCTGTAGTGGCCGGTATATTGGGTCCAGGTCTATGTGTTTGTTGATGGAGTTTGTGGATGAGTGCCAAGCTTCTAGAATTCCCTGGCTGTTCTTTGTTTTGCTTGCCCTATAATGGTAGTGTTGTCCCAGTCAAATTCATGTTGCTTGTCATCTGCGTGTGTGGCTACTAGGGATAGCTGGTTATCCAAAACTTTTAAAAAGACTTACCATGAACTTTTTTGTTGGGCCACAATTAAAATGTTAATATTTCATGTCATTAAAAGTGAAGAAAATGCAGTATTGAATACACTATAGTGTAAAAGTGTTATTTTTGAAAATTTAAATCATAAAGAAAATCACATACTGAAACTAACTTGAATTAATTTAGCATTTTTCCTCCATTTCAGTTTCAGGCCTTAGTAACATAAGCACTGCTAACGTCTTTTTTGCTTTGCATTTGTTAGATAATATCAAGTTTGAGAATAAAATGCCAGAATGTTTTTGTTATGTGGACTTTTGTTTAGTAAAAACTAAACAAACTGTCTGAGTTTGCAATCTTGAGTATAGCTTTCAGACGGAAGAAATGTTACACTAACTGAACTGTCCAAGTTAAACGTGAATCAAACTCTCAGCAGAAAGTATGCCAAAAGACTTTCTCTCCAATACTGCATCAGCAAACATTTTGAGTTTCCTAAACTTATACAATAATATTACTGAATTCTCCCTACACAGAAAACAAAACAGAAAATGGGGAATATCCCAACAAGTAGTTCCACATAATTTGCACATCCATCAAGACCACCATGGGAATTTTCAATTTTTTTAAAAAATATACTTTTATTGAAGGGAAGTTTAAATTTTGAACAAAAAAATTCAGCACTGCTGTGAATTGCTGACATGGGCAATTGCAAATTATTTTTCAATAATTCTTGCATACATTTTATGATGACAAAGTCATGATGCACACTAACAGCTGGCATCAATACTGGTGGTCGCTGCATGTTCAAGACCCCTATGAAAAGCTGTAATAATCTATATTAAACAAAACCGGCACACACAGTAATTAAAGGCCATCAACTAATCTGGACTCTACTATTTCTAAACATTAAAGGAAGTCACCAAGACACTTCAATTGAATGTCATTTGTAGAAATATCAGGTACTCCCACATATCTAATTTAATGTTGAAATTAAAGAGTTACATTTATAATAAGTACTAAACAATAATAGATTTTAACATTTAAAAGGTTCAAGGGAGTGTAAAGCTGAATAAATTATGGTACCAAGTTCATGGTAACAAGATAGATTGACATACAAACCAATGGTGAAGATTTAGTGAACTAAATTTAGTAGGTTCATAATCAAATAGTTTAATTTCATCTTTTTTTAAATATACTGTGATCTTGATGAGTTATATGCTAAAGTTCAACGTTGCAGTTATTAGCAGAGCAACATTCACAGTTATATTGGCAGAGGTTTTATCATTTAAAGTAAATTTTAACATTATTAAAATGGTGGACAGTTGCATTAATTCATTATGAGCCAATAAATATAGATTTATGTGTAACAATGTTTATATTGCATAATAAAGCAAAGTTTTAAACTTGTAACTGAATGTAAATCTTTCCAGGATTACAGTTGTTGCAAAGTTCTTATGTGCTGTGTTTAACCTTACAATACCATCCATTAAAATCCAATGTTACAGTGCAGGATTTTGACAGTTAAAGAACCTTTTAAAAGATGAAGAAAATCTGACAAATATCAATAATAATCTGCCAGAAAATCTACATTAATGGAAGCACAAACCAACGATAGCCTGTCACTATCTGGTGTCATGTCTGCTCATTTCATACATTAAGGTATTCTTGCGATAAAATGTGCAAAAACTATTTTTTGGAGTGAAGTGATTAAGTAGGAATGTTCGTCAAAATAATAGAGAGGTTAACAGCAGTGAGAGATCAAATTTTATAGGAGGTTGTCACTCAGCAGACACTACCAGACATATGTTCTGAAACAGCCAAAGTCTGATGAAGAATACAGTAAAACCTGGCCTGCGCCCACAGCACTTGATTACTCATGGAATCCAGAGCTCAACAGTCAATCCCTACAGAGCCAACTCTTCATCAACTCCGAGGGGGTCAATAGGAGCCCAAAATCACCTAATAAAAGCAGAGACATGAACCATCTGGAGACCATTATGTTTTGTAACAAAACAAACTCCATCAAGAACACCTTATTTTGGAAGAAGCAAAAACTATATTTTGTTTAGAAGTCCACAATAAAGCTCACAAATTTATACCAAATAGCTCAAGAATAAACAGAATCACAGCAATATTATATTGGAAAATAATTCTCTGACAGATGACCATCCTCCTCTTCCAAATAATCAACTCATGTGTCAAACATACAGTAAGTTAGCTCAGCATATGATTTAGTGATGTGGAGTGAAGATAAAAATGTCAAAAATGAGAACAGAAAAATAAACATGATCTTTGCTTGTTTATATCAAAACTGAATTCAGAAACTCAATGCATAATGAAGCCTGTGCAACAACATGCACTATACTATTTGATAGCAACTAGCTGAATAGTTCTTACTGAGGAACAACAGTTTGTGTATTACATTGTGATACATATGCATAAGAAAATGTTTCATATGCAAGAATTATTATAGTCATGCAAACATTATTCCAGACAAATGGAAACTCCCATTACAAAATGCTAAAACATATAATACCATGTGCTTGTAACATTTGTATAGCACCTTTAATTGTGGCAAAATGTTTCAAAGCTTTTCACAAGAGAATTGTCAAACCAAAAACAACTCCAGGCAACATAAGGAGATGTAAAACAGATGATCTAAAATGAGATTGGTTTTAAAGGGTTTCTAAAAGTGCTAGATGAAGAGGCTGCAAAGGGAGGAGAAGAAGAAAGAAGAGGCAGCAAAAAAAAAAGGAATGGCAAAAGGGAGGGTGAAGAAAAGGGGACTACAAAGTGAACAGTTTTAAACATGTCATCACAGGAATAACATAGCTAAATGAAAGCCAGGAAAACTTGAAGTGACTGTGATAATTAACGTCTTGCAAATGAATGTGGAATTTCTAGTTTAAAACTCCACATGATCAGTATGGGAAAGAAATGTAGTGAGTGTTATTGAAATGAATACTGTGTTAACTGTCTCATTTAAGTTGAAATTCAGACCAGAAATGCAGTAAATAGAAAGTAAGAACTGCCTTTCCAGTCTTCCAAATGTTCCAGTTTTGCGTATGTACATTGGAAACACATTTGCTATGTCTGCACGAGTCTGCAGAAGACTTGTTTAAGCTGTGGTGTCCAAGAAATTAATAATTTGTTTGTGCGTTATGGCTTCAAGTTTAATGCAGGGCTAAAGATTATTGATTGATAATTTTTTCTAATTCGGCTTCTTTAGAGTCCAAAAACCTATGCATCAACACAAATACTAATGGCATTGCTACTCCTTAACTGTATTACCTTGTAAAGGAGTTATGAATGAAAAGTCCTGCAAACCAAGATAAAAGCTCCTGAAATTCAAAAGGTAACCCCTGAGGAAATCTTGAAAAGAGTTTATTTTAACCCCTGTTGCCAAAAGTTAAAAAAAATTGTTTCTGAAATTTAAAAAAAATAATATATTATTTTGTAAACCATATGAATGTTAACATGCATTTTTGGAGATTCAGGCAGTTTCCTTCCAAAAATCATCCTTACTTTTCCAACTGAAAAATGTCAGGGATACAATTTGCAAACTGAATGCCATACTATTCAGGGCAAGATAGGCCTTTCCTGTCTGTCAACAGAAGTGCATACAAGATTTGCACTGCAACTACTAATCTTAGTTTCCTACAGCCATACCCCCTCATAGAACATCAAGCAATTTTTTGTGTGTGTGGTTTTCCCTTTTGGCACCAACCAAAGTCTTCTCAACTGTTCACTGCCTCCTGAAAACTAACTTGGGATTGTATCTGGACTGGTTCCAATACCATTTTCTCTATTAATTGTGTCTGCCCTTAGACTTAGTTCTGCATTTAATTTGGAGCCTAGTACTTGCCAAATTTTTCTCACTAGAACTTCCTCAAAAGGCATCTCACAATAGTGTTTCTCCACGTGTCATGCCCAATCCTAGGTTAGTTACAAAGTTCAGTGGTTGCTAATCTTTAAGCAAATGCTATATAATTATCCTGTTCTTTTTCCAAGTCCCGCAGCTTGCTCTCCCCATGTACTTTTTTGGCATAGTTAGGGGCAACGCTTTCCCTCAGACAGCTATCTGGATTGAAGGCAGACTAATTTTAAAAACAAAAATATATTACGTTCTGTCTGTAAGTGCCATCACACATTTCTCTACATGATTAAAGAGCCAAATTCCAAAAAAATACAGAATTTAACTGTCTTATTCTGTCAAAAATAGCTACATCCCTTTTGGTGTTATTGAAAACTTTTAAAAAGAGAAAGTTACAAAAACAAGATTCACACTGTTAAGAAATTTTACTTACCTCAATGACTGTATAAAAAAGAATTGAATACTTCTGAAGTACCTATGGCAGGTTTGGCTAATATTCTCTAGAAACTAGCCTTTGATGTGTCCCCAGTTAGAAGGAAACACACATATTTGTAGCCTTTACAGTTTCAGGATTGAATTAGCAGACTACTGAAGGTTATCAAATAAAGGTTAATCCGACAAGATCACAATATGATTAATTTTGACTTTGCCACCAGAAAAACCTACTATCACTCAATGTATTGTGGTCATGTTATTGAAGGGGGTTTAAAGTAAATTCCCAACAAAAATCTCAAGAAAATTCAATGCAACTGGCAGAAATACTAAACAATGAATGGGCTGCACACACCTGTCGAAATAAAACTATGATAATAGTCTGAATCTTAATTCTTTTGGCTAAGTATTGATTGCTTTTTTCTTTGGAAGGTTTTTTACTACAAGACCTCATCTTATAAAACTCACCTCATTAACTACCTGCCCTTTCCCTATGGAAGCCCTCTTGTCCATCTTACCACATGCCATTCCCAGAACAACTCTAACCTGCTGGGATATCCTAGAATTGACTGGCATTGATGCCAATTTAAAGATCAATTGTGCAACCAGACGAGACCATCAGTCCACAGCTGCCCCATCTGATTCCTGACATTTACCAGGACATGGCTGGCAGGGGAAATTTGATGCTCCATTTTGCAGGCAGGGACCTGGATGCCATGCTGAAAGGTCTATGACTCTCTTCCTCCAAGACAGTCAGTGAAGGTGATGACACTATGCCAGCCCAGTTTGAGGTTGCTACTCAAATCAGTGCAGTCACAGCCAGCTGGAGAATAACCAACAATGTAAGAAAGTCAATAATGTTTCCCATTCTTAAGCCAGCCTTAGTGCTAATATCCTCTCTCCAAGACCTCCCCACTCACTAACGCTGCTACTGTACCCATCTCCCAATAAGACTCATGCTCTCCGACTCTCACTATTGCCTACAACATCTTCCCTCACTTGCTGTTACCCAACTTAGTCCTGAACCCTGTGTGGTCCTTCTGCTGTCTACTCACTCGGGACACATCCCTACCTGCACCAAAAATAAAGATGTGTCAATTATTTTCATCTCCCTTCAAACCTGCCTCTCATTCCAGCAGGAGAACAGCCAACAACAGGGCAGAAAGAGTAAAGATGGATGGTGGGCTGCCCACCATTCGGTTCCTCACCCCTTACATGGGACATATCCTGACTCTTAACATCCAAAGTGTTAACCAGGCTTTCAGATTAAAGATGGAAATGTGTTGCTGGAAAAGCGCAGCAGGTCAGGCAGCATCTAGGGAACAGGAGAATCGACGTTTCGGGCATTAGCCCTTCTTCACCAAAATCCTTTCAGATTAAAGGACAGTATTGACAACACTTTATTAATGGCCAGAGGTACAAAAGTGAAAAGCCACAGTTAAACTTTGACATTCCTG
>NC_057725.1:41497421-41513719 GCF_004010195.1 Chiloscyllium plagiosum
ACCCTGCAGAGCTTTCTTTACAAACCAAGAATCATTGAGATTCTATAGCTTAGTTTGTACAGAATAAAGTAAATAAGTTGAACCTATGTGGAGCCTGGCATGGAGCCTTTCTGACAGTGATTGCAGAGGATGATGTCAGCACATGTCTAACTTTGCCATTCATTCAAATGGTGTGTGCCACAATACCTTGGGACAGATTAGTACATTAAATGCACCATATAAATGTGAGTTGATGATGTTGGTGTAGTGTAAGACTGTCTAAAATCTGCAGCAAGGGCCTGTGCCCGAAACGTCGAATCTCCTGTTCCCTGGATGCTGCCTGACCTGCTGTGCTGTTCCAGCAATAAAGTTTCAACTAAAATCTGCAGCAAACCTCTCACAAACCTGACCACCTAGAAGTTACAAGCCACATATACTTCTAGGATCTCAACAGTGATTTTTCTCCAGGTTTATGGAGATCACTAGGGAAATATTTTGCAGAGTTTTCTAAACCTTTTAAAAGTGGCGCCATGCATTGACATTTGGGTAAGAAGTCAAGAAGATAAAGGGCTTTTGCCCGAAACTGCAATTTTTCTGCTCCTTGGTTGCTGCCTGACCTGCAGTGCTTTTCCAGCACCACACTCTTGACTCTAATCTCCAACATCTGCAGTCCTCACTTTCACCTATTTGGGTAAGAAGTAAATTCAAGGCAATTACTATGTGTTCTGTTAAATTATTTACATTTACCACATTTAACATTTAATCAGCATGATGATAAAAGCTTTTGAGTTTTGGAGTGTGCACCAGGCTCCCCATTCTCTCCATTAACATGCCTTCAGTCCTAAGGAGCAGTGGCTGTGGTGATCAAGTATTGGTGTGTGTTCCTCGAGCAAACCCTGAGGTTGCTGGGTCTGGCTCTCCATGGCAGACATCAATCTGTCTATCAAGACAGATAAATGGTCGAATGACTTGCTGCACTGTCGCAAAGAGCAGATGAATGCCTGGCTGAGGCTGAAGCAAGATTCATATTTTTGGATCATTGGAATCTCTTTTGGGGTAGAAGTAACCTGTACAAGAAGGAGATAGTGAGGAAAGAGATCAATCTGAGACTGGTACAGTTGAGAACAGAAGCGAGTCAAACAGTCAGGGCAGACAGGGACAAGGTAAGACTAATAAACTGCATTTATTTCAATGCAAGGGGCTGAACAGGGAAGCCAGATGAACTCAGGGCATGGTTAAGAACATAGGACTGGGATATCATAGCAATTACAGAAACGTGGCTCAGGGATGTACAGGACTGGCAGCTTAATGTTCCAGGATACAAATGCAACAGGAAGGATAGAAAAGGAGGCAAGAGAGGAGGGGGAGTGGTGTTTTTGATAAGGGATAGCATTACAGCTGTGCTAAGGGAGGATATTCCCGGAAATACATCCAAGGAAGTTATTTGGGTGGTACTGAGAAATAAGAAAGGGATTGTATTACAGGCCTCCTAATAGTCAGAGGGAAATTGAGAAACAAATTTGTAATGAGATCTCAGCTATCTGGAAGAATAATAGGGTGGTTATGGTAGGGGATTTTAATTTTCCAAACATAGACTGGGACTGTCAGAGTGTTAAGGGTTTAGATGGAGAGGAATTTGTTAAGTGTGCACAAGAAAATTTTCTGATTCAGTATGTGGATGTACCAACTAGAGAAGGTGCAAAACTTGACCTACTCTTGGGAAATAAGGCAGGGCAGGTGACTGAGGTATCAGTGGGGGAGCACTTTGGAGCCAGCAACCATAATTCTATTAGTTTTAAAATAGTGGTGGAAAAGGATATGCCAGATCTAAAAGTTGAAGTGCTAAGTTGGAGAAAGGCCAATTTGACAGTATGAGGCAAGAACTTTCAAAAGTTGATTGGGGGCAGATGTTCGCTGGTAAAGGGACGGCTGGAAAATGGGAATCCTTCAGAAATGAGATAATGAGAATCCATAGAAAGTATATCCCTGTCAGGGTGAAAGGAAAGGCTGGTAGGTATAGGGAATGCTAGATGACTAAAGAAATTGAAGGTTTGGTTAAGAAAAAGAAGGAAGCATACGTCAGATATAGACAGGATAGATCGAGTGAATCCTGAGAATAGTAAAAAGGCAGTAGGAGTATACGTAAGAGGGAAATCAGGAGGGCAAAAAGGGGACATGAGATGCCTTTGGCAAATAGAATTAAGGAGAATCCAAAGGGCTTTTACAAATACATGAAGGACAAAAGGGTAACTAGGGAGAGAATAGGACCCCACAAAGATCAGCAAGGTGGCCTTCATGAGGAGCCGCAGAAAATGGGGGATATACTAAACAAGTAGTTTGCATCAGTATTTACTGTTGAAAAGGGCATGGAAGATATAAAAAGTAGCGAAATAGATGGATACATCTTGATAAATGTCCATATTACAGAGGTGGCAGTGCTGGATGTCTTGAAACGCATAAAGGTGGATAAATCCCCAGCACCTGATCAGGTGTACCCTAGAACTCTGTGGGAAGCTAGAGAAGTGATTGGTGGGCCTTTTGCTGAGATGCCGGAAGACTGGAGGTTAGCCAACGTGGTGCCACTGTTTAAGAAAGGTGGTAAGGACAAGCTAGGGAACTATAGACCAGTGAGCCTGACGGCGGTGGTGGGCAAGTTGTTGGAGGGAGTCCTGAGGAACAGGATGTACATGTATTTGGAAAGGCAAGGACTGATTATGGATAGTCAACATGGCTTTGAGTGTGGGAAATCATGTCTCACAAACTTGATTGATTTTTTTGTAGAAGTAACAAAGAGGATTGATGAGGGCAGAGTGGTAGATGTGATCTATAAGGACTTCACTAAGGCGTTCGACAAGTTTCCCCATGGGAGACTGATTAGTGAGGTTAGATCTCATGGAATACAGGGAGAACTAGCCATTTGGATACAGAACTGGCTCAAAAATAGAAGATAGAGGGTGGTGGTGGAGGGTTGTTTTTTAGACTAGAGGCCTGTGACCAGTGGAGTGCCACAAGGACCGGTGCTGGGTCCACTACTTTTCGTCATTTATATAAATGATTTGGATGTGAGCATAAGAGGTATAGTTAGTTTAGTAAATTTGTAGATGACGCCAACATTGGAGATGTAGTGGACAGCAAAGAGGGATACCTCCGATTACAACAGGATCTTGACCAGCTGGGCCAATGGGCTGAGAAGTAGCAGATAAATGCGAGGTGCTGCATTTTGGGAAAGCAAATCTTAGCAGGACTTATACACTTAATGATAAGATCCTAGGGAGTGTTGCTGAACAAAGAGACCTTGGAGTGCAGGTTCATAGCTCCTTGAAAGTGGAGTCGCAGGTAGGTAGAATAATGAAGAGTATTGAGTGCAGGAGTTGGGAGGTCATGTTGCGGTTATACAGGACATTGGTTAGGCAACTGTTGGAATATTGCGTGCAATTCTGGTCTTCCTATTGTAAAGATGTTGTGAAACTTGAAAGGGTTCAGAAAAGATTAACAAGGATGTTGTCAGGGTTGGAAGGTTTGAGCTGTAGGGAGAGGCTGAACAGGCTGGGGCTGTTTTCCCTGGAGCGTCAAAGGCTGAGGGGTGACCTTATAGAGGTTTACAAAATTATGAGGGGCATGGATAGGATAAATATACAAAGTCTTTTCCTGGGGTGGGGGAGTCCAGAACTAAAGGGCATAGATTTAGGGTGAGAGGGGAAAGACATAAAAGAGACCTACGGGGCAACTTTTACATGCAGAGGGTGGTACGTGTATGGAATGAGCTGACAGAGGAAGTAGTGGAGGCGGGTACAATTGCAACATTTAAGAGATATTTGGATGGTTATATGAATAGGAAGGGTTTGGAGGGATATGGGCCTGGTGCTGGCAGATGGGACCAGATTGGTTTGGGATATCTGGTCTGCATGGATGGGATGGACTGAAGGGTCTGTTTCCGTGCTGTACATCTCTATGATTCTATGCTCTAATTACTGGGCAATAGAGGCCATTGCATCCCACATACCTGTTTGCAGCTCCTGTTCCTCCCTGTGTATGTGGATGATCGCTGATATCACTCCTGCCTGAGGCTGAGTAGTTGCCTGGTTTCCGGCAGTGTTGTGAGTGGCATTGGACTAGGACATCTCTTTCACAGCTAGGTGCAGAGCTGTCTCAGTGAGATGCTCACCAGCTTGAGCTCTCAAACATTCTCAGGCTAACATTCCCAACAGGATGTCAGCACCTGAGCTGATGGGGCTGTAGGAAGCAGCCTTATTGATATTGTCTTGGTATTCTTATCCTCAGAGTACAAGAAGGTAGCTTCTGGCAGAGTTGGCCACTTGATTGTCATCTTAATGCTGTGCTTTTCCAGCACCACTCTAACCTTGACTCTAATCTCCAGCATCTGCAGTAACCACTTTCGCCCACTTGATTGTCATGTCAGTGGTGCCTATGAGACAAAAGAGAGACAGACGTTATCGCAGCAGTTGGTTAGAATTGGTGTTGAAAGGGAAATTAATTGTTCGGCATCGCCAAAGAAATGATCCTCATTTCCTCCTTGTAGAGCCAGGATTTTCTCCTCATGAGGCCTGAGGAGTCTAATGTTGTAAATCCCTCTGCTCATCCAGTCCCCTTCTGTCTTACTGTGGATTGTCTTCTAGAATCAGAGAGAGGGAGGAAATGAGTGAGATGAAAGTGGGTGGCAAAGCGGTTAGTGAAGCGCTATGAGGGAATGAGTTGGCAGTGCAGAGGGCATGCAGGGTTAATGGTATTGGGAGGTGGGCAGCTTGAGTGGAAGGCATTAGTGAGAGTGGTAGACCATGAGCCTTTTGGGGGAGGTGGCTGCAGTAGCAGAGTACGGTGAGTAGAGGGGAGAGTGTGGCCTCTGCTGGAGCAGAGAAAGTCATTGACTTATGGCACTGCTGGCTGTGACCCTACATCTTTGAGATGGCACTGACTTGAGTGGCAACCTCTGACCAGGGTTTGGTGGTATTGCCTCTTCTACTAGTCTTCTGGGAAGAGGACACCAGTCTTTTGCAACACAAGGATCTCCAAGGTCCCTGTTAGAGAATCACAGCGCCTTCGCCACTATGTTCAGATTCTGTCCATCATTGAGCAGGGAAGCTTTTGAGTGCCACTGCTCATCTCTCGCTCTCTCACACACACACATTGCAGACAACCTGATGCTCCAGTGCAGCGGTTAATGTTGGCCATTGGAAAATTACATGGCTCCTCAATAACTAGTTCCTACTTCTTTACAAACAATACAACAAGATGTAACAGGCATCCACAGTAAGAAATTAATGAGGATAAGCCGGACAAAATCTAGCAGGAAGAAGTGACCTGGAGCGGGCAGATATCTTGACAATCCAAACAACACAATGGTACACAGGTTTCATGAGTTACTTGTAACTTAGTGTTCTTCTAAATAGTATTGCTAACACTGCTCAATTTCACTATCAATTTCAGTACTGCAGGATGCTTGTGTCATTTTGCATTAAAATAGTTGGGATCCTGATGAAGCAGTAGAATGTTAATTTTTATGCATTCATAAGGTGTCCCATGACTGGCTCCCCAGAAAACTAGAATAAATGTGCTGTTAATGTGGTGGTTGGTGAGACAGAAAAGACCAAATTTAATAAACAAGTTGATGGCAAAAATGTGGCTAAGTTACATGTCACAATTTGGAATGAAACGAACTATACTGAGAGAACATCACTTGTGGTGTTTCTCTGAAATAAATGCTCTGAGCTCGTGAAACAAATAAAACAGATGCTTTTGAGAAAAGTAACACACAATAGAAGCAAGCAAGAGACACTTTGTTCGTTAAATTGTGAAGACTAGGACTTGAACCTTGATCTGGTGAAGCATAGTCTTTCAACAACATACAATCATGTTTTTTTATGGAAAATTGGCTAAAAGGGCCTTTACACAATGGAAGATTACTGGAGAAAATGGGAGAAAGATGGATAGTTGTGTGGGCAGCTTCAAACTGTGACTTGTATAATCAGTGCAGAATATAAATATGTATTGTGTTTTCATTGTATGACTTGTGATTGTGTGACCAATAATTCCAAATATTAAAGGAACATTTATTTGTTGGAAGTAAAATAATTAAAGTGAGAAAGCTGATGCTAGATAACAGTGAAGCAGTCATTTGAGACAGTAATAAAGTAACTTTTGTCTATTATTTTGTTTTTCTCATCTTAACCTGTTAACTATGTAGAGATTTTAGTATATCTGTAATTCTTTAAAATCTATGCCCATATCAGATGTATAATTGTTGGTATGACTTCAGCTAACTCCATGAAGCACGGCAACCATTTTGATTGAGTCATCAGTTTGTTCTCTTGTAATTTGCAGAAGAAAACAAACTACACTGACCTCCTCAGTCTGGAAATCCAAACATCGGAATAATCAGTTATCCAAAATGTTTCCAGCTGAAAGGTAGCTTTTAGGTCCTGAGATCCACCTCTTCGTGGGCAGCAATGGTGACTGGAGAGAAGATCACCTAGTCCTGAAGGATCTGTGGGGATAGCCCTGAGCTTGTTGGTTGGATACCAACCAACAACAAGGGGCAGAAAGTGAGCCCTGAAATTTATAAAATACTTGGGTCAATAGGTATTTAACATGAACAGGATGTTTGTGTGCTGATCCGGAGAAGGCAGAGGTGGGTGACAGGGTGACTAACAGTCCCAGGTTTTATGGGACTGCTCTATTTGAGGCAGTTGTTCCATGTTCTGGGTTGTTTGCTGCTAGTCCTGTATTTTACCTTTAAATTTCTTACATGTGCTCCTCCCTGTTGTTGGCTCTCAAATGTTTGCCAGCACAACCCAACATGGCAAGTCTTACAATTGTCAGCATCAGCCCCATATGCTCAATGATAAGGTTGTGAGTCTTTGGAGTTCCTGTCAAAAAAGGCAGTGGGTGCTGAACTTTTAAATATTTTTAAGGCAGAGATAGGTAGATTCTTGGTTATGGATTCAAGGGAGTGAATGAATATCAGGAATATGTAGGAATGTAGAACTGAGGTAAAACTCAGATCAGACAGAGCAGGCTGAAGGGTCAAGTGGCCTATGCATGTTTTTTGATTGTGTGAATGTTTGCAATTTTTATTCCCAAGAGTCAGTCACAATGGTAAACAAGTAACTACCTGATGTGCTGGATGTCATTATTTAAATAATACTGTTCCTTTTTGTTTTTCTCACCTAAGTGTATAACTTTACATTTAGCCATTGTGTACCTCCTCTGCAATGTGTTAACTTGTCTAAATTCCCCTTAAGCCTCCTTGCAGGACCTCCTCACAACTCTCAATCCTGCCCAGTTTTGTCATTAGCAAACTTAGAAATTTTGCATTTGGTTCCCATTTGTATATGTAGTGAATAGCTGGGCCCAAGCACTGATCCTTGTGGTACTTCACTAATCATTGCCTACGAGCTGGAAAAAAAAACAACTTATTCCCATCTAATGTATTTTCTTCAATTCCATGTATTTTAATTTTTCCTGTTAATCTCTAATGTGGACTTTATTAAAAGCCTTCTGAAAATCCAACATTATCAAGGTAACTGCTCGGCACAATATCGTGGGCCAAAGGGCCTGTACTGATTTGTACTGCTGTATGTTCTGGTTATATCCGCCAGTTGAGCATGCTTTACCTTTCATAAATCCATGCTGATTTTGACCTCTCCCGTTAATGCTTATCAAATATACAGTTATTGTGTATTTCATAATAGATTTTAACATTTTCGCCACTACTGATGGTAGATCTGTAATGCTTATTTTCCTCTCTCTTTTTAAATAGTGGAACTATATTTGCCAATCTCCAGTCTGTAGGAACTATTCCAGACTCTATAGCATTTTCGAGGATGATCGCAAATGCATCTAAATCTCTGGAGCCACTTCCTTTGATACACTAGCATGTAGAAGATCAGGCCCTGGTGATTTGTCAGCTATTAACATTTTTAATTTCCTTCATACTGTTTTCTTACCGATATTGATTTCCTCCAGTTCTTCCTCTCACTGGACCCTTGGTTCCTCATTAATTTCTGTGACTTTTTTTTGTACTCTCTTATGAAAACAGAACCAAAGTATGTTAAACTCTTCTGTCATTTCTTTGTTCCCCATTATAATTTCCCTGGTTTATACCTTGAAGTGACTAACAGTTGCCTTCACTGACTTTTTTCTTCACACATATTTATAGAAGCTTTTACAGTATGTTTTTATGTTCCCTGCAGTTTTTAGTCTCATGCTGCATGTTCCCCCTCTTGATCAAACATTTTGCCCTCTTTTCCTGAATTCTAAAATGTTCCCAATCCTCAGGCTTGCTGTTTTATTCTGACAATATTATATTTCTCCTCTTTGGATCTAATATTACCTCCAATTTCTTTTATGAGCCATGATTGAGCCACCTTTCCTGTTTCCTTTATGTGCCAGACAGGAATGAATAAGTATTGCAATTCATACCTATGCTGTTACAACATTAGCCATTGCCTATCCACCATCAACCCTTTCAGTAAGTTTCCACTATCCATCCTTGCCAATTTGTACCAGATACCTTCTTCATTCCCTTTATTTATATTCAGGATTCCAGCTTTTGATTCAACTACTTCTCTCCAGTTTCATGAAGAACTTTACCATATTATGGTTGCTCTTGCCCAAAGGACTCCAAACAATGAGACCCTAGCCATAATCTTTACACATTACACAGTCTCCAGACTGAAATAACCTGTTCTCAGGTCATTTCCTTAATATATTAGTCTTTAAAAAAATTACATTCACACTCCAGGAAATCCTCCTCCTCTTTGCTAGCTTAGTTTATCTGATTTGTATATAAACTAAATGTCACCCATGACTGTTGTTGTACCCTTATCGCATGCATCTATGGTTTCAGGTTTAATGCCTTCTCTAACATCTCCAGTAATGCTTGGGGGCCTATAGACAACTCCGCAACATTTTCTGCTTCTTGGTGTTTCTCATCTCCAGCCATACAGATTCCACATCATGATTTTCTGAGCCAATATCCTTCTTCACTATTGCACTAAACGTCCTTTTCTAACAATGCTGCTCCATCTCCTTTATTGTCCATCATTCCTAAATAATGAATATCCCTGGATGTTCAATTCCCATCTTTGGTCACCCTCCAGCTATGTCTCTGAAATTGTAAATATATCATTTATATTTATTTGCGCGGCTAATTCATCTAGCTTATTGCAACTGATTTGTGCATTAAGAAGCAAAGCCTTTAGACTTATTTTAATTTTGTTAGTCACTTGAGCTTTATTTTATACTATGATCTCCCTTATATTTTTTTCTTCCTTCCACTTGTGCTTCTTACTTTCTGTCTTTGATATTTAGCCTTGTTTCTTCCTCCTCTGTCTCCCTGCTTAGGTTCTCACTCCTCTGCTGTTCTAGTTAATCTCATCCTCACAGCACCAGCAAATGCCACCCCACCCCAGATGCAAGCCATCCTGCTTGTACCAGTCCCACCTTTCCCAGAACTGATCCCAATGTTGAAGGAATCTGAATCCCTCCCTTCTAAATCATTCCTCCAGCCACATACTCTGACTGCCATGTGCACACATGGTAATCTCAACATTCTTTTGAGACCCAACTTTTTAACTTACATCTAACTCTGTGAGAGTTTGAATGTGCATGAGAGGACAGCTCTTGGTTCCTCTGTCACAGGACCTTGGATATTTTGGAGAAGGTACAGAAAAGTTTTCCCAGGATGTTGCTTGGTATGGGAGATTTTAGCTATAAAGAAAGGTTGGTTAGACTAGGTTTGTTTTCACTGGAATGCAGGAGGTTGAGGGTCGACCTGACAGAAGTTTATAAGTTTGTGAATGGCATGGATAGAGTGGAGAGTATGAGGCTTTTTCCCAGGATGGAGGAGTCAATTACGAAGGAACAGAGGTTCCAGGTGTGAGAGGAGATGTTTAAAAAAGATGGGCAAGGCACATTTTTCACACAAAGGATGGTGAGTGCCTGAAATACGCTGCCAGAGGTTGTGCTGGTGGGAGTAGACACAAGAACAGCATTCAAGAAGCACCTGGACGACTACATGAATAGGAAGGGAATAGAGAGATATGGAGCCTGTAAGTGAAGATAGTTTTAATGTGGAAGGGCAAAATGTGTTGGCGCAGGCTTGGACAGCCAAAGGACCTGTTCCTGTGCTGCATCGTTCTTCGTTCTACCTCTGTTGTGCATGCATGTTCTCCATGCTAGTTTGAGTTTTGTTTACCATTTGAAATGTACAAATGCTGCTCGTGGATTGTCTAATCTGGACAATGCCCTTTAGGACAGTGTCCTATATCTGCTCCTGTATCTGTGTCAACTACTGATATCCTGTTCTTTTATAAGTAACATCTGTAAAATCTCGAATTCTAGACTCTTAAACAATGTTTCCTGACCCTTAAGATAGCAATATCTTCTTTGTTTTGCACTATGACCACTGTTCCTATGCACTCATTTTCATTGTATCACTCAGTTTACTCGTAGTCCTAATTTACACATTCATTTTTCCAATGTGTCTGGATTTTGGGACTGAGACAGTGAGTAACATTGCATTCTTTGAAATGCAGACAGTGCTGGATTCAGTTGGACCTGAATACATAAGTAAGGTAAGTAAGTTGCCATACTCCTACCAGACCATAGAGCTGCTCTCTCCTTAGAGAGAGCCACGATGGGTGGTGGTTTACCCTGAGGGTCACCATAACCTCAGATGAGGGAAGAGGTTGAGAAAGAAAATCATTCATGGTAACCTCAGCCTGTGGGGGAATTGAACTCACATAGTATTACTCTGCATTGCCAGCTGGCACAGCCAACTGAGCTAACCAACACACTGAAAGTATGCAAGAGAAGTTAATGAACCCACATAGTTGGTATTGCTCTGCATTGTCAGCTGGCTGTCCAGCCAACTGAGCTAACCAACACACTGAATATATCCAAGAGAAGTTAATGAATAGAGATCTGAATGGTTTCCTGAGGAGTGTAGCTCATAAATCACTTGGTGCAGGAATGGCACAAATGGTTTTATAATATGTTTCATGGAGAGTTGATAGATGGTATGATAAGAAGAGAAGCTAAACATGACTCATCTGCAGCTCAAACATGTCCCCAAACTCAGCGGCCTCCTTCTCCAGAGTGTGGAATTTGGATCAGAGTTAGGTTGCATCTTGTTGCTGATATCTCCTACCTTTGTATGATAGCCTGTAAAATAAAGTAAAGGCCATCAAATTATCTTTAGTTTCAATTGTGTGCACTAATGAATAATTCTCTGTATAGTTTCTTTCAATTTAAATGGTAAAAAGATGCTAAAGTGCCCAATGTCATCAAACAAAAAAAAGAGGTGCTGCATTTTGGGAAAGCAAATCAGAGCATTTTACATTTAATGGTAAGGTCCTGGGGAGCGTTGCTGAACAAAAAGAGACCTTGGAGTGCAGGTTCATTGTTCCTTGAAAGTGGAGTCACAGGTAGATAGGATAGTGAAGAAGGCGTTTGGTATTTGTCAGAGCACTGAATATAGGAATTAGGAGGTCATGTTGCAGCTGTACAGGATGTTGATTCGGCCACTTTTGGAATATTGTGTGCAATTCTGGTCTCCTTCCTTTCGGAAGGATGTTGTGAAACTTGAAAGGGTTCAGAAAAGGTTTACAGGGATGTTGCCAGGGTTGGAGGATTTGAGCAATAGGGAGAGGCTGAATAGGCTAGGGCTGTTTTCCCTGGAGCGTCGAAGGCTGAGGGGTGACCTCATAGAGGTTTATAAAATCATGAGGGGCATGGATAGGATAGATAGACAAGGTCTTTTCCCTTGGGTGCAGGAGTCCAGAACTAGAGGGCATAGGTTCAGGGTGAAAGGGAAAAGATTTAAAAGGGACCTCGGGGCAACATTTTCACACAGAGGGTGGTGCGTGTATGGAATGAGCTGCCAGAAAAAGTGGTGGAGGCTGGTACAATTACAACATTTAAAAGGCATCTGGATGGGTATATGAATACGAAGGATTAGGAGGGATGTGGGCCAAGTGTTGGCAAATTGGATTAGATTAGGTTGGGATAGCTGGTTGGCATGAATGAGTTGGAACAAAGGGTCTGTTTCCATGTTGTACATTTCTATAACTTTCTATGCCTCTTTCTAAAGGGGTGAACAACTAATAGAAAATTACATCATAAAATGAAGGGATCTTATCATAGAATGTTACAATGCAGAAGTATGCCATTTGATCCATTGTGTCTATATTTACTCTGAATGAGCATCAAGGCTCAGGGCTCTTTCCCTGTAATTCTGCACATTACTTCATTTTTAATCAATCATATAATGTCCTTTGAATACCTTGCCAGAACCTGCCTTCATCACACTTGCAGCCAGTGTATTCCAGACTCAAACCACTTGTTATATGAAAAATTTTGTTTTTATTTTACTTTCACTTCTTTTGCAAATTCGCTTTAAATCTGTGCCTTTTCGTCTTAATTATTTTATGAGCGGAAATCATTTCTGTCTACTCTATCCAGACCTCTCGTTATTTTTAAAATTTCAGGCAAATCTCCTCATATACTTCTCTCCAAGGAGTCCCAATCTTCTCCAATCTATCTTCATAACTGCAAATATTTTATCCCTGGAATACCGTTCTATACCACTTCTATGCCATTCTCTTAAATCTCTTCTCCAGTCTTGCAAATGTGTTCACTTCCTTTCTAAATTATGGCCCCTAGAACAGAACACAGTGTTCCAGCCAAAGTATAACTAGTGATTTATATAGGTTTAGCATAATCTCACTGTTCTCGAACTTGATGTCCCTATTAATAAAGCCGAGGCTACTGTATGCTTTATTAATCTTACCCTCCACCTGTCATACTACCTTGTGCCCTCAATGACTTATGCACACATACATTGAAGTCTTTCTGTTCCTGCAACCCCTTTTGTATCAGAACCATTTAGTTTGGACTGTCTCTCCATATGCTTTCTACCAAAATGAATAACCTCATACTTATTCACGTTGAACTCCATCGACCATTTTTCCACCAACTCCACCAAATTGTCAATATTCCCTTGAAATTCCATGTTGTTCTCCTCACCATTTATAATGCCTCTGAATTTTGCATCATTTGCAAACTTTAAAATTATCCCCTGCACTCCAAGATCTCAATCATTCATATCAATCAGGAAAAACAAGGATCTCAATACAACTTTTCTCCTGTCCAAAAAAAATCCAATAACCATTGCTCTGTTCCCTATACCTCAGGGGAGAAAGTGAGGTCTGCAGATGCTGGAGGTCAGAGCTGGAAATGTGTTGCTGGAAACGACGATTCTCCTGTTCCCTGGATGCTGCCTGACTTGCTGCGCTTTTCCAGCAACACATTTCCAGCTCCCTATCCCTCAGTCAATTATATTTCCACATTGCTACTCTCCCTTTTATTCCATTATTCTCATAAGTCTGTTGTATAGTGCTTATTGAATACCTTTTGGAAATCCATGTACATCAACAGCATTACCCTCAATGTGACCTCTTCAAAGAACTTCAGCAGATTAGTTAAACATGATCTTCCCCTTAAAACTCCATTCTGTCTTTCCTCAGTTAACCAATATTTGCCCATGCAATTATTAATTCTATCCTGAATTATTGTTTCTCGAAGTTTTCTCATCACAGAAGGTTAACTGATTGGTCTAGGCTTTAACTGACTGAATTGCTCGGCTTATCCTTATGACACTTTTGGAATAAAGGCAAAATATTTGCAATTTTTCAGTCTTCTGGCACCAACCCCAAGTCAGGGAAGACTGAAAGATTATGGCTAGTGCCTGTTTCCAATCCAGTTTCCTTCAATATCCTTTAATGCATCTTATTTGATCATATGACATTGTCAACTGTTAAGTACCAACAGCTTATCCAATTTTAAACCTTTCTAATGACTGAGTTTCCTCCTTTGTCACCATGGTCTGCTTCCTTATTATGGGTATTCATCTAATACCAACGCTTTGCCTCCTGCTTCCATGTGTATTTCGTTTTGTTCCTAAACTGCCCTATTCCCTCTTTTACCAGTCTTTGTGCCTTTAGAAGACTTTGGGGTTTCCCTTTATGTTAGCCACAAGTCTTATTTTCATAAACTCTCTTTGCCTCTCATTTGCTTTTTCAACTCACTTCTGAACATTTTGTGTTTAGCTTGGTTCTCAATTGCATCTAATACCTTTTCTTGTTTATTTTCATTTCTCTCTCTTTTATTCAGGGAGCTCTGGATTTGCTTATCACATCTTTCCCTTTTAAGGGAATATAGTTTGACTGTATCTGAACATCTCTTTAAAGGTAGCCATTGTTCAGCCACAGATTTTCCTGCCAACCTTTGGTTTTGGTTTGTTCATCCCAGTCTCCACCTTGTTCCATTGAAGTCAGTGCTTGGCAAAATAAGATTTTCTTGCTCTATATTGCCCATTGTCCTTTGTAACCATTTTATGATACTAAATTTTACTAAATTTATATTTTACTAAACTTTGATACAATGATCACTTCCCACTTCATATTCCTTCACAAACACTTGATCTACATGGCCCATCTCATTCCCAAAAACCAGGTCTAGCAGTGCCTCCTTTCTTGTTTGAATTAGACACCTACTGTCACAGAAATTCTCTTCAATACAACCTAAGAATGCTTGCTCCTCACTGCTCTTAATACTACTGTTAATCCCCTCTGTATTTGGGTAATTAAATCTCCCCATTACAACTGTATTGCTCGCACCTCTCCATAATTTCTTTGTAGATATAATACTCTACAACCTATTTGTCTGTTCCCCTCACTAATGAATCTCCTATCAGTACTGTTCTTCTCTTCTTCCTTCTCTCCTGGCCCACCTATACTGCTATGGGCCTGAAACTTGTTGCAATCACATGAGAGGCAATCTCCTCACCAGAATCCAAAAGAGAAAATGGATACTTGTGCAGGATCTCAGGATATTCCTGCATTAACCCATTACTACACTGCTCTAATCGTCAGCACACCAATTGCAACATTGGTATCCAGTTCCAGATACCACACATGGACCTCTGAAGCCTGTGTAGCCAGAAAGAAAGTTAGAGGGAACACAACTGGTGGTCACCCATTTCCTATCTGCCTGCATGCACCTATGCTGCAGTATAATTACAGTGAATGTGTTATCCACTCAAGTTCTGAATGCTGGAGCTCTGGCTTCTGCAGCTGGTCTAGGTCATGTGATGTGGCCACCATTGGCACAGGCCAAAGGATTGATATTCCATATAGCCAACTGTCCTGTCATAACTTTAATTTATTTTTGTGTTCTTAACTGTAAATAGATGATGAACATGTCCTGTTATAATGTTACTTATTGGTTTTTTTTAAAAATCCAGTCCTTTCAGCCAGCTTTCTAAAGTCCTGTTCTCCTCTCCTTACTAACTCTTTTTCTCACCAAACTAGCAGTGATTCCAGGCCTCCCTCCTCCCCTACCTCCACTTTTCCCGAACTAGCACTATTCAAAGGAATCATCAGCCATTTACAGATTACTTACTGGATGATTTAATTTACGTGTTGCTCCAAAGTTATGTTTATATTAGTTTATAGAGTTGTTTAAAAATGCCAAAGTCTACAGTGGTCATTGCTTAAGGGTATTTTGTTGACTTCAAGCTACTCCACAAACTCATTCCTTCCAGACATGAGTACACTACTCATTCCCTTTGGAATACACTATTACACAGAGAATAAATGAGACAAGGCCAGTGGCTGGGAAGGTATTCACGGTAATGCATCAGGTTCCTTCATAGTTAGAGCTGGAGAAATTTACACACCCTCACAACCTCCTTCTAATGTTGCATTCGGGAGGTCACTGAACCTGTTTAATCAATGAAAGCTAACAACATTTCTCTTTCGCCAAAGACATGCAAACAGCGAGAACATACTATGTGCTGTATTCCTTGTCATTGTAAAGGGACCAGTTATGTGGTGAGTAAGTCAAAAGGATAAGGAAGAAAACATTATGTATAGGCCCTTTCTGACTATGTTACCAATAACTGCAATTAAAATTCCCCATAAACGAATAATTCCACACTTTGCATTCTGCCTGTCACTGACCATCATTCTCCACTTGGCTATAATGCCAAGACTGAAAATGTGTTGCTGGAAAAGCGCAGCAGGTCAGTCAGCATCCAAGGAACAGGAGAATCGACGTTTTGGGCATGTCTTCTTCAGGGATGAGGAAAGTATGTCCAGCAGGCTAAGATAAAAGGTAGGAAGGAGGCACTTGGGGGAGGGGCATTGGAAATGCGATAGGTGGAAGGAGGTCAAGGTGAGGGTCATAGGCCGGAGTGGGGGTGGGGGCGGAGAGGTCAGGAAGAAGATTGCAGGTTA
>NC_057725.1:41513944-41522824 GCF_004010195.1 Chiloscyllium plagiosum
CCCCTCCCCCAAGTCCCTCCTCCCTACCTTTTATCTTAGCCTGCTGGACACACTTTCCTCATTCCTGAAGAAGGGCTCATGCCCAAAACGTCGATTCTCCTGCTCCTTGGATGCTGACTGACCTGCTGCGCTTTTCCAGCAACACATTTTCAGCTCTGATCTCCAGCATCTGCAGTCCTCACTTTCTCCTATAATGCCAAAATAAAACCTTACACAAAATAAACATTCTAAAACAAATTATATCTAAAATAATTAATGTTGAACCTAAATATTATTTTCGTCTTTGGTGCATTTCTTTAGTATCAATCTTGTATGTGCCTTTGCAGTCCTAGAGCTCCCATGTCATGATCCTGCAGCAGCTGCAACATGGCTGGTGAAGGTAACTGGCTTTCACTGGGGAAAATTACTGATGATCTCAAACAGCTCAGTGCCAGGTTTCAGACTGTACTCAAAATGGCTGGCAAGGATAGCCTGACTATCTGAAAGAAAACAAGCAAAGGTAATGGGAAAGTAGGATTGCTTTAAAGTTTGAGAAAGAGGACAGCAAGTTTAAGTCTAATGGAGTCATTGCTAGTGCCTCAGGGAGGTGTCTCAACAGACCTATTAATCTGACAGCTGGACTGCTTTAAAACCCTGCAAGCTCCTGTGGAACACTGGTGTCCACAACTATGTTGGCAATAATCTGCTCTTGCAGAAATTTATGCTGCATGACACAATCTGAGTTTTTACTGCAGTGCTCAGTTTGAGACATTCTTCTGAATCCTTCTATCAAACTGAAATGGAATTCAGGAATTCATACTCTTTGGGAAACAGTTGGTCATTGAGATATTCCCCAGCTTGCCTAAATAATGGTCAGAAGTCTGACTCATTGTCCACCATGTGAGGGCAGGCTCTCACTCTTGAACAACAAGATTGAGGTGCTGGAAAAGAAGAGAAAATAAAGCGAATTTAAAGAATCTTAAGAAGTGATAACTCCGTGGATTGGATTTGCAGCATGATAGTAGTGAAAAGACCTGGAAAATTGATCCAAAGGATCTCAACAAGGTTTTGAATCCCATACCAATGTTGAAAACATTTTTTCACAACTTATCAAATTGAAGCTCTCCTACCCTTAATATGAATGGTTAGGGTTAATATGATTACCAGCAAGTGAAGCTGGATAAAAACAATAGTTCTCTGACCATGTATTGTGAAGATATTGATGGTTGAGCATATTGTTTGGCATTTCCACTGCTCCAGAAGAGGATCAACACAGACAGCAACAGATAATCTCTGATCTGCTGGAATGGAAACTATTTTCAATGATCTGCTAGTCCATGGATGTAGAGGAACAATGGAAGACCATGATCAGAATCTATTTTAACTGCTTGTAAAAGCTTGCCAGATGAACCTAAACCAGTGAATAGAAAGTTGAAGATGCCTGAAGCCAAGTACATAGGTCAAGAACTGAGAGCAAAAGGACTTCACGTGGATCCTGATAACCTAAGAGCCATAGAAAAGATGTAGTATGAAAGCATTGCAACGATTCATTGGATTTTTTAAACTATTTAGCTAAGCTCTTGCTTAATTTGGTCATCAAAGTGTAAACCTTACATCAAGCTTACTGCAAAGGATGTTCAGTGGTATTGGTGCATGTAACAAGGAAGAGTTTTCACCAGAATCACATAACTAGTGATGACAGTGTCTGTGCTGAGGTGCTGTGACATCAATAATAAAGTCACATTGCCGTTAGGCAGGGCTCAGACAAATCGTTATGCAGTGCAGCAAGGACAACACAATTACATTTACAGCCATATCATTAAGGCATTAATGCAAACTGAAGTGAGTGCCTGGCTATTGCTTTTGTTTGTGGACATTTTAATGAATACCTCTTTGGGAGGGATAAAGTGACAAGTGAAATCTGACCATAAGCCACTTCAGCACCTCATTCGTTAGCTGTACCTCTATTTGATTTTGAGCCCCCTTCTGATGCATGCAGCCATCAAACAGCGTAATTAGCATAAGCTGCATGTAGTAATTATTCAAATGAGCAGGCAGCATTAAGTTGGTTTACTGCCTGCTTTACATTGAATGGAAGCTGGTTACTGCACATTACAATACGTCACATCTGTTCTCAGGGCTATCCAATTTATCCCCCAAGAGTCTAAAGACAGCGTTAACTTTGGAAATAAAGCAGAGAAAACATGAGACATACATTTTCACAGAGACGGGAACAGACTAGACAATGTTTTCCTTTATGTAAGTAACAGCCAGTTAAAATCATTACATCCTACTCTTGTTAGTTTTGGTTTGCCGGAACAATACCTTAGTTTGTGATTTTGAGATATGCTGACACAATTTATAACAATCCTTCCACAGCATGTTGCAGCTCCAGATACTCTTTCCATAGGACAACATGCCGGCAGAAAAAATGTTTCAGGTCTAACATTTCTTGGAGGACCTAAGTTTTTAAGGACTGTAGAAAAATGAATTTATTTCAAGTTTTGTGGAAATAGCTGAATAGTTTCTTTAAATGAGTTTATTGAAAGATCATCATGCTCATTGGAGATTTGTTTTAACAAGACTTCCTAGAAATTATATTACTGGTGGATAACTGCAT
This sequence comes from Chiloscyllium plagiosum, assembly GCF_004010195.1. Classification (NCBI taxonomy): domain Eukaryota; kingdom Metazoa; phylum Chordata; class Chondrichthyes; order Orectolobiformes; family Hemiscylliidae; genus Chiloscyllium; species Chiloscyllium plagiosum. Next base: position 41,516,544 of record NC_057725.1, read on the forward strand.
GTTTGGCTGTAGATCCATGTTGGGTGTGTTGGAACAGTGATTCAATGGAGAGTGTTTTGGTATGTGGTCTTTAGTCTAAGAGGAAGAGCTGCACAGTTGATTCTTTCCTATTTCTGAAAGAGCCCTCCAGTTGAGATCAGGGTGAACTGTTTGGGTTCAATCTTCCATATTTTAACTAAATATCAATTTTCATGATGGCTTCCCTTTGTGAACCCTGGGAACTTTTCTCATGTGATTCTCTGATACTCCCTCATTAATTATGCATCCAGTCTTCATGGCAACGCTCTTGTGGATCTTGTGCTCAGCAGAGACAGAAGTGCTTGCTGGTGCATGGATCTTACACGTGCTAATTATAAACCTCACTGACAGGAGTTCAAGTGCTGCCAAGCCAGAGCTCCCCATAGTTGGTATACAACTGGAACTTACATGGCAGAAGGAGGCAAGTTGGCACTTCATTTTGCAGAAAACACCTTGAAGGTCCTTTTGGTTGGGGTTGGTGGAGAGGAAGGTTATCCTCTTACCTCAGGTCTACCAGAGAAGACTACGGCACCAGACAATGCGAGCCTGGTCTGACGAAGCCACCCAGCTCAGTGCAATGTTCATGGTAAGGAGAAACATGCAGTAATGCTGCAAGTGAGTTAATGATCGTCTGAGTTCCGCAAGGGAAGTGCCAGCATCTTTTCTCTGCTACTTCGCACTGCCTCTAACTCTGTTACTGCACCCACCTCTTAAGGATCATGGTCAACCACAGTCGTGATAACATATTTCCTCATTGGCTCTCATCAATCCCCCCCACACCACACAACACTACCAAACTATTAAACATTCCTGCCATCTGAACTTCATATTTATTCACTCAGAATACTTCATCACCTTTCCTGACTGAAGATGGACAGCCTCCAACTGACTTCTTACAGCTCCCTGACCAACTTACAAGTAATCCCTTGCCCTCGATTTGCAGGACTGACTGTGGCCCTACCTATATTCTGTAAGGACATGAATCCCTGGACCCTGACTGACTGTAGCTAAAGCTTTTGACTGAGTGTGGCAGCATTCTCTAACTGACCATAGTTCCATTTGACAGAACTAAGGACTACTACCTTAGACTTTCAAACATGGTCATTTGCTTAAAGCCTGTGCAGTGTGAGCTGCTGCCATGTGCTGTGGGTGGAAATGGCATGGTTCTGTATACCAACATGTCCTGCCCTTTTGGATGTTTAGTGCTGGTGAATATATCAAAACTGTTTTTTTTTTGTCTGTGCTAAGACAAGATTCAGTGAACATCTAAGTGAGCACATAGTGAATGAGCGATAAGAAAGCAAACTAACAACGCTGAGATGGAACCTGTTGCAATTCATGAAATGCGTGCCTGTAACCTGTGCACAAAACAGCCTGGAAGCACAATATTGCAATGTCGGGTGTCGATGAGCTCCAAAGTGCAGTACTGAAGTGCTGTATTAAGTTAGTCTCAAATGAGCCATGATGATGTGTTGAGGCTGGTGCTTTGCTGATACCAACTGCAGTGGACAGAGGATACCAAATGGTTTTGGGAATGCTGGCCAAGACAGAGACCTGGAGAAGATTTGCAGCCACTTGGTAATCGTTCTGACTTTCAAGTTAAAGTCGGGAATTGTCACTGTATAGTTTCTCACCAGTACTTGGGGAAAATAGCATACTGCACAAAAATGCGGTGAGATTAGGCAATAATGAGATGTTGATGCATGCACATAGGACCTTCGCCACTGACTTGTGAGATTCTCATCTCACTGTTAAAACCTTGAAGTGGAAATCAGACCTTTTTTTTCTTGATCTGAGAGTTACTTTTTTTTCATTCTCGCCATTGCCCACATCATTCAGACACAAGGGAAATTCCCCTCTTGGCTCTTCTGAAAGAGTGATTTTGAGGAATGTCTCAATGTTGCATTTCTTCAACTTGCCATTCCTAAAAGATCCAAGAGATGAACATACATGACTAAGTGACTTGACCACACTTGCAAGAACATTAAAGCAACGGACACCATAACATTGGATGCTTTATCTTTTCACCTGCAAGTAGAATGCATTGGCCAAACAATTTGTTTTCAGAAAGCCACTCTCTCCAGAGAAATCTATTTTTATTCCTTCTTTTCCTGAAGTGGTGTATATTATGGGGATATTTAGAGGGATAAGTGTGTATACTTCTATTTTACTAACTGTGTCTGTTAGTTTTCTTCATTGAATATGTTCTGTTTTAATAATATGTTATCAGAAACCTAGTTGATTTTTAAAAAATTTAAAATCTGATATAGATAATGTATTTAGTAGGCCATTTTGGTGAACCTTGGAGTATTGAACAAGATTGGTGTATTCCATCACTACCATGAAAAGTACCCAGAATTTGGTCTGAAGATCATTAAACAACAAATATGGAACATTGTGACTGGAATCATTTTGCAGCACATGTCTGACAAAGTAGTAACAGCAGTGGATCAAAGAGTAACAAAATATTGCTGTGCCAAATTCTCTTTAGCTTTCCACAGGATGCTCCAATTGGCAATATCTATTGTGAGATTCCAAAGTGTACTTGTCTATTACTGCATGCAGATATTCTTATGGGGCCAGCAAAGTAATTTTCTTTTGACAATAGGTCATCGGACCCGAAACACTAACTCTGATTTCTTTCCACAGATGCTGCCAGATCTGCTGAACTTTTTGAGCAATTTCTGTTTTTGTTTTTGAAAATAATTTTCTTGTAGTTTCTTAACATGAATTTTTCAGTCTTCAAGATATCTTCTATCAGTTAGTAAAGCAAGGGACAACAGAGCAGTGAGAAGATTGTTCATGACTAATGGTATACCGTCAAAAATGGTTAATCAATTGCATTCCTCCTTCTAGGACTTCTGGCAGCATCCAGGAATAATCCAGCACTGTTGGTCTGTAATGAGCTGGACATCGAAAGATTTGTGGCCTTTTTTATTGATGTTGGTAGCAGAATTATGTAAGAGTCATGTTTCACTATGTGGGTCCAGTCATTGGGTTTTAAGGGGTGCTGGCACATGGTAAAATTACAATGCTTTTTTCGGGTTGATCTTCAGGATAGCTCTGGCAGTTAATGCTGAGGTGACTCACTTACATGAAAAAAATATTGCTAATGTCGCCAGAGACATCCTAAACCTATAACATAAAACTCCAGACCAATGGTGAGTGACCTTCACAGCTACAGCATCAACAATAAACGTGGTGTCTTGAACTGGTTCTAGCATGTAAGATAATTTCATTTTCTGAGGTGAAGCATAACTTCAAGTGTTGAAAGGAAAATCCTTGACTGATATTGAGGTCAAAAACATTAGAAAATAAGTAAAATTATTATGAATATTAGAAATGCCAGAAAGTTAGAATTCTTCAATGTCTGATTTCAACATCCCTTTAACCAGAGTCCTGCCTTTTAAGTGACACCTAATTATGCTAGGTAATTCTTATATGTAGATAGTTAAGTAGGAGTTAAGGTAGGAGTAGGTAGTCAAGTTGTCCGCCTTTAGTTGTTTTAAACAATTTTGACTGAGTTTTAATATGTCTTCTATGTGAATGAATGCTTTCTAAATCTCATCATTGTTCATATGTATGTGTGTGTGTGTGCGGTTGGTGTGGAATATAACTTTACAGATTTCACACTACATTTTGTTCTCCCACTCTGAAACCACCGAAAACTTGTGGTTAAAATAATAATGTGATCATTATTTTGAGGAATGACAGTGCCATTGGCAAGGCCAACACACTTTGCAAAGGAAGGATATACCATTATTACAGGCAATCTGGAGAAGGTTCACTAGACTGATGACTGGCACGGAGAGATTTATTTATGAGGAGAGGTTGAGTAAATTGCGGTGATACTCATTAGAGTTTAGGAGAATGAGAGAAGACCTTCTTGAAACATACAAGATTCTAGGGCAGGGAGTTGATGCAAAGAGCTTGTTTCCATTTTTGGGAGAGTCTTGGCCCAGAGATTATAATCTCAGCATAAGGGGTCGCTCATTTAAAACAGAAATGAGGAGGAATTTTAACGGGAGGGGTAATGAAGCTACAGAATTCTTTACTGCAGAGGGCTCCAGAGGTTGCATCGTTAAGTATATTCAAGGCTGAAGTAGATGGATTTTTAATTAGGAGGATAATCAAAGCTTCTGGGAATGAGGCAGGCAAATGGAATTTAGGATCATCAGATCATCCATGATCTCATGGAATGGCGGAGCAGACCTGATGAGCCAAATGGCCTAGTTCTGTTCCTATGGTCTTGTGGTGCCCTCAAAATGGTCTAGCCTGAGACTCATTAATCATCCTCGATTTTGAGCCACTTTTTCCCTAAACTTTGAAATCATGTAACACCTTTTGCAATCTGCAGACTACGAAATCCAACCTCAGTTGTTCAGTTTTAATTTATCTCGTCCTTTCTTTTACTCGAATGGAATAATACTGAAAATCTTAATCCTGCAAAATAAGTTTCCTAATCTTAAAAAAAAACTAGAACTTTACTTATGACAAGTTTGGTACCAGTACAAGTCTAAGTTATGTATAACAAAAAGCTATTTTATACAGGGGTAGGTGATTGATTTTATCAATGAGATGAAGTAAGATTTGATTTGACTTGAAAAATGGCACTAACCCTATAATTACACACAGACAATTTATTTGATATTTGGCCCTTTATGTTACTGAAAATATGTTAATTGTAATCATTTACTGCATTACTGACGTCATATAAGTTGTTGATTAAGTCTATTTCAAACTGATACAGCATTTTAAGGACATATAGTAATTCTACAAATTATATCAATTTATAAGCAACAGAACACATACATGCAGTTTAAATGACTGAGTATTTCTCCCAAGGAGGGGAAAAAAAGTTGAATAGTCATAACTGCACACACGTTTAGCAATGCTACAAACCATGACTGGGCCTAATTTAGTTAGATTACACTTAATTATTACTTAATTCCTAGTTGTCTAATACATGCAATTAATTAATGAAGCAAAATACAAATCAGGCATAATGAAAGGTAACTACATTTAAAACATCAAACAACAAATTCTGCGAATTTTTCCAATAAAATGTGAGCATTATCACAAACAGGCCAATTCTATATATAAGCTTTTATGCAGTGTTGCAGGAAAAAAATACTAACTGGATATATGATTCTCTCTTTAATTTACCATTGACAATGTTTCTTTTTCCCCAATGCTGTTGTTAGCTTGATGTTACATGACTTAAACCAGGCAAAACCTACACACTGTTAACCAATTATTTTTGAGACAGACATTTTCCAAAAAACATGCCGGTTAGGAAATTGTTGCCAGTCACACAAAGACTAGCTAAGCACGTGTATCTAAAAATTCAATGCCTCTCATCAATGTTATAACATTACTTAGAACAAAAATGTTGTATGCTGAACTGTTTCAATGTAGTGACGTCAATAAGCATTAACTTGTAGTTTCTCATTTCAGATATAGGTAGGTCTACTATTTCTAACATTGTTCTATAACAGTTACAATCTTTTATTAGAACCATTATGCAAGATGGTAAAATTCACATTTTGTAGTAAACAGTGAGAGGATTCTAATATATTTCAGGAATGATGTGAAGGGTCCATGTTGGATTAGGTTGGACAAAGTTAAAAATCACACAGCACCAGGTTATAGTCCAACAGATCTATTCGAAAGTACAAGCTTTCGGAGCACTGTTCCTTTGTCAGGTTGGAGCAGTGCTCTGAGATTTCATGAAGACATAGACAGATTGGTTAAAAGTAGCAGAAACATAGCAGATGAAGTTTAATGCTGAGATTGGCAAGTGATATAGAGTCAGAGAATCATAGAGATGTACAGCATGGAAACAGACCCTTCGGTCCAACCTGTCCATGCCCACCAGATATCCCAACCCAATCTAGTCCCACCTGCCAGCACTTGGCCCATATCCCTCCAAACCCTTCCTATTCATATACCCATCCAAATGCCTCTTAAATGTTGCAATTGTACCAGCCTCCACCACATCCTCTGGCAGCTCATTCCATACATGTACCACCCTCTGCGTTAAAAAGTTGCCCCTTAGGTCTCTTTTATATCTTTCCCCTCTCACCCTAAACCTCTAGTTCTGGACTCCCCGAACTCAGGAAAAGACTTTGTCTATTTATCCTATCCATGCCCCTCATAATTTTGTAACCTCTATAAGGTCACCCCTCAGCCTCCGAAGCTTCAAGGAAAACAGCCCCAGCCTGTTCAGCCTCTCCCTGTAGCTCAAATCCTCCAACCCTGGC
>NC_057725.1:41523084-41545650 GCF_004010195.1 Chiloscyllium plagiosum
TACCATTAAGTGTATAGGTCCTGCTAAGATTTGCTTTCCTAAAATGCAGCATCTCTTCTATGTTCTATGTAAACTCCATCTGCCACTTCTCAGCCCATTGGCCCATCTGGTCCCGATCCTGTTGTAATCTGAAGTAACCCTCTTCGCTGTCCACTACACCTTCGATTTTGGTGTCATCTGTAAACTTACTAACTGTACCTCTTGTGCTCGCATACAAATCATTTATGTAAATGACAAAAAGTAGAGGACCCAGCATCGATCCTTGTGGCACTCCACTGGTCACAGGCCTCCAGTCTGAAACACAACCCTCTTCTACCTTTGAGCCAGTTCTGTATCCAAATAGCTAGTTCTCCCTGTATTCCATGAGATCTAACCTTGCTAATCAGTCTCCCATGGGGAACCTTGTTGAATGCCTTACTGTAGTCCATAGAGATCACATCTACTGCTCTGCCCTCATTAATCTTCTTTGTTACTTCTTCAAAAAACTCAATCAAGTTTGTGAGACATGATTTCCCACGCACAAAGCCATGTTGACTATCCCGAATCAGTCCTTGCCTTTCCAAATACATGTACATCCTGTCCCTTAGGATTCCGTCCAAAAACTTGCCCACCACTGAGGTCAGACTCACCGGTCTATAGTTCCCTGGTTTGTCTTTACCACCCTTCTTAAACAGTGGCACCACGTTTGCCAACCTCCAGTCTTCTGGCACCTCACCTGTGACTATTGATGATGCAAATATCTCAGCAAGAGGCCCAGCAATCACTTCTCTATCTTCCCACAGAGTTCTTGGATACACCTGATCAGGCTTGGATACACCTGGGGATTTATCCAACTTTAACCGTTTCAAGACATCCAGCACTTACTCCTCTGTAATCTGGACATTTTGCAAGATGTCACCATCTATTTCCCTACAGTCTATATCTTCCATATCCTTTTCCACAGTAAGTACTGATGCAAAATATTCGTTTCGTATCTCCCCCATTTTTCTGTGGCTCCACACATAGGCCGCCTTGCTGATCTTTGAGAGGCCCTATTCTCTCCCTAGTTACCCCTTTGTTCTTAATATATTTGTAAAAACCCTTTGGAGTCTCCTTAATTCTATTTGCCAAAGCTATCTCATGTCCCCTTTTTGCCCTCCTGGTTTCCCTCTTAAGTGTACTCCTACTTCCTTTATACTCTTCTAAGGATTCACTCGATCTATCCTGTCAATACCTGACATATGCTTCCTTCGTTTTCTTAACCAAATCCTCAATTTCTTTAGTCATCTAGCATTCCCTATACCTACCAGCCTTCCCTTTCACCCTGACTTGGAGGAAAAATGAAAAGATGATAGGAACTAAATAATACAATTTCAAAATGGATGCAGGACCAGAGTAACCTGGAGTCTCTTAAGATGAAGGACAAATTGTGAAGTTTTAAGTTTCCACTAACTAGGATGCGTGCTGTATACCTTATAACTATCCTTTCACTATTTACCCTGTTCACTAAAGACAGAGCCCCATTGACCTCTTTCTAGCTGTCAAAAGTGGAGGCAATGGCCTAGTTAATCCCGAGACCCATATAATGATCTGGGGATCCAGCTTTGAATCCCACTTTGGGAGATGGTACAATTTGAATTCAGTAAGGATCTTAAATTAAGAGTCTAATGATGACCATGAATCCATTGTCGATTGTCAGGAAAAACCCATCTGGTTCACAAATGTCTTTTAGAGAAGGAAACTGCCACCATACCTGATCTGGATTATATGTGACTCCAGACCCACTGCAAATGTGGTTGACTCATATCTACCTCTGGGATGGGGAATAAATGCTTGCCTAGTCAGCGATGAATTCCAGCCATGAATAAATAATAAAAAAGGAGGGTTGGATAGCTAATTTGACTAGATGACTGGTTTGCAATGCATACTGATGTCTACAGGGTGGATTCTGCTGAGGCCACCATGAAGGACTTTGCTTCTCAACTCATCCCCTCACTTGGGATTTGGTAACCCTCTGCTTAAAGCACCACCAGTTTTTTCTCGAACAAAGGAACAGCCTATGGTCTAGTACAACTATGGTGACTTTGTTTTAACAAATTAACTATTAAAACAACATACACCACATGGGATGTTCACCATTCTAAAAACTGTTACACCACTAAACTATTACATTTCGGCAAGATCTCATAGATTTGTTTGCAGGCAAAATATTTTAAAATAGCAATAAGCTAAAGCAAGATACTAATGTTGATGTACTTTGAAAATAATCAATACATACGTTTGCAAGAGATGATATGTTCCTTTTCTATTATATATTTAAACATATTTTGGCTACAGTTTGCCTCTAAACTACATCTTAAAGTTCAGCTTAATTCTTAACTCCATGTCATTTACCAAGTCTGCCCACAGACATAAAAATATAACAGGATTTTAATTCATTACAACACACCAAAATAAATTTGATTATCGTCAATTGACTCTAGTATGACACTCTGTCTTCATTAGTCAGAATTAAAAATCATGCAACACCAGGTTATAGTCCAACAGGTTTGTATGGAGGCACTAGCTTTTAGAGCACTGCTCCTTCATCGGGTAGCTGTGGAGCAGGACCATAAGACACAGAATTTATAGCAAAATATTACAGTGTCATGCAACTAAAATGATATATTGAACAAACCTAGAGTGTTGTTAAGTTTTTCATCTTTTAGAATGGGTTGCAAGTTTTGCTTCATTCATATTTAAATCCCAGAACTTCTTTTAAGTCATATTCTTGAGATAACTCAAGGTTAAAAAAAAAGTGACATCTCAGCTCAGACAATACATTCAAGGTGTGAATCTCTGTATCCCAATCTTGAGTCAGACTGGTTCTATTTCCAAAGTGGAATTTATAAAATATTATATGGATTGACTGTCTGCAGATTGTGCAATTTTTGAGCAAAATAGAAAGCATCTGCAAATATAATTCTGCAAAGATATCATGGCTTCATTAATCAGAAAGTGGAGGTGCTGGTGTTGGACTGGTGGGGGCAAAGTTAAAAATCACATGACACCAGGTTATAGTCCATCAGGTTTATTTGGAAGTACAAGCTTTCAGAGCGCTGCTCCTTCGTCAAGTAGCAATGCTCTGAAAGCTTGTACTTCCATATAAACCTGTTGGACTATAACCTGGTGTCATGTGATTTTTAACTTTGTGTGTCAGAACGTTTGTAGTTCTTTTGACATTTAAGTTGTCATCGATCTTATATTTAGACGTTTTCTTTTAGGAATATCATTTTATGTTATTTAGTTTTAGTTCTAATCACCATTTAATAATTCATAGAAACTGATGTCAAAAGTTTGCTCTTGCAAGTGCTTGAATAGCTAGCTCTGTTATTACTTTAATTATAAAAACATTAATTCCTACATTAAAATTTTTAAAAATTATTTAACCCTACTTATGCTTTCTTTAAGCTCCTTTATATCAAATACAAATTTCCAGGTCAATGGATGGGCAGTTTGGTCCTAAGCCAGTACATCTGGCCATTGATAGTTAGAAGAAACTAATGCCACTGCATTGGTTTGTTACTTTTTCTATAGGAAGCCACTTACTTCTAACTAAAGCATCTTTCTGTGAGCTGAATTTGAGAACTTCTGCCTTACATGCCATCAGACACATGCATCATACTACTGCTTGTACTTACCAAAGTGGGTAAGTAATGGTTTTGTTTCTGTAGAGATATGGCATTGCACCATTTCAACATCAATTACTCTATTTGAAAACGATAGGATCCTGAGTTTGGCAAAATGTATTGAGTATTTGTAAACCAGTTGAAAAAAAGAGTTTGCCAAATATTTTGTTTAAAGTGAACACTGCCAGTAGATTTTTTTCCAGCTATTTTTATAGTTCCATTGGCTAACAGGAAGTTGGAGTTTGGATGTACGTCTCTTGAGGATGATATACAAACTTTGCTTAACATGTAACATACCTAACATTCTTAGCTGATTTCTCATGTCTGGTAGACATCAATAAAAGTTTGTAGGGCTACTGATGTATTGCCACCCACTGTGAAAATAAAACTGTTCATTGTATTAAAATACCAGTTCAAACACTACATAACGTGCTGCTGTTGCTTGTAGCTACTCCGACCAGAAGATCTGTTGACATGATACGCCACACAGCTCTGTCTTGTTCCATCCTCACATATCTGCTGGAGGTCATCTTCAAACGCAGTGATATCTGTCGTTAAAGTAAACCTAAGTTGACCCCTCTATCTGCTGCCTTCCACATTGACTTCCAGATGAGATCTGTGTAACTTTTCAGTTCTGATCAAATAATCACAACACTGACGCTTTTATTTTCTGGATGCTGCTATTTAAAAGTTCTTTTTGCTCCTGCACTTATAGATACATGTTCTTTTGTCTAATGGTCTGCATATGGGCTTTTTAAGCATGTGTCTCAGCACCTACATTTCAGCAGCCGTTGATATTGATCTTTACTGTCCTAGTTTTCTGACATATGTAGGAAAGTGAATAGAATGTCGTATCTTATGAGTTTATTTTTTGTAACATGCCTGAGTTCTCTTATTGTTAACACATCCTTCACAAGATTACTTCTGGCACTTTCTACCTGAAATAACTGCATAGAGACTGGTATCCTGTCACCCTTTATTTGCGTGTGCCCAGTACACTTGCTGTGGCCAGCCAGCTCGGAGTCATTCCCCTGAAACTGAGCAGATTCTAAATCTCCATTTAAAAAAAACAAAATAGAGTTGGAAGGGTCTCCTGGTTATATGTATATATTTTTTACAAAACCCCGCAAGACTGCCTAACTGCGGTAGTGCTTATATTTCCCCCAGCACCTGTGTGTGTGGGTGTGAGACACAGTGAAAGATAACAGGTGTACAAATCTTTACTCCATTTTCACCACCAGGAAGAAAAGAAACACCCGAGTGGCCAGTGACAAGCACTGCCCTTCTCAGAGGGCAATGCGGTGTGATCAAATAGTGAGGGGGAAAATTTCCATTTGTATTGGTCAGCCAGGGCTTTCCTGATTGACCCAGGTTACCAAGCCCCAATCAAGGATCTCACACACTCAACAAGATCAACCTGGTTCCAATCACTACATTATCCTTCCAAATTCTACATTATGTTTGCAATCATCTGTTGTTATTTGTCATAATTAGGCAAATCTGCCTATTGTTGCAATGTGACACCATTTGGTTCAATTTTAACTCTAGTTCTTTTTTCTAATACATTCCTTTTAAATACTTTTTTTTGCTGTTCATTCTCAATTCATATTCGAAGCTTCTAAATTTTGCTTGATTTGCAATGCCTTGCAGGGCCTCCTCTAGTTCTGCAAGTAACATTATGTCATCAGTGGACCACAAGTTAGTTATGTTGACAAATTATGAATTATTTTAAAATTGTGCTCTTTCTATATTCTTTCATGCAGAATTGGCAATGCATTTCTTCTTTAGTAACGTTCAAAACCTTTGCAGATATCAATGTAATAAGCTATAACATTATGTTACAGTTTACATAGATTTGATCATAAATTAGAATACATTCTTCTGCCTACTTTCAGGAATGAAAGTGTATGATAGTGAGCCTGGGATTCAGTTGTCATTGCTCTGATGGGAAAATTGCATTACTAATCAAGTGCCACTACTCCACAAGCCTTACCAAAAGTGCTACTGTGTTATAAAATGGTCAATTTTATGACTAGTCTTCAGAACAAAACAGACTTTCACCAGTTTTCTGCAATAATCTCAAAAATAACTTATCATAAGCAAATGTATTATTTTAAGAATGGAAAAGCTGCTTAGCAACTAAGCTACTATATAGAATTAAACTATATCATGAACACACAGACAAATGTGCGTATGTGTACACACACAGTCACGTGACAAATAAAATAGGGCAACTGTGCAGAGAATGTATATGTTTTTGTTTGGATATGGTGAAAGACCAGAGAAAAAGAATTATAGAAAACCATGACATTTGACCAATGACATGAGCACAGGTTTCATATTTGTATTTTTTCATATTAGGCAGCAATTCTACTGAGCCTCTATTGTAGGGGATTAGCCAACTAACAGAAGACAGAGAATTGGGATAAGAGAAGCACTTTTGGGGTGGCAACCTGTAATTAATTGAATGCCACAAGGATCAGTGCGAGGGCCACAATATGTATTACTGACTAGGATGGGGAGAGTGAATGTGGAATAGCCAAGTTTGCAGAAGAGACAAAAAACAGATAGGAAGGCAAACCGTGGTTGGCATAAAAAGTCTGCAGAGGGTTATAGACAGATTAATTGAGTTGGCAATATCTTGGCAGATGGAATATAATGTGGGGAAATGTGAAGTTTTGTACTTTGGCAGTCAGAATCGAGGAGCTGCATATCATCTCAAGAGAGAAAGACTGCAGAAAGCACTGGAAACAGAAGGATTTGGGAGTCCTCATGCATAAATCACAAACACATCCAAGTTCAGAGGGCAATAGGGAAGGCAAATGGAATGTTGGTCTTTATTTCAAAGGGACTGGAGTGTAAAAGTAGACAGGTTTTGTGAAAACTATACAAGGCACTAGTCAGACCAGAGGTGAAGCACTGTGAACAGTTTTGGGCCCCTTGTCTAAGGAAACAAAACTGGCATTGGAGTTAGTCCAAAGAAGGTTCACTCAGCTGATACCAGGTGCAGAGAGCAAGTATTATGAGGAGAGGTTGAGTAGGTTGGGCCAGTCCTTGTTCAAATTTAGAAGAATGAGAGGTGCCTTTATTTAAACATACAAGATCTTAGAGGACTGGACAAGATGGAAATGGAAAGTTTATTTCCCCTTGTAAGAGAGCCTGGAACTAACGCATTGAAGACAGAAGTGAGGAGGAATTTCTTCTTTCAGACAGTAGTGTATCTGTGGAATTCTTTACTGTAGGAGGCTATAGATGTTGGGGTGATCATGTACATTCAAAGCCGAAAGAGACAGATTTATAGTCTGCAAAGGAATCAAGGGGAAAAGCCAGGAAATTGGAGATGTGGATTATCAGATCAGCCATAATCTCTGACTGAACAGACTCAATGGGATGATTGGTCTGCTTCTGCTCCTTCATTATGATCTTGTAGTCTATTGCCTCCATACTCTACTTAAAATGTACGACCAACAATTTGCACAGTGCTACAAGTATGGTATTACTAGGGCATTTTGTAGTTGGACAATTACATCCAGAATTTTATTGGAAATTGGGGTCCCTTATAAACTGAACTTCCTTCATATTTATTGTGTAGCATGAGATTTCATTTAACAGCGATTACATTAACTTTCCAAATTTCTAGTGTATGAAAACAAAAGGGAAGAATTATGAAAAGCACAGGTCACAGTATTGCATTGAACTAGGGTCAATAATTTGTCTGGCATCAAATGTACCCTATTATCAGGTAATTTTGAAAATAGGAAGTATTTGTTCTTAAAAAGAATGGTACCTGTAAACTATCCTTCATATAAAGGCAGGTAAGGGGACAATGGTCATCCTGGCATCCTGAGCAGCTGCATATGGCCAGACGGTTGATTGATACAGAATAAATAAAATGCCCCTAGAAATAAGGTATTTCAGTAGGTGCTTAGGGGCAGAGGGGGCATCATTGAGCAGTTTTCTTCAGGCAAACCTTGTCGACAGCAGTGCTCCTGGAGCTCTCTGAGAGTCATCTTCTCCAGATAGAAAATGGACCAGGAGAACATGACGAAGACTCTGGGAGGAGTTTCCTAATACCTTTGTTAGATAACAGGATGCTGACTCCACAACTTTGACAAGATCAACATACTGAGCCAATAGTCAATATGTCTTCTGGTATCAATCATCTTGGTTTTATATTTTCTTTATCTAATTCACTAACATATCACCTCACCTGCTGCTTTTTAACAAATAGATTAAGCTATCAGAAAATTGTCTAAAAAGTGTTGATTGTCTATATTAGATAACTGTGATCACAAACCCCAAAAACAACACATTGTTCAATGTTGTTGATTGAGGGAAGGCTATTACATTATACAAATTAGGTAATACCAAAACATTGTGCTAAATATAGTTGGGCACTAATGCAAAGACTTAATTAGTCTACATTTTATTTATTCATAATTAAGTGCAAGGTTTCCTTCTAAGTATGCTGTTATAAATAATGTAATTGTGCAATCTTTCCACTATTAACAAGAATAAATGTTTTGATGTTGGAAAGCCGCGGAGCATCTACAGTTTCCAGGAGATTTAATTGTCATCTTAACCATATAATTGAAGGTTGTCATTAAGAGAATAATTAGCAACCAGGTCTATTCCTCACCTTCTGGTTGGGTGATGAATTGTTTAGAGAAGCCATGCAATAGGTGTGTATAAAACATAACCCACACTTTTTCTGATAAGGTCCTTCATTTTTCTTATAAGGAAAGTCTTAAATTATAGGAGAGTAATAATTGGTTGGTCAGATGGGTAGAACAGGAGCAGATGGAGTTTAATTCTGAAAAGTATGAGGTGATGCATTTTGAGATGACTACCAAGGCAAGAGAGTGTACAATGAGTGGTAGGACCCTGGGAAATACTAAGGATCAGAGATATACGTATCCATAGATCCTTGAAGGCCAAAGGGCAGGTGAATAGGGTGGCTAAGAAGGCATGTGAGCTCTTTACCTTTATTAGATAAGCACTGAATACAAGAGCAGTGAGGTTATGATGGAGGTTTAGGGACGTGTGTGAGGCCACAGCTAAGTACTGTGTGCAGGTCTGATCACCACATGATAGGAAGCTTGTGAGTGCAATAGAGAAGGTGCAAGGAAGATTCACCAGGATGTCGCATGGGCTGGAGCCTTTCAGCTATTAGGAGAGACTAGATAGGCTGTTATTGTTTTCCTTAAAGCAGAGAAGGTTGAGCAGGGACTTGAATAAGGTCCACAAATTATGAGGGCATGAGAGGAAAACACTTTTCCCTTTAGTGGAAGAGTCAATATCCAGGATTTATTTACTTAAGGTAGGGGGTAGGAGCTTTAGAGGGGACTGAAGGAATTTAGGGTGTGGGCTATCTGAAACTCATTGCCTGAAAGAGTGGTAGAACCATCACAAAATTCAGGAAATATTTAGATGAATGCTTGAAATGTCATAGTATAGAAGACTACGGGCCGAATGTTGAGAAATCAGATTAGAATAGATGGTGCTTGATAACTGCTGCTGTCATGATGGGCCAAAAGTCCTCCCTATGTGCTGTAAACTGTGGATGCAGAAAATCTGAAGTGGAAATGGAAGATGCTGGAAACTTTAACATGTCAGGCAGAATCTGTCGCAAGAAAACAATGGAATTGACAATTTAGATCAAAATCTTTTCAGCAGAACTGTAAGTTAGAACAACAATTTTGTTTTGGGCTTTAAGTAATTGAAAGGGGAAAGGTCTGGCAAAAGATCAAAGGAAGAGGTCTGTTTAGGGTGGAAGGCAGGAGGGAATAATTGACAAATGAGTTGTTGGTGCAGGGCCAGGGGGATGGTTATGGAACCAGTGAAGAAACAAAAGTTGTATCTGGAGGGACTGTGAAATGGAAAAATGATGAACGGCTGCCATCCAAAAGCAAGAAGAAAAGAGAAACAAGAAGATTGAAATATGCAAAGCTGAATCTTACAGTGTTTGTTGGAAGGATTCCTGTTGCAAGGCTGTTGCAAATTTTAGTAAACTTAATCTTACTAATGGATTGCCCTTCCAGCCCCTAAAATGTGTATCATGACTGATTTCTGTCCCCATCTTATCATGTTCTGTTCTTGGAACAACAGACCACTCACTGGACATCCCAGAATTGACTGGCATTCCGAGTGCAGGCACTATCTTTAACAAGGTTATTGAGTATCCAGACAAACACCATCAGTCCAAAGCCCCCTTCATGATTCCTGACATTTGCCCTGGAAATGGCAGGTAGGAAGATATTGGTGCCCTTTTTGTGGGCATGATCCTGGAGGTCCTGTTGGATAAGGCGGTGTATAAGCAAAACCTCATCTTATCCCAAGACCTGCAGTGGAGGTCACAACATTAGACCATGCCAGCCTGGTGTGAGGTTGCCACCCTGGTTAAAGCTGTCTCTCCTGTTTTGGGACAATGTATAGTAACGTAGGAGGAAGGTCTTGGCCCATATAAGTCTCATCATCTTCTCTCCATTTCTTCACATTCACTCTGCCTCTAGTACTGCACCCACCTCTGACCAAGGCTTGTGTTCTTCCACTGCCACTATTGCCCAACACTATGCCCACTCACCCTCACCCACCCCAACTTGTGATATCAGTCACACTTCATGTCCTCGGTGCTGCCTACCCAATCACTCAGGACACCTCCACAACTGTGCCAAGAATAATAGCTGTGCCACCCACCTTCATTTCCTGTAAAATAATACAATGAACAGAAAAAAATTTGATAAAGGGTCACTGGACTGAAAATGTTGACTTTTTTTTCTCCATAGATGCTGCCAGACCTGCTGAGTTTCTCCAGCACTGTCTGTTTTTGTTTCATCTTTCATAATAGCTGCCACTCTCTAATTCCAGGAGGAAATCAGCTCATTATATAGCAGGAAGTGTCAAGGCTAGTGGTCTACCACCTGTCATTCAGCTCCTTAACCTTTATGAGGAGTGGATCCTGACTTGGACTGCACTGAGCAAGCCCTGGATTGGTATTGATGGCTGCCTTTGACTTATTATGATCCCCTGAGAGAAGGCTATCCCCTTGTCATGATCGAGGCCTCCTGAAAGCTATGGCTTTGTGTCTGTACTAATCACAACTGCAAGGTAGTAGTAATATGAGCCTGGTATCTCTGGCTGGGGAGGGGGGCCAAAGCTCAAACTTGCAAGGCAAGGCAGGTCAAGGCAGGGAACCCAGTTCGGCTTAGAGTGAGTTAATGCTATGACAATGACCGAAGAGAATGGAGATGCAACTTGGTCCAGGCCATGAGCTGGGTGTATATCCCAAAGCACACAGTATTCTGGCTGAAGCATTACAATGATAGTTGCCAGTGAAGCTCAAGGTGTAGCATTGAAGTGCTGAAGTGTCCTGTAAGTGGATTGGGAATGGGTCATGAGGGTTCTTAGATGTTGAATGCCCTAAGGAGTGTGTCCTAAGATGTTGGTGTCTGGTGTCCACTTGGAGCAAGCAGCAAAGTCAGGCAACCTGTCAGGCATCCTGTTTGGTTTCCAGGTCAGTCTTTCCCAGTGTCCAGTGTTTTGTGTGAGTTTGGTAAGATCGCAACCAGAATATTAATGAAGCAACTATTAATCGCTGCCAGTTGATACCTTGAGAATCTCGCCATGCCACTTGTGAAAAGTGGAAAAGATGGAGGGAGGTGATCTCTACATCGGGACAGGTCGGCTGTAGTTATTACCTGATTCTGCCCATGTCTCACCAAGGGCATATTGCTCAGACTCCGATAAGATTCTAGAGTGTGTGCTGGAAAAGCACAGCAAGTCAGGCAGTATTCAAGAAGCAGAAAAAACGATGTTTTGGGCATAAGCCCTTCATCAGGAATGAAGTAGGGCTTATGATAGAGGGCTTATTACTGATGAAAGGCTGATCAGCCATTCCTGATGAAGGGCTTATGACCGAAACATCGACTCTCCTGCTGCTCAGATGCTGCCTGACCTGCTGTGCTTTTCCAGTACCACACTCTTGACTCTGATCTCCAGCATCTGCAGACCTCACTTCCTCCCCATAAGATTCTGCCTACATTCTGATTAGATTGAACGTGATAAGCAGAATGATCTGAAAATTTTTCAATCATATTTTGGGATAAAGACAATGACCAAGTCACACAGATAAACTGCAACTAGTGACTGGTTCAGAAAGAACACATGGACATTCAAGTTCAGAATTGCATTGTAATTTTGACTATGAGTTACAGTGCCTCCATTTTGACCAAGCTAGTACTGAACAGCTTTGAAAGTGGTCATGAGAAAATCAGTATTAAAAGGATAGGTTGATTTGTTGCTATTTTTCCTGTTAATATACATCCCCAATTACCAGCAATCAGGAACCCAAACACATGGGAAAGAATTTATTTCTTAACACACATGGTGCATACAAATGTTAAGTATTAACATTAAAATGCTCAGTGCTAGGTCAGTACTCAAGCAGTAAACTTAGTTTTGGCTTAAACGTAAATCTGAATATGATTAAAGTGCTGCACCTTCAGTTAGAATTGATGTGGCTTCTTTTTTTTTAGCTTGAGATTTTCACTAGACAGGGGCAAGTTGGTAATTGATAGCGATTAACACTTGCTCAGAGGACCCTGTGAGTGAGCAACAAGCAATGTCTGTTAGTCCCATTTTCTTAATTTAATGTGGCAGATAGTGGTAAACAAGAATACCCTGGCAACAATACAAGGAGTTTTTGTTTCATTCTCTGCAAGAGCTGTAAATGTCATGGAACACTTGAGGACAGATGTTAATACGTTGTGTCTTCAACATCTATAAGAGCTGCAGAAAAACTCTTCCTGTAATCAGTGACCATAACTGGCCCTCTGATATCTTGACACCAAGTTATAACTACACATCCAGCAAGCTCTACCACAATTCCCAATAGAAGGTCCAAGAAAAGAAGATCCAGCAGTTTTGAGAGTTTATCAATTCCAGAATAGCTTTAGCAGTGGCTCCTTACGTTTAAAGAAGTCTAAAGATTTTAAAAACTGAGGCTCGGCTTTAGCCCAAATTTGATCCCAAGAGGCAAAAAAAAGCCAAGAGCAACAAATGGTTTCTAAAATATCAGAAATACTGAGAAAAAGTATTCTGTGTCTCATTTTTCCTTATGGAACTGAAAGCACAATCCTATTGAGGTGAATATATTTTACTGTTAATCGAATTATCAATTAAAAATTACTCTTTCATAGGTCACATGTTAATAGAGAAATGGACTCATACAGCACAGAAACAGACCCTTCTGTTCAACCAGTCCAAATGTAATTCCAAACTAAACTAGTCCCACCTGCCAGCACTTGGCTCATATCCCACCAAACATTTCTTATTCATGTCATTATCCAAATGTCTTTTAAACATAACACAGCCACCACTACCTCCAGAAGTTCACTCCACATATGAAACGCTATCTGTTTTGAAAAAGTTACCCCAAGATTATGAAAGAACATAATCCAAATCCTCTTTCCAAATCCTCAAAATGCCCTTGTGTAGTGCAATAACTGTGGTTAAATGCAGCAACCAATTTGCACACAAAATCTCACAAATGACAATGAGATAAAGACTAGTTTTGACAGAAGTGTAAATGTTGCTGAGAGCTACAGGATAACTCTTTTGCCCTTTCAAAATAGTGCTATGACATATTTCCTATGGCCCATTTTTCATGGAACAGACGTCTTGAGTATACACATAAACAGGGTAATCTAGGGCTCTTCAGAAATTGGGTTTCAGGCCTTGTAATTGTGGGCAAGCTTCTGGTCTTTGTCATACCTCCACAAACAGATGGCCTGATGGCAGGTACGAGAGTTTGACTTGCTGCTCCATCAATCAAAGTCATCAGGCAGGTCAGGGTGAATGAACATAGAGTCATAGAGTCATAGAGATGTATAGCATGGAAACAGACCCTTTGGTCCAACTTGTCCATGCCGACCAGATAACCTAACCCAATCTAGTCCCACCTGCCAGCATCCGGCCCATATCCCTCCAAACCTTTCCTATTCAAATACCCATCCAATGCCTCTTAAATGTTGCAATTGTACCAGCCTCCACCACTTCCTCTGACAGCTCATTCCATACACGCATCACCCTCTGTGTGAAAAAGTTGCCCCTTAGGTCTCTTTTATATCTTTTCCCAATCACCCTAAACCTAAGCCCTCTAGTTCTGGACTCCCCGACTCCAGGGAAAAGACTTTGCCTATTTACCCTATTCATGCCCCTCATAATTTTGTAAACCTCTATAAGGTCATCCCCTGAGCCTCCGACGCTCAGGGAAAACAGCCCCAGCCTGTTCAGCCTCTCCCTCTCGCACAAATCCTCCAACCCTGGCAACATCCTTGTAAATCTTTTCTGAACCCTTTCAAGTTTCACAACATCTTTCCGATAGGAAGACCAGAATTGCACACATTATTCCAACAGTGGCCTAACCAATGTCCTGTACAACTGCAACATGACCTCTCAACTCCTGTACTCAATACTCTGACCAATAGAGGAAAGCATACCAAACGCCTTCTTCACTATCCTATCTACCTGCGACTCCACTTTCAAGGAACTATGAACCTGCACTCCACGGTCTCTTTGTTCAGCAACACTCCCTAGGACCTTACCATTAAGTGTATAAGTCCTGCTTAGATTTGCTTTCCCAAAATGCAACACCTTGCATTTATCTAAATTAAACTCCATCTACCACTTCTCAGCACATTGGCCCATCTGATCAAAGTGCTGTTGTAATCTGAAGTAACGCTCTTCGCTGTCCACTATACCTCCAATTTTGGTGTCATCTGCAAACTTACTAACTGTACCTCTTATGCTTGCATTCAAATCATTTATGTAAATAACAAAAAGTAGAAGACCTAGCACCGATCCTTGTGGCACTCCACCACCAACTTCTATCTTTGAGCCAGTTCTGTTCTGTATCCAAATGGTTAGTTCCCCCTGTATTCCGTGAGATCTAATCTTGCTAATCAGTCTCCCATGGGGAACATTGTCGAACGCCTTACTGAAGTCCATACAGATTACATCTACTGCTCTGCTCTCATCCATCCTCGTTGTTACTTCCTCAAAAAGCTCTGTCAAGTTTGTGAGACATGATTTCCCATGCACAAAGCCATGTTGACTATCTCTAATCAGTCCTTGCCTTTCCAAATACATGCACATCCTGTCCCTCAGGATTCCCTCCATCAACTTGCCCACCACCGAGGTCAGGCTCACTGGTCTATGGTTCACTGGCTTGTCCTTACCACCCTTCTTAAACAGTGGCACCACGTTAGCCAAACTCCAGTTTTCTGGCACCTCACCTGTGACTATCGATGATACAAATATTTCAGCAAGAGGCCCAGCAATCACTTCCCTAGCTTCCCACAGAATTCTTGGATACACCTGATCAGGTCCTGGGGATTTATCCACCTTTACCTTTATCCAGCACTTCCTCCTCTGTAATATGGACATTCTGCAAGATGTCACCATCTATTTCCCCACAGTCTATATCTTCTATATACTTTTGCACAGTAAATACTGATGCAAAATACTCATTTAGTATCTCCCCCATTTTTTGTGGCTTCACACAAAGGCTGCCTTGCTGATCTCGCTAGTTACCCTTTTGTCTTTAATGTATTTGTAAAAACTCGTTGGATTCTCCTTAATTCTATTTGCCAAAGCTATCTCATGTTCCCTTTTTGCCCTCCTGATTTCTTTCTTAAATATACTCCTACCGCCTTTATACTCGATCTATCCTGTCTATACCTGACATATGCTTCCTTCTTTTTCTTAACCAAACCCTCAATTTCTCTAGTCATCCAGCATTCCCTATACCTACCAGCCTTTCCTTTCACCCTAACAGGAATATACTTTCTCTGGACTCTTGTTATCTCATTTCTGTAGGCTTCCCATTTTCCAGCCGTCCCTTTACCTGCTAACGTCTGCCTCCAATCAGCTTTCAAAAGCTCTTGCCTAATACTGTCAAAATTGGCCTTTCTCCAATTTAGAACTTCAACTGGTCTATCCTTTTCCATCATTGTTTTAAATCTCAAAGAATTATGGTCACTGGCCCCAAAGTGCTCCCCCACTGACACCTCAGTCACCTGCCCTGCCTTATTTCCCAAGAGTGGGTAAAGTTTTGCACCTTCTCTAGTAGGTACGTCCACATACTGAATCAGAAAATTGTCTTGTACACACTTAACAAATTCCTCTCCATCTAAACCCTTAACACTATGGCAGTCCCAGTCTATGTTTGGAAAGTTAAAATCCCCTACCAAAACCACCCTATACCACCCTAACCACACAATAGCACCCAACATGATCTGGCAGTAAAATGCAATTAGGAAAAACAATGGGCTCCACTCGGCCAGAAATAAAAACTTTCCCTACTTCTTTTTCTGTAACTCGTATTTTATTTCACAGTAACCATATCAGCATACCTTTAACAGACATGCTCAAGATAGTATCATTGCGTCACAATGGCCTGAGGGTCTAAAGGTGTCAATCTCCATCTTATCTCAGGTCACTTGAAGCACAACATCCTACTGGTAGCATGGTCCCCTGATGTAACTAATAGATCAATCTTTGTCCAGACCCTTGTGAGCCTGAGGATATGTAATACTTGTAACAGCAGTCTGTGGGATTCTTTAATGCACTGCTTGCCATATCTACTTCCTTATGCTAATGGTGATAATGTAAGCATTTCCATATCATAACACATAGCTATGAAGAAAAAAATCCATAACTTGGCGGCAGATATTCAGAAAGCTAATCAGATAACAACTTTGAACAAGAGAGAATTTGGACAAAGGGAGAATGTACCCACCTTTCAGCAGGATTATTTCTGTGAGTACAGACAGCTGTACAGATCTGCAGACAGGGCATTTAACACCAAGAAAACACAGATTATTTATTTTCTAATAGAATGTAAGTTCTTTCAAGATGAAATAAATTCCTAAGATTGCCTTATTTAAAAGAAAGAAAAAATAAAAGGCTGAAGTGCATGGATGGGGTGTTGTGGGGGACAGGGAGTGGGGAGGGGAGGTTGCAGCATCCACTTTCCTCAGGACTGTCGGAAGAGACCATAGCACCAGACCTTGCCAGTCTGGTCTGAAGTTGTCAGTGGGTCAGTGCAGTGTCCATGGTCCAGAGGGATGCCCAGCAATGTAGGAAGAAGGTCAATGACTTTCTGAACTCTGCTACCTCACATTCACTCTAACTTTCTATTACACCCACTTCCCACCAAAACTAATGTTCTGCCTCTCACATTGTAGAGCTGTAACATGAAGCCACTGAGGTATAATACAGAAGCTGGAAGAAGAATTCTCTGTTTCTGATAGTTTCTTACAACAGGAACTGTAAAGTACTTGTTTTTAAAGAAGGAAAACATTTCACTTATACTGACATGAGGTCAGGGCCAAATGGCTTAAGATGGTACAGTCCAAATCGTTAAGGCAGTATCATGGATAACAGAACCTTATTATGTACTGGGCATATAGTGACATTCAGACCAAAACCCCAAGAGACTTATTGACTGGTTTTTTGGAAGATGCCATAGCAAAGGACATGAGTACGACTTTTCAAAAGATGAACTGTCAGTTAGGTTTATTGAGTTAATCATTACTCTACACCAATTAAAGCCTTTATGAAGCATCTTTGTGGCAGGAGAAAAGGTCGTACTATTCGAGCATTGCTTGGAGATGGATGCAAGTATGAAGATTACTGTGTGTAGTGAGATGGCCATCAAAATGTCTTTGGAGCAGATTCTGTCAGCCAAGTCTTGCCTATTACAATACCACAAGCCCAGGAAAGATATAATTCTTGAGTTGGATGCAGTGCAAAAAGACCTAGATGGGTATCTTTTACTAGAGGAAGAATGTGTTGAGCTGAATTTTACCAAAAATCAGACATGTTAATTTCGGAGAGTTTCAAGAGTTTCCCTCTGAGCTTAGTGAATCTTCTGGGGCAATTCTCTACCACTCACCTCATTATGTCTGTAGCACCCTCCATAGTGTTGTTGTTACATTCACCGGCTGTGTAAGTACTCACTGCTGCCAGGACATTCCAGTGTTCATGTCACTGGTGTGATATCTAAAGTCCAGCCGTGCACCTGTTCAAACACTGCCAGCCAGAAAATACCCTTCACTGTTGCTATGTGGGAAGAATCGTCCTGGTTAATACCCTGATCTGTTGATAGGGGTCTGGAGATCAGGCTGGATGGGGTGTTGTGGGGGACAGGGAGTGGGGAGGGGAGGTTGCAGCATCCACTTTCCTCAGGACTGTCGGAAGAGACCATAGCACCAGACCTTGCCAGTCTGGTCTGAAGTTGTCAGTGGGTCAGTGCAGTGTCCATGGTCCAGAGGGATGCCCAGCAATGTAGGAAGAAGGTCAATGACTTTCTGAACTCTGCTACCTCACATTCACTCTAACTTTCTATTACACCCACTTCCCACCAAAACTAATGTTCTGCCTCTCACATTGTCGCATGCAGCATCTTCCCTCAATCACTCTTACCTACTCCATTTCTCCAGACAACTAACCCCTCTTACCCTCTGTGTTTCCACTCATTCACTTGTGACCAACACTCCTTATAATTTTCTTCCTCCTGCGAAGCACACTAAGGTCCGTGTTTGACACAGCTTCTAGAAGTTGAAGTCATGCATTGGCAATGCCGATTTATATGGGCAGATACACACTTAAGAGCGAACATTGTTTCAGCTGTCACACTACCTTTCCTCACCTGCACTAGCATTAATAGCTGGGCCAGCCATTTTCATCTCAGTCAATTCCCACCCTTGTCCAATCCAGGGAAAATAGCCATTTTGTATTCATTCATGTAAGGCCATCCACTTTGGCCCATAAAAAAGATTCCCATATTATCTACTTTGGACATCCAAAGAGATGTTGGACTCCTGTATAGCAGTCATTAAGATAAGTAATCGGTTGCAAGAAGTACTCATAAAAAGTTAACTTTCCTTGCCTTTTAACCTAGAGGGTGAGAATTTAACATGGAGGATGTTTTGCTGGAGCAATTCAAAGTCTGAAGGCACCCCTAACCAAGGTAGACCCCATTCCAGGTCACTAACTCCATCTATGACTTCTCAGATACAGATTGCCATTTGCAGACCCTCCTGTTCCCCCCCGTCGCTTTCACTTTCTTACTTCCCAATTCAATCCCCCTGTTCCAGTCTGTCCCTCCACCCAAGAGTCATCCAGCAGTCCCCATTCCCTCAAAACTCCCATATCCCATCACTCTCCACTCCAACATTTCTCCTCCCTCCAGACAATACTCCTAAGTCATTACCTCCCCCAGTCACTGTCTCATTAAACAACCTCCCCCTCTGATACACCTTCCACCCCACCTCCCTCACACTCCTACAGAGTCACTCCTCCAACTATTAATCTTCCAAACCCTGGCTCCACTGATGCCACCATCATCTTCAGTCACTCTCACAGGTTCAGGGTGCTGAGGAGCAGTGTGGGGTGACTGTGAAGATTCCAACACCTCCTCCCACCCAGTCTGATCCCTCAGCTGTTCCGAGTGCACTGTGCTGTAAGTGCCCCACCTTAGTTCCCATCAACCTTCCTAGTTATTGCTGACACTGTGTGTGTGTTTCTGTGTCTGTGTGTGTCTGTGTGTGTCTGTGTGTGTGTCTGTGTGTGTGTGTGTGTGTGTGTGTGTGTCGAGGTTGCTGGTATTGGAGTGGTCTAAAACAATGGCCCTTAATTGGATATTTGAATTTTTATAAAAAACCATCCATAGGATGTGGATTCATTGCCAATCCCTAGTTGCCCTTGAGAACATAGTGGTAAGCTGACCTGTCTGGGAGGTATTCCATCATACTCCTGATTTATAGATGATGGACAGGCTTTCGGGAGTCATAGGGTTAGTTACTAAGTGCAAAGTTCCTAGCCTTTGACCTGCTCTTGATGCCATAGTACTTCTATGGCGAGGTCAGTTCAGTTTCTGGTCAATGGTAACCTCCATGATGTTGATAGTGGTGGATTAAGTGATGATAATGCCATTGAATATCAAGGGATTCACCCTGTGTTTGTCAGGGTTTCCTCCGGATGCTCCGGTTGATCCTTGTTGCCAGGCAACAGCCTAATACTTTTCTAATTTCTACCCTTCCTAGTAATGCGCTATTCATTTCAAGAAATTTAATGACCTTATTTATAATATAAATAAAATCCTAGATAACTAGTTTATCATTCTCAGAATTCAAAAGTGAAACTAAAACTATGTAATTCTGTTCTTAAAATACACAATATAGACATTAAAATCAAATTTAAAATTAAGTATCTTTAGAACTGCAAGAGGATCAGGGTTAAAGTAAGGGTAGATTACACCATTACAAGTTCCCAGATGATAATATATTTTGACACTTCACCAAAATAGGTATTTGTACATCCTATTATTATCCATTAAAATCCAGGAGATGGAAAGGCTGTCACATTCAAGTCCATTGACATTAATGAGTCACACAGTGGCAGAAATGAGAATATTTGTCATTCTTAATTGCTCCAAATGTCGCATTGTAATGTAGTTACAATTGGCACACCTAAATTATTAACTTGTAGTTAATTTCCGCTTTTGCACATTTGTGGAACAGAAAAATTAAATCCATGGGATATTTGCATGCTGTCATGGAACTTTCCCAATTTCTATTCACTGAAACTAAATAAATAGATTGAAAATTCAACTGGTTCTGATATTGCCCTAATTTTCTCTGAGCTGTGAAAGTCATGCAGCTAATAAAATAAATATCAAGCATACTTTATAGATGTTATTGCACTTGGAAACTCATCACATTTAAAAAGTACTTGGTGCGCACCTAAAATGTCATAAACTACAAGGCAGCAGGCCAAGGATTAGAAAGTGGGAGCAGACAGGGTAACTGTTTTCTGGCTGACAGAGACATGATGGACTGCACGGTTTCCTTCTTTGTCACAAATTTCTATGTTTCTATGAGTGGGCAGCTGAAGTGGTGTCTTCCGACATAGCACAAAGCTTGCAATATTATAATGATTGGTTCTATACTGTTCAGCTTTACTATCCATATGGGATGAACAACAGAGCAGCTGGAAGAGGTGGAGACTCACCCGTAGCCAAAGACAAAACAAGACACTGACAATTAGCCAAAAGATATCACTGCCAAAATACCACTGCTCACAAAGAGTGCTGTTTGACAAGTCCAAAGAGAGGATGTTTGACTCTGTGCCAAGTCCACCAACACAATAACTGTCTTTAGGCATGTGCACGATGCACTGGGCCAAACCTTCTTCAACCAGCATCTCCATTGGCCTCTATATTAACTCAGTTATGTTATTCTATATCTTGAGAAGAAAACTCTCTGGACACAGTTGAAATAAAGTGCAGCCAAACTGAATTACTTAAGGCTGAAAAGAGAGCTGTCCTGCATTGATATGGACAAAATGCAAGATTATTCAATTTCTAATGATCATATCAATTTGCGCTATATAAGGTGATGGTGTTCATTAGTGGGCAAGTCAACATTGTTTACCTGAGGCGTTTTCATGGAGGATATTCTTCAAGCTCCAGTGTATTAAAAAAAAGGTACAAGGCTGAAACATATTCCTTTTGTCTGTAATGAGTGGGTTTCTATGCATGAATATATTTCATTTTGAAAAAGAGGAAATTAACCATGTGACAAGCTCGACTCATGATCTTAAATTGATAGTTAAGCTGCTGGCATACTCAAGGTTGTTCAGAAAAAGCTGTCCAATCATCGAATTGTATTTAACAATAGGTGTTTCAGTTTGGTTTTGCAAAGACGGTCTGGTTGGGTATTGTCAGTATTATGCCTCTTGGGTGGCACAATATGGGCAGCATGTGCCACCATGAGCACTAATGCCTCACAGCACGAGGGAAACAGGTTCAATTCCAGCCTTGGGTGGAGTATGTGGAGTTTGTACTCTGTGTCTGAATGGGTTTCTGTTAGGTGCTCTGATTTCCTTTCAAAGATGTGCAGGTTATGTTTGACCATGTTAAATTGCTATAGTGTCCAGGGATATGCAGGCGATGATGGATTATCCAAGGGAAATATGGGTTTATGAGGATGGGGGTGAAGGGTTGGTCTGGATGGCATGCTCTGCACAGACATTGATGGACTGAATGGCCTCTTCTGCACAGTAAGGATTCTGTGATTCTAAGGGGTCATGCTTTGTGATTCAATCAAATCATTAGTGCAATTACAATCCATGTGCTTGACAGAGAATGCAGAACAATGGATAACCTCACGAGATGTGATATACCATGCAAACCCAGATTACCCAAATATTCAGGTTTTTGGACCAAATATGTGCCTGGTTCTCCACAAGTTATTTGGAAAGGCAAAGCATCTCAAAATAAATTAAACAGTTACACCATTTCAGAGTGCAATTATGCAGTCTTTGACACCCTTCCATAAAAGCAAAAAGAATGTATTTGAGTCTTTTTAAAAAATTAGTTGGGAGGCTGGGAAATCTATATTTATGGCTGAATGTACAGCAAAACTTTGGGAAAATTAACAAACAATGAAACTCAAACTGATCTTGGAGGAACTTGTTTGAGAGAGGTCACAGCACAGAGACAGATAAGTGAACAGTTTTAAGTGTGGCCTTGGGGCCTTGTTGCAAGTCTGCACGAGTGAGTAGAGTGGGTTCTTTCTTGATTATATGTTTTATTGAAATATGTAGATAGGCCAACAAGAGGTGAGGCCGTACTGGATTTGGTTCTGGGTAATGAACCAGGCCAGGTGTTAGAATTAGAGGTAGGTGAGCACTTTGGGGACAGTGATCACAATTCGGTGACTTTAACTCTAGTGATGGAGAGGGATAAGTGTGCACTACAGGGCAAGAGTTATAGCTGGGGGCAGGGAAATTATGATGCTGTGAGGCATGACTTAGGATGTGTGGCCTGGAAAAGTAAGCTTCAAGGCAAGGG
>NC_057725.1:41548537-41598330 GCF_004010195.1 Chiloscyllium plagiosum
GCCTATCACCCTCACCCTCACTTCCTTCCACCTATCGTATTCCCAGCGCCCCTCCCCAAATTCCCTCCCCCCTACCTTTTATCTCAGCCCGCTTGGCACACCAGCTTCATTCCTGAAGAAGGGCTTATGCCCGAAACGTTGATTCCCCTGCTCCTCGGATGCTGCCTGACCTGCTGTGTTTTTCCAGCACCACATTTTTCAACAAGGGAGTGTGATGGATGGCAGTTATAGGAAGGGAGAAAAGTCACAGATGCAGTCACAAAGATGGGTTAGCTCCAGGAAAGGTAAGAGAGTTAGGCAGGTAGTGCAGGAGTCTTCTGTGGCTATCCCCATTTCAAACAAGTATGTTGTTTTGGAAAATATAGGGGGTGAGGGAATCTCAGGGGAATTTGCAAGAATAGCCAAGTTTCTGGTATGAAGACTGGAGATAGTGAGGAAGGAGATCAATCTGAGACTGGAACAGTTGAGAAAAGAAGCGAGCCAAACAGTCAGGGCAGGCAGGGACAAAGCAGAGAACAAGGTAGGACTGATAAATTAAACTGCATTTATTTCAATGTAATAGGCCTAACAGGGAAGGCAGATGAACACAGGCCATGGTTAGGAACATGGGACTGGGATATCCCAGCAATTTGAGAAACATGGCTCAGGAATGGACAGCACTGGCAGCTTAATGTTCCAGGATACAAATGCTACAGAAAGGGAGGCAAGAGAGGAGAGGGAATGGCGTTTTTGATAAGAGATAGCATTACAGCTGTACTGAGGGAGGATGTTCCCGGAAATATGTCCAGAAGAGTTATTTGGGTGGAACTGAGAAATAAGAAAGGGATGATCACCTTATTGGGATTGTATTATAGACCCCGGAAAAGTCAGAGGGAAATTGAGAAACAAATTTGTAAGGAGATCTCAGTTGTCTGTTAGAATAATAGGGTGGTTATGGTAGGGGATTTTATCTTTCCAAACAAAGACTGGGACTGCCATAATGTTAAGGGTTTAGATGGAGAGGAATTTGTTAAGCATGTACAAAAACATTTTCAGATTCAATATGTGGAAGTACCTACGAGAGGAGGTGCAAAACTTGACCTACTCTTGGGAAATAAGGCAGGGCAGGTGACTGAGGTGTCAGTGGGGGAGCACTTTGGGGCCAGCAACCATAATTCTATTAGTTTTAAAATAGTTATGGAAAAGGATAGACCAGATCTAAAAGTTGAAGTTCTAAATTGGAAGAAGTCCAATTTTGACGATATTAGGCAAGATTGGGTACAGATGTTCGCAAGTAAAGGGATGGCCATAAAATGGGAAGCCTTCAGAAATGAGATAACGAGAATCTAGAGAAAGTATATTCCTGTTAGGGTGAAAGGAAAGGCTGGTAGATATAGGGAATGCTGGATGACTAAAGAAATTGAGAGTTTTCTTAAGAAAAAGAAGGAAGCTTATGTCAGGTATAAACAAGATAGATCGAGTGAATCCTTAGAGTATAAAGGCAGTAGGAATATATTTAAGAGGGAGGGCAAAAAGGGGACATGAGATAGCTTTGGCAAGTAGAGTTAAGGAGAATCCAAAGGGTTTTTATAAATACATTAAGGACAAAAGGGTAACTAGGGAGAGAATAGGGTCCCTCAAAGATCAGCAAGATGACTTTGTGTGAAGCCACAGGAGATGGGAGAGATACTAAATGAATGTTTTGCATCAGTATTTACTGTGGAAAAGCACATGGAAGATATAGAATGTAGGGAAATAGATGATGACATCTTGAAAAATGTCCATAATACAGAGGAAGAAGTGCTGGATGTCTTGAAATGCATAAAAGTGGATAAATCCCCAGGACCTGATCTCCCCAGGACCTGATCAGGTGTACCCTAGAACTCTGTGGGAAGCTAGGGAAGTGATTTCTGGGCCTCTCACTGAGATATTTGTATCATTGATATTCACAGATGAGGTGCCAGAAGACTGGAGGTTGGGCTAACGTGGTGCAACTGTTTAAGAAAAGTGGTAAGGACAAGCCAGGGAACTATAGACCAGTGAGCCTGACGTCGGTGGTGGCAAATTGTTGGAGGGAATCCTGAGGGACAGGATGTATATGTATTTGGAAAGGCAAGGACTGATTCGGGATAGTCAACACGGTTTTGTGTATCAGAAATCATGTCTCACAAACTTGATTCAGTTTTTTTAGGAAGGAACAAAGAGGATTGATGAAGCAGTGTGGCAGACGTGATCTATATGGTCCTCAGTAAGGCATTCGACAAGGGTCCCCATGGGAGACTGATAGCAAGATTATATCTCATGGAATACAGGGAGAACTAGTCATTTGATTACAGAACTGGTTCGAAGGTAGAAGTCAGAGGGTAGTGTGGAGGGTTGTTTTTCAGACTGGAGGCCTGTGACCAGTGAAGTGCCACAAGAATCGGTGCTGGATCCACTATTTTTTGTCATTTACATAAAAGATTTGAATGCGAGTTTAAGAGGTATAGTTCATAAGTTTGCAGATGACACCAAAATTGGAGGTGTAGTGGACAGCGAAGAGGGATACCTCCGATTACAACAGGATCTTGACCAGATGGGCCAATGGGCTGAGAAGTGGCAGATAGAGTTTAATTTAGATAAATGATAGGTGCTGCATTTTGGGAAAGCAAATCTTAGCAGGACTTATACACTTAATGATAAGGTCCTAGGGAGTGTTGCTAAACAAAGAGACCTTGGAGTGCAGTTTCATATCTCCTTGAAAGTAGAGTTGCAGGTAGATAGAATAGTGAAGAAAGCGTTTGGTATGCTTTCCTCTATTGGTCAGAGTATTGAGTACAGGAATTGGGAGGTCATGTTGCGACTGTACAGGACATTGGTTCGGCCACTGTTGGAATATTGCGTGTAATTCTGGTCTCCTTCCTTTTGGAAGGATGTTGTGAAACTTGAAAGGGTTCAGAAAAGATTTACAAGGATGTTGCCAGGGTTGGTGAATTTGAGATGTAGGGAGAAGCTGGGGCTGTTTTCCCTGGAGCATCGGAGGCTGAGGGGTGACCTCATAGAGGTTTATAAAATCATGAGGGGCATGGATAGGATAAATAGACAAAGTTTTTTTTCCCTGGATGATGGAGTCCAGAACTAGAGGGCATAGGTTTAGGGTGAGAGGGAAAAGATATAAAAGAGAGACACAAGGGGCAATCTTTTCACGCAGAGGGTGGTGCATGTGTGGAATGGGCTGCCAGAGGAAGTGGTGGAGGCTGGTACAATTGTAACATTTAAAAGGCATCTTGATGCGTATATGACTAGGAAGGGTTTGGAGGGATATGAGCCGGGTGCTGGCAAGTGGGACTAGATTGGGTTGGGATATCTGATCGGCATGGACGAGTTGGACCGAAGAGTCTGTTTCTGTGCTGTACATCTCTATGACTCTAACTGCATTAGTCTTGCTGCCTTTCACTTGATGTAACTGAAAGTTAGCCAGTTGAGTAGTTAATGTCTTCATTTGCTCGCTCGTGTCTTCTTGTGCTCTGGCAACATCAATGGCCTGCAACATTGTGTGTTCATTTTCCAATCCTATTCCAATCAGAGCTTTTTGTACATCAGGATTTGCTGAAATGTGAATGTGCTGATCTAACAGTCTTTCATCTATTTCATTGATTTTTCACTTACTGGCTATATTCTGCAATCTGATTCAGAAATTGTGAATATGGCTCACTTGTTTCCTGCCCAAACTTTGAAATTCAAATCAGTGGATCTGATCTTTTGCCTTTAGCTGGAGGTGTGTGTTGAATCTCTCAAGAGTTTGGCCTGGATTTTATTGTTGTCAATTTTTTATGGGTCCGTGATCACAGTTATCTAACGTAGACAATTGATGATTTGTAAGTAATTTTCTGATGGTTTGTTAAATTTGTTGAGAAGTGGTAGTTTATATATGATACATTAATTGTTAGATTTACAACAGTGACAATTGGTGATGGTTCATTGATACTGGAGGACACACTGGCTGTTGGTGCAGAACATTTCAGTCTCTTTAAAATGGTGGAGCAGCATCCTTCTTTCTAGCTGAAGTGTTTGGGAACTCTTCCCTTGGTCTTCCTTCTCTCCTTATGATTCATCTTCCTTGTGCCTGGTGAAGACTGCCTGATTAAAAGTTCTGCCGACAAGGTCTGTTTAATGAGATTTTCTATGTGGGAGAAGCTCCCCTCTGTCCAGAGTCTCCTCTATTCTTGGTGTGCACACAGATCCTCCACTGCAATTTGACCTAGCACAGTCACTCCAGGGCAGAATCTGAATTCTCATTGCCTCGCACAGCTTTTCCAGCACGGATGTGGCTTCTCTCACTTCCTTGGCTCAAGTACAGTTATTCCATCATGGAATTGACCTAGATCCTGTGGGCTTCCCCAAATGCCTCCTATCCTGAGTACTCCTCCCTGCGTCTGGCATTTATTGTTATATCATATTTTGAGGGGTAGGTTATTTCCTCCGTGTCAATCAATTGACTGAGCCCTTTTGGCCAGTGATCATGGGGCTGCCATTTATGACATTGTCTGATCGTTGTCCCATTACTTACTTATATCTCAGGATTCATTTCCTATTCTTTCCAAGCTTATTTTCAAAAACAACACACTGATAGTAGGGTGCATTTAACATTAGAAAAATTGTTGACATTATTTAAATGGGCATCGTGGCCTCTGGTTTTGTAATACTTCCCTGTGTTTAAAATGCTAGAATTTTGAAAAGTTGTTTTCTTACCTAGCCTTCTCCTGTTCCTGCTCTGCCTCCTGCATCCTCAGCGTGCAGCCGATACCCTCCTGATGATAAGGTTGTGAAGCACATAGCAGGCCACAATGAGGCTTGACATGCATTTTGCTGAGTCCTACAGCTCCTCCAGAGTAACCAAGAGGGCAAATAATTATTATAAAAATCTGCAGATGCTGGAAATCTTAAAATAATGCAGAGAACGCTGGAGAAACTCAGCGGCTCTATCAACAATTTCTTTGCTGAAGTTTTCTAGGAATTAATTATGTGAGTTGTTTGCTGTAACATATCATTTGGCAATGTGCTTTTTATTCTCTCCCAGTCAACAGTGACAAAGTCACAAGTCATCTCATTGGTTCCCATCACCAAATAGTCCCATTTCGATTTATCATGGTGGCTCAAATAGAGCATAGTGCTACAGAATGAAAATGCCATGCCTGATACCAGGATATTGTGCCTGATTCTCTGCTTAAAATCAAGGAAGTCAAATTCCTCTTGGTTGCAATACACTGCAAGTGGACATACAGTACTTGCCATGTGATGTGTGGGATCCAGTGGCACCTTGTGCTATCAGGATACCGACAATTTAAAGAAGTCATATGCTCTCCCTGCCTGCTGATCTCTAGCAAGAGAGCTTTAAATGCATTCATTTCTCTTTGGTTAGAAAGTATCAGTGAGCATCCATGTGCAAGAGTGATGACCCGCGAAAAATTTGCAAGTGTTTCCACTCCTGGCATGGAAGCAAACATAAACATAATTGACACTTCTACCTTCACAACCCTGGGCACTGTGGCTGTCACACAGCTCTGACGTGACAATCAGGGCTGCAGCAGCTGACAGATTTCAGTGAGAATGTCTTTACTGAAGTGTAAATTTCTGGGGACAAGCATAATCCGAGCACTCAGCATGGATATGGCCTCTGACTGAGAATTCCTTCTCTCCCTCCTCCTCCCTCTTCTAGCAGCTTGTCCTGCTCTTTGTACTGTCTGCTCATTCTCTCTGTAATGTTATAATTTAAGTGGAATCTTTGATAATGAACCGATGTGCTTGTGATTTATCCAGAAGTCATGAAGTTAGGACAAAATGATTTAGCATGTTCCATAGATTCCTCTCTGAGCAGTAACAAAGTTAGCAAACTCCAAAAACTACTAAGTACACCAAGGATCAAAGGAACAACAAAAAGAAAGTATTCAGCAACTAATCTGAAAGTTGTTTACGATATCTTTAATAACTCTGTTTGGAGAGTGGATGTTTCCTTCCAGCTCCTGAAAACATGTTCATCTATGTGTGACTAAGAGATAACACTAGCTCAAGCGTCAAACTCCAAAGTGACAGCAATGGCACCATTTCAGCATGGAAACGATTTACGACAATGCTGCCAGGGTTGGAAGGTTGGAGGTTTGGAGAGGGATAAATCGACTGTGGCTGTTTTCCCTGGAGTGTCAGAAGTTGACGGGTGACCTTATAGAGGTTTGTCAAATCAGGAAGGGCATGGATAGAGTGAATAGTCAAGGTCTTTTCCCCAGGGTAGGGGAGTCCAAAGCTAGAGGGAATAGGGTTACGGTGAGAGGGGAAAGATTTAAAAGGAACCTAAGGGACAATCTTTTCATGCGGAAAGTGGTGTGTATATGGAATGAGCTGGGAGAGGAAGTGGTGGAGGCTGGTGCAATTGCAGCATTTAAAAGACAGCTGGATAGGTATATGAATAGAAAGGGTTTAGAGGGATATGGGGCAAATGCTGGCAAATGGGATTAGATTAATTTAGGATACGTGGTCTGCATGGACGAGTTGGACCGAAGAGTCTGTTTCCGTGCTTTCCATCTCTATGATTCTAAATCTTGTAGTGGAAGTTCATTAAGCATGTGCTCATGTTCTTGCCAATATCATGCTCAGATCAACTTATGCCAGAAGTGTGTACATGCACTTTGTCTGCTACCTTAGGGCTCTAGGACATTCATGTGCTTAAAACGAGTATGTTCCTGAACCACGTTTTACACTATGTAATCATTTTCATTTTCACTGGTATTTGCTCCCTTATCATATATGTTCCATTTACCCTCCTTGATTCCGCAGAACTCAATCCAGCACTACTTCCTTCCTATTTGGACTGAAAACACTGTGATCTAGAAAGTTCTCTGGGAGATATTTCCAGTGTTCTTCGTACCAATAAGGAGCAGTCATGCTGCTTCCTACATCCTCACATTTTACCCATAGCCCTTTAAATTCTTCATCTTCAAGCACCTGTGCAAAACACTTTTATTATGTTTTTAAATCAATCTGTTCAGATTCATTTTGACATATCTGGGGCAAGTGAGACTTGAATAGATATTTTCTGGCCCAGAGGTAGGGACACTATCACTGTGCCAGAAGAGTCCTAGAACTTTTCTTAAGCCTATTTTTCTAATCAACCTGCTCAGAGATGTTATTTCACATCTTTGGAGCAGGTGGGACTTGAACCTCAGTCTCCTGGTCCAAGATTAGGGATAGTACCTCTGCCCCACAAGAGGGCCCCAGAACATTACATAGCTTTCGGAATTAACAGTTCAACGATCACATCACTAGGCCAATCACTTTTAATATTATTTGTACAATTGGCCTCCAGCAACTTTTCACATACAGCATTCCAAATCCTGGCAACTCTCTTAGTGAAAATAAAATCCCCTTCATTCCCCTCTTTGATCTTATGCTAATAATTTTAAATCTATGATCCACTCTCCCAACAGGAATGGTTTTTCTTTAAATTCTCATTCAAAAATGTCTCATCATTCTGAACATTCCTGTTATGTCATGTCTTAATCTTCTCTGTTCCATGGAGAATAGACCCCAGGACTGAAAATGCTTACACTTGGTAACTTCCTAGTGAACCTCGTCTGTGCATTGTGTTCACAAAACTTTATTGACAAAATCTTAAGTGATCTAGAAACATAATGAGTAAATAGATTTGGTTTTATTTTTAATAAGTAATTAATGTCCATTCTTTTAAATAAACATTATGTAGGTTATACAGCCCCTTTTTGGGGGCACTAACAGAACTTACTAAATGGAATCTGACAATATTTATTGAGCTTTATTTGGAGATCTACTTCCACATGAATAGTAACTGGTTACAATCAAGATAACGAGTATACTTTAAGCTTTCCTGGACCCAGCCATTACATTGATTATGGTATTTTTCAAAGAGTTGGCTCCTCTTACTGCTTGAATATTTTGGATTGCTTCTGTGGTCTTCTATGTTGTCTCGATGGACTGCTGCTTCTGTTCTGTTTGCTGTTTAAATGTTGTTCCTTGATTATTTCTATACTCTGCTATCAAGTGCATTGAAAAATGCTCAGAAAATGGAGATACTCTTCATTCCCAACCTGAAGAAGGGCTTATGCCCGAAACGTCGATTCTCCTGTTCCCTGGATGCTGCCTGACCTGCTGCGCTTTTCCAGCAACACATTTTCAGCTTCATTCCCAACCAGCCAATTACAGACGTTTGTGAGATTCTCTGCTGTTTTCTGGACATGGTGAACCAGGCTCGGAGGAACCAGACTCTGCACTTGCAATGAGATTGACCCACTTAAATCTGGTTAAGTATTGCAGAATGTAACTCTGTTAAGTACAATGCCTGAAATAGAATATTAGCTCTATACTGATTAACTCATTGAACTCCAAAGCCAGTCACTTAATAGTAATACATTTACAGCAAAATTGTTGATGCTAGATGAATCTCTGTTTAAAGATGGAAAAATGCCAGCTGCATATTAACTTAAGATTGCTGTCAACTTCAGCAACATGCAGGGCTGTATGAACTACAATTATAAATCTTTGTGCAAGTTAGCACAGAGATCAACTATCATTTATTTGCTTCATCTCCATCTGTTTATGACTTACCTTTCATTGAGAGCCAAAAATCTCCAGTTGAGCAAATGAACCTCCTTTGAAGCGTGTGATTTCCTTACTTGTCTTACTTGTTCGAGCAACTGCCACACATGTCACAGTGTTAGGATTTTGGTGCTTCCTGAAAGAAAGACTTTGTATGGCATGTACAGTACTGAGTAGGTGAATGGGAAATCCTTCAACAAGTATACTCACACAACCTCATGCAGTTTGTTGGATTCAATAATGTCAGGTCAAACTGGCTGATTTTGATGTAGATAACCATAATGTTTAAAATGTCCAGAAAGACGTGGAAAGGAGAGATGCCTTGTGATTTGTACCTTGCCATGAATTGCTGTCTGATATCATGTAGCTCAGATTCTAGAGCCCAGTGGGTGGAGTTGTGATCGGTGGGTGTCCCAGAGGGCCTGCAATGGAAGTTCAGACCCCACCAGCCATATTAAAGTTTTTGGGATCCCCATATGGCATTGTACTATCGCACCCCCCCCCCCCCATCCTGCCATGAGTACAATACCTATAATACCAAATTTAAAACATGGAAGATCCAATACAGTAATCTTTTATATCACCAGCATGGAATCTAGAAATACATTCATCTAAAAATGTACCTTAAAGAAATGAACTATTTGAACAATGGATGACCCACCACTCAGCATTGCTGGTAATGATAGTATAGTGGCAATATCATGAGACTAGTAATCCAGAACTCTAGCTCAATATTCTTGGGACATGGGTTTGAATTCAACCATGGCAGGTGGTGAAATTTAAATTCAATAAAAATCTGGAATTAATAAACAACAAAAAGGGTAGTCTAAGGATGACCATGCAATCATTGTTGATTGTTGTCAAAACCCATCTGGTTCACTAACATCCTTTCGAGAAAAAAATCTTCCATCCTTACACGGTCTGGCTGCATGTGGCTCCAAATACACAGCAATGTGGCTGATTCCTAACTACCTTTCGGCAATGAGGGATGGGCAATAGGTGCGTTCCATGAAAGAATTTTTAAAAACTCAAAAACACCCTTTGAGAGCCTCTCAATTAGCCTTTTACCAATCAGGGATTTGTGAATGCGAGGCAGAAACCTCCAACATCAATCTTTGCTTTGATTAAAGAATACAACTCTTCAAGTTGCAAGTGAAGAGGGGTAATGTGCTTTATCTTTAGTCTTTGCCGGATCTGCAGAAAATCCCATCGCTGAACTTGTCCCACTCAAACACAACAACAGGGTCTTACCACAAGCTTGGCCAAGCATGCAAAAGCACATTTCTTTTCTGCAACCACTATGGTCTTGCTGCTTCTGACCAATTTGCAGTCCTCTCCACATGGTTCTGCAGTTTCTTTCTCTGCCTTTCATCCTGGTTTCTGGCTCCCTCATCCATCCATAATCTGGGTTCTGGCTGTGATCCCTGCTCTAGGCTCCTGCCTCCATTACTTCAGGACACAATCAGGGAATCTAGCTCCATCTCAAGAGGCTGCAATACCTCCAGTTGAAGGGGCTAACAGTGTGTGAGACATTCTTCTCCCCAGTTCAGTCCTTTGCCATCACCAACTTCTGCTGGGTACTCAGAGAGAAGCACAGCAACTGCAGGGCCCGGTGACAGTCAAGGAGGCAGACACAGGATCAGGGAGATGCGACAAGCTTTCTGTTACATTCTGAGGGGACACACTATGACAACTCAAGAGACATAAAGGCAGGTGGGTTATGGCTATACTGATCCACATAAAATTTCAGACAGGTCAGAGCACAAACATCGGTACAATGATCCTACCTGCCCTTCAAATCTATTGGTGGGACAATGCCTAGCTTCCAGTCTTGATCCATCAGATTGTATTCACCTAATGAAGGAGCAGTGCTCCAAAAGCTAGTGCTTCCGAATGAAACTGTTGGACTATGACCTGTTGTTGTGTGATTTTTAACTTTGTCCACCCCAGTCCAACACTGGCACCTCCAAATCAGAGTATATCTAAGGGCAACATCTTCTAATAACTTAGCCACATAGTAATTGTTTTAAATGTATGGTTCTACATATTAGTGAGTAAGAAGGTATTTGGGCTGTATGGTTTGGGAGAATGGTGGGGGGGGCGGGAGGCTGAAATCAAAGCTAGGCATGATTCTAGCCTCACTGACAAATACATTTTCCAACATGAGTCACTGGTCAAAAATCAGGAGAAAGTCACCCTAACAAATTTCTCCTCAGCCTGTTACCGAGTCCCTGGGCAATTTTCCATCCTATCTGAGATCAATGATTTCAGCACAGAGCAAGGATCAAACACAGAGACTGTATGGCAGTTCCATATCAAAAATGCACACCAACTGACGCAGCCGCGAAAATTAATTTTACATTTAACACCATAGTTGTGTTATTTTAAATGATGTAACTCACTGGATCTCATCTTTTTGTGGGATATGAAACTATATATTATAATTAAATCTCTGTTCGAATTCCCAATCCCAGGAATATCCTCCCAAACTTCCCTCCCTATTCACAATGTTCTTTGCCTTTAAAACCCTCTTTGAAATTGGCAAGAAACTGATCATACCTCATCACAGTTCCACATTGGCTCACTGAACACTCTTGTGACTTATGTCTTTGTGAGACACTTTGGTAAATTTACAGCTTTAAAGGAATTAGTTAAATGTAAGTAGCTTTGATTGTAGTAAGTGCAATGTTTTATTATGAATAAGTTTGTTTTTGTATTAAAATTCTTGCTTTGGATCTTTGGTATTTTATGTCTGCTCATAAATGGCATTGTTTGTTGATATCGACAACACTAGGCAACTATGCTTGTGTGTTCACTGGGGAACTCACGGTTTCCAGCACTGACATCATCATGTAGACTTTACGTTTGACACCACATGCAAATGTATTACTGTGCAGCTATAGCGAAGTAGCACCCAAATTTGGAGTGGATTTCAGTGGTAGGGGGAGAGGGAATATTGGACATGGGATGGGGGATTTCCCAAGTTGAGAAGAGAAGAGGGCCCAGAAGCTGGGGAAGGGGTTTGGTGATAAGGAGAGATCCCCACCCCGATCCCTTCATCTACAACCCCAGGTCCCAATCTCTTCTTCCCACCCTCACCCTGTTCCCAACCTCTTACATGACTTAAAGTTGTACTTTGTATACGTGTCAGCAAATGCAGCCTCGTAATTTTCTGTTTTCATTTGATGGAGTTTATTTTAGGAAGGAATATCTATTTAATGTCCAAACAAATAAATCCAATCACAGCATTCTTTATTAAAAATACAACTAAACATTTTTTATACACTGGTATTCTCTTTGATACACAAATTTTCTAGATTACTGAAAAAAATCTCAGCTACAAAATAGTAGAGCCAGCTGTCATGATTTCGTCAATCTTTACTATATGGGAAATAGCCCTGATATCGAAAACAACTCAACAATTTATTAAATTCACGAAACAAAACCATTTACAAGTTCTTAAGATGAGAATTTTTTTTTAAATGCAAGCCAGGCAGATAATATTGCTACAATATAAAATTCATGTAGTTGTGTGAGGCCAGAATGAGTTAAAATATGCAGCAATCCTTTTTTTTTGGAGACATTTTACTTCAGCATTTTGAACTGAACACCTCGTACTGTACCTCTTTCAAAGTAAATTCCCTGTTACAATATCCTCCTGATATGACACTTTATTTGCCAAGCTAAACCACATCTACACAAAACTTTCACCTTTGTGTTTTATGTTAATAGATATATAAAGATAAATTTGACCAACATTCCAAAATCCATTGTTTAATCATTTTATACCGTGTAAATCTCTGTCCAAAATGGTCTCTGCACATATGGAATACATTTTAAGCAGACTATCTCCCAGCTGCACTGTTGAGTCTGGACCGCAAGCAAGTAGATGTGATGCCAACTTGAGAAAAAGTATGTTAATAAGCCACAAACAAAACCAAAACAAAAATGGTCATATTGTATTTATTATTACACAGCTACCAAAAGGCCAATTTTAATGAAGCTAGACATTGTAAAGCCACCAGTGCTTATGTATTTGAATTAATTACTCATATGTACGATTATTTTGGCAAGATTTCAATTAAATGCATGCTGACATTCAATATCTGGGTGCAGCAGATCCTTTCAATAACCCTGCCTTTGGAAGCTGTTTATGAAGTAGGTTTAACACTGGCTATGTTAAAAAAAGGGCTTGAATATTCGCATATAAATAAGTACCAACTCACATGAAATTCCTTCACTATTTTCATGGAAATGTTTCTCCTTTCAGAATAAATAAACTAGAGTCTTGGAGCAAATGTCGAGGTGATTTTCCTTCGTTCATAGAAATATAAAATATGGAAGCAGCAGGAAGCCAACTGGCCCTTCAAGCCTGCTCTGCCTTTCAATATGACCTTGTCTGGTCATCCAAATGAGCAACCTGTT
The DNA here is from genome assembly GCF_004010195.1 of Chiloscyllium plagiosum. Classification (NCBI taxonomy): domain Eukaryota; kingdom Metazoa; phylum Chordata; class Chondrichthyes; order Orectolobiformes; family Hemiscylliidae; genus Chiloscyllium; species Chiloscyllium plagiosum. Next base: position 41,561,546 of record NC_057725.1, read on the forward strand.
CTTGCTTTCTCCAAATACCCTTTGATCCCTTTAGCCCGAAGAACTATATGTAACTCCTTTTTGAAAACATTCAAACTTTTGGCCTCAATATTTTTCTGTGGCAAAGGATTCCACAGGCTCATCACTCTCTGGGTGAAGAAACTCCTTCTCATCTCAGTACTAAATGGCCATTCTTAACCTGTGACCTCTGGTTCTGGCCTCACTGGTCATCAAGAACACCCTTCCTTTATTTAGCCAGTATAGTCCTGTTAGAGTTTTATAAGCTTCAATGAGATCCCCCCTCATTTTTCTGAATTCTAGTGAACTAATTCAGCCTCTCTTCATATACCAGTCCTACCATCCCAGGAATCAATCTGTTCAAAGTTTGTTGCACTCTCTCCGTAGCCAGAACATCCTTCCTGGGATAAGGAGACCAAACCTTTACGCAGTACTCCTGGTATGGTCTCACCAAGACCCTGTACAAATGCATCAAGTCATCCCTGCTCCTGTAGTTGAATCCTTTTGTTATGAAGACCAAGATACCATTTGCCTTCTTCATGCTTATTTTCAGCAGCTTGTGTACAAGGACACTCAAGACTTGTTGCACCTCCCTTTTCCCAATCTACTGCCGTTCAGATAATAATCTGCTATCCTGTTTTGCTAGCAAAGTGAATAACCTCTCACTTAGCCACATTATACTTCATCTCCCATGCATGTGTCCACTAACTTAACTTGTCTAAGTCAAACTAAAGCACGTCTGCATCCTCCTCTGTTTAGTCTCCTACTCAGTTTTGACTGTAAACTTGGAGATACTATAATTAGTTCCCTCGTCTAAATCATTAATATATATTGTAAACAGCTGAGGTCCAAGCACTGATCCCTGTATTACCTCACTAACCACTCCTGCCATTTGAAAAAAGACATACATATGGGCACCACAGTGGCTTAGTGGTTAGCACTGCTGCCTCACAGCTCCAGGAACCCGAGTTTGATTCCAGCCCCAGGCGACTGTCTGTGTGGAGTTTGCATGTTCTCCCGTGTCTGTGTGGGTTTCCTCCAGGAGCTCCAGTTTCCTCCCACAATCTAAAGATGTCCAGGTTAGATGAATTGGCCATGCAAAATTGCCCATAGTGTTCAGGGAGATGAAGGTAAGGTGCATTAGTTAAGGATAAATGTAGAGTAAAAGGGTAGGGGAATGGTTCTGGGTGTGTTACTCTTTGGAGGGTTGGTGTGGACTGTAGGCATTCTATGATTCCTACCCTTCGTTTCCAGTCTGCCAAATATTTTACTATCCACGTCAATACACTGCTTCCAGTGCCATGCATTTAAATTGTACATGCTAATTTACATTCATTCCCGTTCACTTCAAATGTGCATTAGTTTCTGGGCTATCAAGCAAAGAAAAGGGATGAAAAATAACTACCTGAGTTTTACCACAAACCTTGGAGCCTTGATGTTCAGACCAAAAAGGAGTTTTTTGATAATGGATTGCTACCTTCAATTCCCTCTGATGTTTGAAATCTATGTCTTCTGGCTCATATAACACTTTGCATGGTGGCTGAAGAGACTTTCCCTCCAACCACGATTCAGTATGAGAAAGAATGGAAACGACTACATTTGTTAAGAACTGAAAGTGTCCTTTGGTTACCTCTGCCAGGATATCAGCTTTCCAGTAGCTTCCGCTGTATTCCTTTCGAAGGCTCCCCTATGTATGTATTCTCTTTAGTCACATCATCCAGAAGTGGCCCATCTTTCCACATAAATAATATTCAGCCTCTTTGACGGGGCAATTTTCACCCTGTGCTTTTTGTGCCACACAAAATACAGCTAGCTTGGGCTATTGTTGGATATTTTTTCTGTCTCCCTTGCCTTTTTTTTCCCTTTTTAAAAGTATTTCACATACTCTACTGAATCAGTTGCTTTTGAAACAGGGTTCTCCCTGTCATCTTCAACTACTTCCTGATCTCAACTTGTCTGCTGAGTTGGATCATTTTTGCGAAGACTTGATCAACTCCTGACTGCAAGTGGATAGACAAAGCTTCACACACAATCATTTTGACTCCAATCAGTCTGTCTTTCAATCTGCAGTACTCACAGTCCTCCACATGTCTATACAGACCATTGGAACATGAGTAGGCTAATCAGCCTATCAAGCATTCACCATCATGGCTGACTGAACACTTCAATGCCTCTTACCCATACTATCCTTAATATGTTTTATGTCATCAATAATTAAAGATTTATCAACCTCCACTTTAAAAACACTCAAAGACAAAGCTTCCATAGTCCTATGTGGTAGAGAATTCTAAACATTCATCTGAGAAAAACGATTCTCCTCATCTTGCTCCTAAATAGTATCTTGCTTATTTAAAATAAAACTCTGGGGAATACAGCCCAGTTTCCACAATCTCTCTTCAAAGAACAATCCTGTCATCCAGGGAACAAGTCTTGAGAACTCTCATTGCACTCTCTCTTTGTCAATAATATCTTTCTTAAGATAAATAATTGTACACAGTACTGTACAGTCTAACCAAGCTCCTACACAATTGAAGCACGACTGTCTATTCCAAAATTCAAATTCTCTTGCAATAAAAGCTAACATTCCATTAGGCTTCAGTGACTCATTAATAAACCAAGTCCCTTTGCACATCTACATCTTCTAACCTCTAACCACTTAAGAAATAAATTGCTCATCGATTCTTCCTACCAAAGTGGATGACCTCACGTTTTTCCACACAATATCCCATCTCCCATGGTCTTGCCCAATCATTAAACCTGTTCAAATTCTCCTTGAAACATTTTAGAACAAAGAGCAAAGAAAATTACAGCACAGGAATAGGCCTTTTGGCCCTCCAAGCTTGCACTGATCCAGATCCTCTATCTAACCTTGTCGCTTATTTTCTAAGGATGTGTCCCTCTGCTCCCTGCTCATTCATGTCTCTGTCTAGATATATCTTAAATGACACTATTGTGCCCACCTCTACCACCTCTGTTGGCAACACGTTCCAGACACCCACCACCCTCTAAGTAAAGAACTTTCCACATATATCTCCCATAAACATTTCCCTTCTCACCTTGAACTCGTGACTCATAGTAATTGAGTGCCCCACTCTGGGGAAAGGCTTCTTGCTATACCTCCCTATACCTCTCATAATTTAGTAGACCTCAATCAGGTCACCCCTCAACCTCTCTCTTTCTCATGAAAATAATTCTAACCTACTCAACCTCCCTTCATAGCTAGCATCTTCCATACCCGACAACATCCTGGTAATTCTCCTCTGCACCATCTCCAAAGCATCCACATCCTTCTGGTAATGTGGTGACCAGAACTAGATACAGTATTCTAAATGTGGCCGAACCAAAGTCTTATACACTGTAACATGACCTGCCAACTCTTGAACTCAATACCCTGTCCGATGAAGGAAAGCATGGCGTATGCCTTATTGACCATTCTATCGACCTGTGTTGCCACCTTCAGGGTGCACTGGACCTGAACACCCAGATCTCTTTGTACATCAATTTTACTCAGGTCTTTTCCATATAGTTCACTCTTGAATCGGATCTTCCAAAATGCATCACCTTGCATTTGCCTGGATTGAACTCCATCTGCCATTTCTCTGTCCAGCTCTCAAATCTGTCTATATTTTGCTGCATTCTCTGACAGTCCCCTTCACTGTCTGCTACTCCACTAATCTTACTGTCATCTGCAAACTTGCAAATCAGACCAGCTATATCTTATTCCACATCATTTATGTATATCACAAACAAAAGTGGTCCCAACACAGATCCCCATGGAACATCACTGGTCACAGTTCTCCATTTTGAGAAACTCCCTTCCACTACTACTCTCTGTCTCTTGCTGCCCAGCCAATTGTTTATCCATCTAGCTTGTAGACCCTGGACCCCATGCAACTTCACTTTTCCACCAGCCTACCACGCGGAACCTTAGCAAAGCCTTACTGAAGTCCATGTATATGACATCTACAGACCTTCTCTCATCAATCTACTTTGTCATTTCCTCAAAGAATTCTATTAAGTTGGTAAGACATGACCTTCCCTGCACAAAACCATGCTGTCTATCACTCTTAAGCCCATTTTCTTCCAAATGTAAATAGATCCTATCTCTCAGTATCTTCTCCAGCAGCTTCCCTACCACTGTCAACAGACTCACCAGTCTATAATTATTTAGATTATCCATGCTACCCTTTTAAACAAGGGGACAACATTAGCAATTCTCCAGTTCTCCAGGATCTCAGACATGTTCAAGAATGTTGCAAAGATATCTGTGAAGGCTATTTCCTCTGTCACTTCCCTCAGTAACCTGGGACAGATCCCATCCGGACCTGGGGACTTGTCCATCTTAATGCCTTTTAGAATACCTAACACTTCCTCTCTCCTTATGCTGACTTGACCGAGAATAATCAAACATCAATTCCTAACCTCAACATCCGTCATGTCCCTCTCCTCAGTGAATACCAACGCAAAGTGCTCATTAAGAATCTCACCCATTTTCTCTGACTCAACACATAACTTTCCTCCTTTATCCTTGAGTGGGCTAACCCTTTCTCGAGTTACCCTTTTGCTCCTTATATACAAATAAAAGGCTTTGGGATTTTCTTTAAACCTGTTTGCTACAGTCCTGATATTCTTACAAAGCTTTGTCTGTTTTCAGTCGCCTAGACCTTAAGTATGCTTCCTTTTTCCTCATAGCTAGTCTCACAATTTCACCTGTCATCCATGGTTCCCTAATCTTGCCATTTCTATCCCTCATTTTCACAGGGAGATGTCTGTCCTGCAGAACAGTGAGAGCTAGGATCAGGAGGCTGCTGGAGGGTAATTTAATCCTTTAAAAGCTTACCTCATGAATAGGTGGAGCATACGCTGAGCAGGAGCAGACACGGGACGGCTGAGTAAGTGACGTAATATACTTGGGTGGTTGTTTTCCTGAAACACTACTTAGGTAGTGTCTCCCACCCATCCCCCTCCTCTCACCAAAAAAATGGTTCTGAGTGCCAATTTGGTAAGGTTACAAGTTTCTTTTTAATATAGTCCATTTTGGAATTCAGAACAGCGGGAATGGATGTTAGGGCAGTTGCATGCTCCTCCTGTAGAATCATTCGGGAGGTAGAGAGTGTAATTGAGAGGACTTAGCAGGAGGTAGTCACACCTCAGGTACAGGAAAAAGCTAGATGGGTTACAGTCGGGGGACGGAAAGGGAATAGGCAGACAGTGCAGGGATCCCGTGGCTGTTCACCTCAATAACAAGTATGCCATTTTGGATTCTGTTTGGAGGAGGGGCTTACCTGGGGTAAGACATGAGATACAGGTCTCTGGCACAGAGTCTGTCCCTGTTGCTCAGAAGGGAAGGGGGGAGATGGGCAGAGCATTAGTCATTGGAGACTCCACAATTAGGGGGACAGATAGGAGATTCTGTGGAACGAGAGAGACTTGCATTTGGAGTGTTGCCTCTCAGTGCCAGAGTCCGTGATATCTTGGATCGTGTTTTTAATATCCTTAAGGCAGAGAGGGAGCAGTCCCAAGTCGTGGTCCACATAGGCACCAATGACACAGGTAGGAAAAGGGATGGGGATGTAAGGCAGAAATTCAAGGAGCTAAGGTGGAAGCTTAGAGCTAAACCAAACAGAGTTGTTATCTCTGGTTTGTTACCTGTGCCATGTGCTAGCAAGGCAAGGAATAGGGAGAGAGAGCAATTGAACATGTAGCTACAGGGATGGTGCAGGAGGGAGGAATTCAGATACCTGGATAATTGGGACTCATTCTGGGGTACGTGGGACCTCTACAAATGGGATACAATGTCCTGGGGGGGTATGGGGTGACATTTGTTAATGCTCTTTGGGAGGGTTTAAACTAATTAAACATGGGGATGGGAAGCTGAATTGTAGCTCCAGTGTACAGGAGGTTGAGGTCATGAATAAGGTTTCAAGGTCGCAAGAGTATACAGGCAGGCAGGAAGGTGGGTTGAAGTGTATCTACTTAAATGCCAGGAGCATCCGGAATAAGGTGGGTGAAATTGCAACATGGGTTGGTACCTGGGACATCAATGCTGTGGCCATTTTGGAGGCACGGCTAGAGCAGGGACAGGAATGATTGTTGAAGGTTCCGGGGTTTAGATGTTTCAGTAAGATCAGGGAAGGTGGTAAAAGAGGGGGAGGTGTGGCATTTTAGTCAAGGACAGTATTACGGTGGCAGAAAGGATGTTTGATGAGGACTCATCTACTGAGGTAGTATGGTTGAGGTTAGAAATAGGAAAGGAGAGGTCACCCTGTTGGGAGTTTTCTATAGGCCTCCAAAAAGTTCCAGAGATGTACAGGAAAGGATTGCAAAGATGATTCTGGATAGGAGTGAAAGTAACAAGGTAGTTGTTATGGGGGACCTGGACTTTCCAAATGCTGACTGAAGACGCTATAGTTTGAGTACTTTAGATGGGTCAGTTTTTATCCAATGTGTGGAGGATTTCCTGACTAAAAATGTAGATAGGCCAACAAGAGGTGTAGCCACATTGGATTTGGTACTGGGTAATGGACCAGACCAGGTGTCAGATTTGGAGGTAGGTGAGCACTTTAGCGATAGTGACCATAATTCAATTACGTTTACTTTAGCGACAGAAAGAGATAAGTATATACCGCAGGCCAAGAGTTATAGCTGGGGTAAAGGCAATTATGAGGTGAGTAGGCAAGATTTAGGATGCATAGGATGGGGAAGGAAACTGCAGGGGATGGGCACAACTGAAATGCAGAGCTTGTTCAAGGAACACCTACTGTGTATCCTTGATAATTATGTACCTATCAGGCAGGGAGGAAGTGGTCAAGCGAGGGAACCGTAGTTTACGAAAGAAGTTGAATCTTTTGTCAAGAGGAAGAAGGAGGCTTATGTAAAAACAAGGCGTGAAGGCTCAGGTAGAGTGTTAGAGAATTACAAGTTAGCCAGGAAGGACCTAAATAGAGAGCTAAGAAGATCCACGAGGGGATATAAGAAGTGTTTGGCTGGTAGGATCAAGGAAAACCTTAAAGTTTCTATAGATATGTCAGGAATAAAAGAATGACTGGAATAAGATTAGGGCCAGTCAAGGACAGTAGTGGGAAGTTGTGTGTGGAGTCCGAGGAGATGGGGAAGCCCTAAATGAATATTTTTCATCACACAGGAAAAAGACGATGTTGTTAAGAAAAATACTGAGATACAGGCTAATGGACTAGATGGGATTGAGGAGAACAAGGAGGAGGTGTTAGCAATTCTGGAGAGTGTGAAAATAGATAAGCCCCCTGGGCCAGATGGGATTTATCCTAGGATTCTCTGGGAAGCCAGGGAGGAAATTGCAGAGCCTTTGGCTTTGATCTTTATGTTGTCATTGTTTACAGGAATAGTGCCAGAAGACTGGAGGATAGCAAATGTTGTCCCCTTGTTCAAGAAGAGGAGTAGACACAACTCTGGTAATTATAGACCAGTGAGCTTTGCTTCGGTTGTGGGTAAAATATTGGAAAGGATTCTCAGAGATAGGATTTATAATCATCTAAAAAGGAATAATTTGGTTAAGGATAGTCAATGCAGTTTTGTGAAGGGTAGGTCATGCCGCGCAAACCTTACTTAGTTCTTTGAGAAGGTGACCAAACAGGTGGATGAGAGTAAAGCAGTTGATGTGGTGCATATGGATTTCAGTAAAGCATTTGATAAGGTTCTGCATGGTAGACTATTGCAGAAAATACAGAGGCATGGGATTGAAATAATTTAGCGGTTTAGATCAGAAATTGGCTAGCTGTAAGAAGACAAAGTGTAGTGGTGGATGGGAAATGTTAATCCTGGAGTTCAGTTAGTAATGGTGTACCGCAAGGATCTGTTTTGGGGCCATTGCTGTTTGTCATTTTTATAAATTACCTGGATGAGGGCATAAAAGGATGGGTTAGTAAATATGTGGATGACACTTAGGTTGGTGGAGTTGTGGATAGTGTGGAAGGATGTTGCAGGTTACAGAGGGACATAGATAAGCTGCAGAGCTGGGCTGAGAGGTGGCAAATGGAGTTTAATGCAGAAAAGTGTGAGGTGATTCACTTTGGAAGGAGTAATAGGATTACAGAGTACTGGGCTAATGGTAAGATTTTAGGTTGAGTGGATGAGCAGAGAGATCTCGGTGTCCATGTGCATAGATCCCTGAAAGTTGCCACCCAGGTTGATAGGATTGTTAAGAAGGCAAACAGTGTGCTTTGATTGGTAGAGGCACTGAGAGTCAGAGCCATGAGGTCAAGATGCAGCTGTACAAAACTCTGGTGCGGCCACACTTGGAGTATTGTGTACAGTTCTTGTTGCCACATTTTAGGAAGGATGTGGAAGGTGCAGGAAAGGGTGCAGAGGAGATTTACCAGGATGTTGCCTGGTGTGGAGGGAAGGTCTTATGAGGAAAGGCTGAGGGACTTGAGGCTGATTTCATTAGAGAGAAGAAGGTTGAGAGGTGACTTAATAGAGACATAGAAGGTCATTAGAGGATTAGATAGGGTGGACAGTGAGAGACCTTTTCCTTGGATGGTGATGGCTAGCATGAAGGGACATAGGTTTAAATTGAGGGGTGATAGACATAGGACAAATGTCAGAGGTAAGTTCTTTACTGAGAGAGTAGTAGGGGTGTGGAATGCCCTGCTGCAACAGTAGTAACTTTAAGGGCATTTAAATGGTCATTGAATAAACATATGGATGATCATAGAATAGTGTAGATTAGATGGGCTTCAATTGGTTTCACAGGTTGGCACAGCATCAAGGGCCGAACGGCCGATACTGTACTGTAATGTTCTATGTTCTAATAAACCGCTTTTCAAAAGCCTTCCATATATCAACTATGGATTTACCTTCAAACAGCTGCTCCCAAACCACATTCCCCAGCTACTGCTGAATTTTGCTATTGTTGGCCTTTCGCCAGTTTAGCACTCTTCCTTTCGGACCACTCTCGTCTTTGTCCATGAGTATTCTAAAACTTGTGGAATTGTGACAAGTATTCCCAAAGTAATCCCCTACTGAAACTTCAACAACCTGGCTGGGCTCATTCCCCAGCACCAGGTTCAGTATGGCCTCTTCCCGAGCTGGACGATTTACATACTGCTCTATAAAACCCTCCTGGATGCTCCTTACAAATTCTGCTCCATCTGGACCTCTAACACTAAGTGAATCCCAGTCAATGTTGGGAAAATTAAAATCTCTTATCACCACCACCCTGTCGCTCCTACACCTTTCCATAATCTGTTTCCATATTTGTACCGCTATCTCATGCTCACTGTTGGGAGGTCTGTAATACAGCCCCAACATTGTTACCGCACCCTTCCTATTTCTGAGCTCTGCCTATATTGCCTCTCTGCTTGAGTCCTCCATAGTGCCTTCCTTTAGCACAGCTCTGATATCCTCTCTGACCAGTAATGCAACTCCTCCACTGCTTTCACCTCCTTCTCTATCCTGCCTGAAGCATCTGTATCTTGGGATATTTAGTTGCCTCAACCAAGTCTTAATAATAGCAGTAACGTCATACTCCCAGTTACTAATCCAAGCCCTAAGTTCATCTGCCTTACCTACTACACTTCTTGCATTAAAACAAATGCATCTCAGGCCACCAGTCCCATTGCATTTATTATCTGGAAATTTTGTATTCTAAATCATTGATATATATTGTGAACAACTGGAGCTCACGTAGTGATCCTTGCAGTATCCCATTAGTCACAGCCTGCCGCTGTGAGATGACCCAATTATTCCTACTTTGTTTTCTGTCTGTTAGCCAAACCTCAGTCCTTAATCCACATTAACCCCATCCCATGTGCTTTAATTTTGCTAAACAACCTTCTGTGGAGGACATTGTCAAAAGCCTTCTGAAAATTCAAATATACTACATCCATTGACTCCCCTTTATCAATTTTGTTTGTAACATCCTCAACAACTCCAAGTTTTACGCATAGTTTTCCATTTCCAAAATCATGCTGACTGTGCTTAAATGAGATCATTTTTGTCAGGTTTGGTTAGCCTGGTTGGCTGTTTAGTGATGCAAACAGCATGGGTTAAATTCTCCCACCTTCTCATACTCACCCCTTGCCTAAGGCTTGGTGTCCCTCAGATTAAAGGGCCACCAGATATCTCTCTCTACAATGAACTGAATTAGCTTTATTATCACATGAGTACACTGAACAGTTTACATTGGTACCTAGGTACAGATTCTTGAGTATAAATCCTGAGAAAAAATAATTTTAAAAAAAGGCCAGCATTACAGAAATGCCAAAAAATAAAGAAATAGAAATTTCAGAGAGAGCAACCTGATGTGATTTTACCTTTTTAGATAATTTTTACCAAAGTATCCATTTGACATGGCAGCATCTGTGGAGAGAAATCAGAGTTAATGTTTTGGGTCAAGTGATCCTTAGAACTGGATTTCCATAAACCCGCTGAGCTTTTCTAGCAATTTCCATTCTGGTTTCTGATTTACAGCAGCCAGTGTTCTTTTGGATTTTAGCCATTTGTCATGTCCTATATGATAGATTCTATCATTTTCCACATGAGTGATGTGGATGTTGCTGATTAGATTTCAAAACCTGGAGCTCAACTTGTGCAGGCCACGACACTTCCTTCAGATGTGTTTTATTGGGACGCATGGTATGTCTATGACTTGATATATATCGCAGAATGTACACTACACTTTTCTCTGCCGATCTACCATCACATAACTCTGAAGGTTATTTGTTACCATTAGAATAATGGTTTGCTAATGTCTTTTAGCGAAGGATCTCTGTCATCCTTTCCTGGTCTGACCTACATGTGATTCCAGACATAAAGCAATTAGGGATGGGCCATAAATGCTGGCCTAGTCATTGATGCCCACATCCGGTGAGTGAATAAAAAATAAACCAACTATACACATTTACTTGGAATCTAACTTTACTTCACTTACATTAACTTCATTTTCTTCGGGTTTACTTCATTATTTTATCATAACTTGATTTAGTTTAATTTCCTTTTGTTAATGCTCCTTATTAAATCCAAGATGTTACTTCTTTCAAAGTGATTTTTTTTCTCGATTCAAGCTATTTATTTGATACTCACTCCTTAACAGCAGCTTCTCACTAACCAATACACTTACAAATTTCCTGTGACGTTATTCTTGGGTTGTTTCACACTTAGCCAATTGATGCTGTGTTCAGAATGAAATCACTCCCTGCTCTCCACACTCTTTTTATAAAATTTGCCGCTTCTTTTCTCATGTTATGTCCAGAATGTTGAAGGAGGAATGTATCAAATGTACCTTTTGACACTGGGTATGTTTGTTAAGTATAGTGCACTAAATAATGGTATTCTTGCTCTATTTGAAGTATTTAACAAGTGGTCTGATTACTCCTTTGTGCATGGCTTTTTCCTCATCTATGCGACGAGATTGCCATCTACACAGTTACCTATTGCATGTGTAACTGTGTGTACTGACCTACTCACTTCTGGTCTGCACGATGCAGGGCAATATCGGCCAATTCCCTTATTCCATGTTGCCCAGACTTCTGCTTGTTTGAAACCTGTGACCTACCCTAAAATTTCAGGCAATGCAGACCCTTCTCCATCACTGTTTTTCATGCACTGCCACCATATAGTCTTGGTATTGCTTAGACTAATACAAAAATAATGAATGTGAAGAGGTATATGAAACTGAACACCTTACTGCTCTTGTTTACATCTTCCTTGAGACTGTAAAAGGACAAAACCAATTCTGAGGAAGGGTCATCGGACCTGAAACATTAACTCTCTGATTTCTCTTCAAAGATGCTGCCAGACCTGCTGACCTTTTCCAGCAATTTCTGTGATTGTTTCTAAATTATGTCATATTGTGTCATTTTCTGTGGTGACATACAACTAAAACCAACCTTTTAATGGCCTAGTATCTTTTATGACACATTGTACGATAAGTACTCCATAAATTCAAATTCTAGATAGCCCAGACTGGAGGGCTAAAGGGAAGGGAAGACGAAATATTGGAGATATCTGGGCTTTTCTTTTCCCCTCTCGTGAGACATGAAGCCTCCATTAATCTGATGGCCTCCCGAAGAAAGGGCCTCAATTATGCATATTGGCTTCCCATTTCTGAGAAGCAGGCAGGTGTGTTTGGCAAATATGAAATAAGAACTGAAATGACTATGAATATATATTTGCAAAATGAAATCATGAAGCCCAAAATTCCTGGACAGAAGAAGGGAAGAAGTAAAATCTTTAAGTTACATAATGCTTCTCATGATATCCTACAATGTCAATGAAAGTCAATCGAAGTATCACCAGCCATTGTACACAGCAAGATCCCACTCTCATGAGACAAATGACAAGACCATACAGCAAGCGTCAATACTCCCATCTGCACCATCAGGACTGCACCAGGGAATTGACCCAATGCTGTTTTACTGGTCTCAACATCTCCATCTCTGTCACCACAAGGTCTGTAAAATTCTGCCTCGAGTGTAGAAATCATCATAATAACTTTAAAAAGCCTGTGTGCAGAAGAGGTGTGTCAGATTCCAATTAAAGGAGAACTGGTTTAAAAGCCACTTTGCTACCAAACCAGTGTGATTCTTACCAGATTAAAGTCATTAGGGCTATGCGTCAATGTGCCAAAGTTTTATTTTAAACATCACCATCTGTGCAAAGTATCAAAGGAAAACACATCATAAATGTGACATGGATTTACATGTAATGAACAATACTTTCCAGTCTTTTATAAGCTCTGCTTGATTGTACTGTATAATAGGAAAGTAGTAACATCATCAGAGGACAACAGCAAACTTAACACACACCAATCTTATGGTTAAAGTTGATTAAAATCAGGATAACTTGATGGAAACATAACAGAGACAAAAATACACAGGATCTTAGTTTGCATAACCCTTATAACCTGACTTGCTCACACATATTAAGCATATTGTAAAGTTTAATTTAGTTGCTACAGTGTCTTGTTTGTGCATTTCACTTGGTTATGTATGAACTCAGAACAATGCTTACTGGTGTGGGTGGAACAAAGTTAGGGGAAACCTGTGTGTTTGGCTAATATGAAGTAAGGACTGAAATAACTATGAATGTATTTGAAAAATGAAATCATGAAGCCCAAAATTCCTGGGCAGAGGGAAGGCAGAATGAAAATTTTAATTTACATAGAGTCTTTCACGATATCCTACAACATCAATGAAAGTCAATCAAAGTAGCACTAGCCTTTGTACACAGTAAGATCCCACTGCCATGCGACATATGACAAGATCATGGAGTAAACTTCAAAACTCCTGGGAATATTGTGGGGATAACAATGGCAAGACTTAGGAACCTCGGATGACAAGAGAAATTGAGAGCTGGTACCTGGCTCAGGCTCTCTCATCTGGGCTGCAGATGCACATGGAATGCAACAGGAAAGATCAGCTAGATGTGGTCTATAAGGTACCAGTGATATAGACAGAATGAGAAAAGAGGGAATATGAGCAGCTAGGAGCTACATTAGAAAGCAGAACCAAAAAGATAATAATCTCTGGATTACCACCTGAACCACAAGCAAATTGGCACAGGGTCCACAAGATTAAAGTAGTAAAGGCATGGCTTAAACATTGGTGTGGGAGAAACGGGTTCGATTTCATGGGACATTGGCACCAGTACTGGGGAAGGGGGAGCTGATCTGGTGGTATGGACTGCATCATTAGGGGTGGCGTGGTGGCTCAGTGGCTAGCACTGCTGCCTCATAGCACTGTGGACCTGAGTTCAATTTCACCCTCAGGCGACTGTTTGTGTGGAGTTTGCACATTGTCCAGGTGTCTGCGTGGGTTTCCTCCCACAGTCCAAAGATATGCAGGTTAGGTGGGTTAGCCATGCTAAATTGCCCAGGGATGTGTAGGTTAGGTGGATTAGCCATGGAAACTGCAGGGTTACAGGGATAGGGTAGATGCTCTTTGGAGGTTCAATGTGGACTTGATGGGCCGAATGGCCTTCTTCCACGCTGTAGGAATTTAATGTTGATCAGAATCATACTATGACCAGAGGCTTGCCAAATCTGGGGCTGTGGATAGGGCTTTAAACCAAATAGTTGGCAGGGGTGTGAAGTTATATAGAAAATTATTGAACAAGTTAAAGGACAGGAGGGTTCAGCAGAGGTGATTAAAGTTTCCAGAAAAGTAATAGGACAGAGAGTATGGAAAAGGTCAGGAATCTAACTCAGGCACTGCAGAAAAGGGGACAACTATGAAAAGAGGAGTAGTCGACACAGGACCAAAGGTATAGTACTTAAATGCACACCGTATGCAAAACAAAGTAAATGAGCAGATTGAAATTGACAGGTGAGATGTTGTGGTTATCACAGGGATCTGGCTGCAAGGGGATCAGGGCTGGAAACTCAATAGCCATGGATATACGCCCCATCAACAGGTCAGGCAGATGGGCAGAGAGGGTGGGGTTGCCTTGTTAGTAAGAAATTAAATTAAATTGATAGTAAGATGTGATATAGAGTTGGAAGGCATAGAATCTGTATGGTGGAGTTGAGAAACCGCCAATGAATAAAGACCCTGATGGGAGGTATGAAAAAGCTGCCTAGCAGAATTCAGAATGTGTGGCAGAAAATAAATTAGGAGGTAGAAAAAGCATGTAAGAAAGGCACAACTATAATAATCATGGAGGTCTTCAATATGCAGATGCATTGGGAAAATCAGATTGGTAGTGGATTTCAAGCAGAGAAATTCATGGAATGTCTACAAGATGGTTTTTTTGAGCAATTTGTGGTAGATCCTACTAGGGAACAGGCAATTCTAGATTTGGTGATGTGTAATGAGGCAGACATGATTAGGGAGCCACCAGCCTGTCCATTGAGGCTATCCAGAAGCAGTACTATGGAAATGCTACCAATATTGCAAATATGAAGGCGAGTTCCTGGCTGGCAGTAATTAACCTGGTGCATGGCTAGGGTTTACATACGCTGCCAGTGGTGGGAATCCCAGAGGATCCCATGAGTGGTGAGTATCACTGCCATTACTGACTGTAGTATAGCACAACAATGGCATCATAGAATCATGATGCATATATAATGAGTGAGCAACGTAAAATTGCACAAGTAAATTTGATAGAGCTCACAGAGGGAAATCCATCCTGAAATTAACCCTTAGCAGATTTTTGGTTAAAATTTAACCTCATGTTTTGATTCCTGCTGAATGCTAAAATGTGTTAAACATGTGAAACAAAAATAGTAGTTGTAACATTTTCCACAGTGTCACCACTTTTCGATGTAAGGTGAACAAAAAAGTACTAAATCTTCAAGGTAAACAACAATCACTGAACATTAAAAAAAACCCCCAGCATTTTCTTATTAAAAAGTAGAGTGAGTAATTTTATGGTTATTTATTTTTCAATCCATTGTGCAAATATCCCCTTTCAAATTGTGTGTCTGTGTCTCAGCTGAAAATCTGGATCTCATGTTTGTCTGTTTCACCTGGAGTTAGAGTCTCTGCATATCCAAACTAAGGTCAGGCCAGAATGGGCATGGAGGGAAGGTTAAGATTAGAGTGGTGCTGGAAAAGCACAGCAGGTCGGGCAGCATCTGAGGAGCAGGAAAATCGGCGATTCGGGCAAAAGCACATCGGCTTGACCTGATGTGCTTTTCCAGCACCACTCTAATCTTGACTCTGATCTCCAGCATCTGTAATACTCACTTTTGCACAGAGGGAAGGTTGTATATACTAAATTTCAACAAAGACAATACAATTCACTTTAAAGATACAAGTAAAATTGTTTCTACATTAAAGAACAAACTACTGCATGTGGTTTATGTCTTAGATATATTTGGATTGCTTGTCCAACAATGAGATACAGTGATCTTGTCAAACTTACTTGTTTAACAAATTAATCCAGCGTATGAAGTGAACACATTTGCTAGTACAAGATTTCCTCAAACAAGCTCATGGGAAACTGTAGGGTGGAGTGACCAGACAGTTAAACCATCATGCTACACCACCAGTCCTTCTCCTTATTTGGGCTTCATGGCTCCATAATTGGAGCCTTAATTTAAAGGCTATACGGAATAAATGATAAATGCTCTTGGGATTTATGTCCTCTTAATCATTTAAAAATTATGTAATTTTCGAAAAGCAATTTTAGTCCTACTTTACATGAAACCATTTGCAAAATATTAATAAAAATGAAATTACAGTATGTGTTTTTTCATCAGCAACAGGGAATAATTCCAATGTGACCCTGTGAGGTCTCAGGATTTTGTTTTCCATTTGTAAGAAATTTATACATTTTTTGCAATTCTTATTTTTTGTCTGTGTAGAAGCGCCCATATGCATTTCCTTTTATTAAACTGAGGACTAGCATTCAGGCTATACTGGATGTTTCCAACAAAACATTCATATAACACATTAAATGACTTTTCCAGTGATTCTGTGCTGTCTGATTTAATTTGCCAGAGGACTCCCCCATGGAATTCTGGGTAGCAATTATTGACAAAGCTTCACTCCTACTGGAATGTAGACTGGAAATAAAATGTAGCATCTCATGAAATGGTTTAACATTTAGAATATTTTAGGTTCCCCAGTCAGGTGGCCTGTTAACACTTGCTTTCTATGTTCGCACAAAGAATGGTCACTTGGGCAATGTACCAATAGCCACCACTGGTGCAACTATATGTAAGCAAGGGGTAAAAACTTGAAAGAGAAGAGCAGGTAGCACAGGGAACTGGGAAAACTGGGAAAGACTAAAGTTACACCCTTTGACTTATTGTTCATCAAAAATCAGAATTGAAAGGGCAATTGAGGAAGATTGAAGATAATACTCCAGCTTTTACTGTGACAAGACATCTAATCTCATCTACTAATAGTTAGACTTGCCAATATACATGTACATTTTAAAATGCATTGGTAGCAAGTCCTGCATGTGTGAGCTGATAAGGTCACATTGAAGGAAACTGAGTATTGGGGACCTGTGCGAGAAGGCTGAAAAGGAAGTGAAAATTAGAGCAAGTGAATCAATGACTAATCAGAAAAAGAAAGAGAAATATAGAGAGGAAAAGAAGGATTATATTAAGATGGAAAAAATAGAAAGGAAACGTTTAGAAGATGAATACATTTCACACACTCAAAGTCTCTAACAATTAAAGTCTGAAAGAATGAGATGCTACATTTGAAATAATTAATCTTCAATGCCATGCACAGAAATTGTCATATCTAAGATGACAAGGCAGGTGTGCAAGAAAATAACAGTGCAGGAAATATGCTTTTTGTGCCAGGACGTTCAAATGGATGTAAGCTAAGTCAGTGCTACAGGTTGGCAACAAGGGAGAGTCATTGAAGATTGGCATTGTTAATAATGTTGCATACTTCAGAAAGGTGAAAGAAGACAAGAGGTAGTATATCATAGTCACAGTTGCAAAGGAATTTGTTAATGAGTGATTTAATCTCAGGATAGACTCAGAGCTGTGGGCAGGTGGAATTGAAGTGGTAATTTGATGAGAAAGTTAAGCATGACATTGTGTGATGATAACACATTTGGAGACCTTCAGAAAAGGTAGGTTGGAGATATAGCAAAAGATGGGCAGAGCACAAGGGTTTAAGATGTGTTTCTTGAAGTGGTAGCTGTAGGAAGCAAAGGAATTGTTGAACAGTTTTAACAGCCTAGTGTTGAAGTAGTACAGAGGCACTGAAGAGGAATTTAATAGTTTGGAACAGTGTGGGAAAAAGCTCTGAGTTCTTACCTGCAATTATCCATTCCCTTTAAAGTTGCACATTAACATAGATAGAGGATAGAGAATTGGGATTGTGACTTGTAGCTAGTGGAGTGTCACAGAGAACAGTGCTGGGGGCACAATTATTTATGATATATTAAAGTCTTGGATGAAGAAAGTGAGTGTACTATAGCCAAGTCTGCAGATGACACAAAATTAGATGGGAAAGCAAGTGGTGAGAATGACAGTAAGAATCCACTGAATGATATCAATCAATAGGGAAAAACTTGGCAGATGGAATGTAATGTGGCAAAATGTATGGTTATGCACTTTGGCAGGAAGAATAGAGGAGCTGAATATTATTTAAATGGAGAAAGACTGCAGAAAGGATTTGGAGTTCTCATCCATGAATCACAAAAAGCTAGGATTAAAATTCAGCAGGTGATACGGAAGGCACATGGAATGTTGGCCGTTATTTTAAAGTGAATGGGGTATAACAGTAGAGAGGTTTTGCTAAAACTACACAAGGCACTAGCCAGTCAAGAACTGGAATACCGTGAACAGTTTTGGGCCCTCATCTAAGAAAAGATATACTGGTATTAGAGACAGTCCAGAGAAAATTCACTAGACTGACACCAGATATGGAGAGACTGTCTTCTGAGGAGAGGTTAAGTAGGTTGGACTTGTAACCATTGGAATTTAGAAAAATGAGAGATGACCTTACTGAAAGATTCAAGGGGACTTGGCAGAATAGGTACAGAAAGTTTGTTTTCCCTTGTGGGAGAATTTAGGACAAGAGGATAAAATTTCAGGGGTCACCCATTTCAGATAGAAATGAGGAGAATTTCTTTTCTCTCAGAGGATAGTGAATCTGAGAATTTCTTTACTGTAGAGAGCTGTGATGGCCAAGATAAATAGATTTTTAATCAGTAAGGGAATCAAGGTTTATTGAAAGAAGGTCGGAAAGTGAGCCATGATCTCATTTAATGGTAGAATAGACTTGATGAGCCGAATGGCCTACTTTTGCTCCTACCTCCCATGGTCAGTATGGAAAACAACCTCTCCACTTTGCCTCACATTCACTCTATCTCTGCAATTGAATCCACCACCTACCAAGGCTTTCATTCTCATTATTGCCAGCAATATCTTCCTTCACTTACACTTATTCACCCCTGACAGCACAAACCCTGCACACCTTCTACATTGTTGACTCACTTGAGACACCTCTTCTTCAATAACCAAAATAACAGCTGTGTTACCCTCTTTCATCTCCCTAAATGCCAGCCTTTGTCTCATTTCAGGGGAAAGGAGCCCACAGTAGGGCAGAAAGAGTCAAAGTGGATGGTGGGTTGCCAACTCCATACCCCAAACAGCTGAATGGCTGTGTCCAAGCCTCTGGACTGGTTACAGAGGCTGCCCTTCATTTACTGTACCGGGACCCCCGATTGAAGGTTGCCTCCTATCACTGGACCGAGAGATACTGACAACCATGAAAAGTTTCTTGCCAATGTGTCTGTGCTAAACAATATAGTATTGTGATTGCATCTCTTGGTGAGAGGCAAGGTACAAAAGTGCAAAGCAAGGCAAGGCAGGGAATGCTGTGCACTTTCAGGCATCTCAAAGTGAACCAAAACAGCCAACAACAGAAGTCCAGAGGTACAACTTGGTCCAGTCCACGAGGTGGGTAAATGTCCCTGAGCGCAGTGTCCTTGCTGCAGCATTACAATGATTGGTTTTGTGCCCTGAGGTGCAGTATTGAGTGCAGAAATATACTATCAGTGAATCAGAGAGGTGACATGAGTTATGATCTCTAGAATATTCCCTGCCACGACATGAACCTCCAGGGTCAGTATGTGGCAGTGGCTTCTGGAACCTGAAGTCAGTGTGTCTGCATGCTGATGGGCTGGCATGGACTTGCAGCAGCTGTGTAGCCAATCAGCTTAGAGGGAACATTAGCCATGAGGGTTCCTCGAGGCTATCTGTGGACAAGAAGCATGTACGGTTGGAACAAGTCCTGAGACGTTGGTGCATGATCTCCAAAATGGAGGCTGTTTGCAGTCAAGCTGAAGTCACCAGGTCCCTGCTCTCACTTTTGTGTCAGGATTTCTTGAAGCCCAGTTTGCTTGCGGCGAATGATGGAATAGGAAGCTGCATGTTAATGAGGCAAGATATGCAGTTAATAAGGTCGTTATCATGCGACAATCCTCCTTCATAGATAGACAAACGGCCACTGCTGATTCCTGGAACTTGGCTAAAAGATGCAGCGAATTGTTCCCAACATTGAGAAAGGACATTTTGCAAAATTCTGCCCCATTTCTCACCAGAGCCACATCATTCAGGCCCCTATAAGATACCAACAAGAATTAAAGATACTTGTCCTCTGCTCCAGATTAACCTAACTTAATTGCAGAACAAGGTGGTGATTCTGAACCCTTTGTTACAACTTCAGTGCATGCCAGCAATCTGCCTGTCTTTAATGTTCTTCCTCAACATTTAGACAAAATTAACAATGACAGAAATATTACCTGCCAAAGTACTATGAGTAAGCCCTTTGGAAATGAAAATGTTGAAGTTACAAACAAAATGTAAGGCGTGGGACTAATAAACAATACTTTCAAAATAGCCAATATAGGCACAATGGGCCATTGACTTCCTATAGTGCTGTTTGACTTCATGATAAATAAATGCAACAGTTACATTTGGTGCTGCACAGAATACAGATATAATTTGTAAAGACAGAAGGCTGATCAACTGACTATTGACGTGACTGCTACTGATTTGTTGCTATTCTCAGTACAGCCTGTTATACCTGTGAGCACGTTTTGATATAAATTTTACACTGCAGGATTGGGGAACATAATCGTTCACTTCTCCCTTTTATTGACAAATCACCATCGCTGGAAACTCAGGGTCACTATCAGTCACTTATTTTTATTAATCTGAGTAGATAAAGCAAAAAAGAAAATATAAATGTTAGCAGATAAAAATGATTTTTTCTTATTAAAAATCCATAAGTTTCTGATACTGATGAAAGATACAGATGAGAAATGTTAACTGGGTTTCTCTTTTCACAGATGTTGCCAAACAGCATAGTGAACAATGAAGAAAGATAATTGTGTGTTCATGTGTACATGTCTGTGTACATGTGCATTGTGAGTGTTTGTTGTGTGAGTATAGACTGTGTGTGAGAGTAATGGAGCATGTTGCAGTTGTATTAGACTCTGGTGCGGCCGCATCTGGAGTATTGTGTGCAGTTTTGGTCGCCATACTATAGGAAGGATGTGGAGGCACTGGAACGGGTGCAGAGGAGGTTTACCAGGATGTTGCCTGGTATGGTAGGAAGATCGTATGAGGAAAGGCTGAGGCACTTGGGGTTGTTTTCATTGGAGAAAAGAAGGTTTAGGGGTGACTTGATAGAGGTGTACAAGATGATTAGGGGTTTAGATAGGGTCAACAGTGAGAATCTTTTTCCACGTATGGAGACAGTTATTACAAGGGGGCATAGCTTTAAATTAAAGGGGGGTAGGTATAGGACAGATGTTAAGGGTAGATTCTTTACTCAGCGAGTCGTGAGTTCATGGAATGCACTGCCAGTAGCAGTGGTGGACTCTCCCTAATTATGGGCATTTAAGCGGGCATTGGATAGGCATATGGAAGATAGTGGGCTAGTGTAGGTTAGGTGGGCTTGGATCGGCGCAACATCGAGGGCCAAAGGGACTGTACTGCGCTGTATTCTTCTATGTTTTTTCCAGTGCCACACTCTCGACTCTGATCTCCAGCATCTGCAGTCCTCATTTTCTCCTGTAATGAGATGTGGGTTTAATGAAATATGTATGCACATAATGGCCTGTGGAGTGTATGTGTTTGTTATGTGTTTGTTTGTTGGAGTGTATGTGTTTGTTACGAGGTCTGGGCATTTTGGAGAGAGAGTGGGGTGAAAGAGAAAAGAAGAGAGAAAAGAGAGAAAAAGAGAGGGAGGAAAGAGAGAGCACATGGGGAAGGATAGAGAGAGAGAGATAGAGAAAGAAAGGGGGTGTGGGGGGAGGAGAGAGAGAGAAAGGGTGCGTGGGGGAGGAAAGAGAGAGTAGACAGAGAGGTGTGTGTGTGTGTAATGGATTGTGGGTGTATTGGTATGTGTGCATGATGGAATTTGGGAGCATTAGTGTGTGTAATGTGGTGTGGCTATACTCAAGTGCGTGTGTAATGCCCAATGTGTTTATTGGATGATTGGATGGTGTGTAATGGGTGGGTGCCTGCTGGAGTGTAGATATATTGAAGTGTGACTGTACTGGACTATGCATGTGTAATGTGCTATGGGTGTTTGGAGTATGTTTGTGTATGTAGTGGGCTGTGATTGAAGTTGGTATTTGTATATGTTTTGGGTGTGTGTGGTTGGTTCTATCTTATCTTATGTCAGTTCCTGCTTCCCAGTGCAATTTAGCAGCAGTGTGATGTAAAGAAGTAGTTAAAAAAGGTAAGAACAGGTTTTATCTCATATTCCTTTTGTTATATTGCAAATAGCTGTGCTTTTGTCAGTGCTCTACAAAACTAAAATATTTCTAATCATGCAAATATGTTTCACCACTATGTGGTGCTATAGAAATACAGAAGAGGACATTATTCTCATAAGGAATCTAACAAAAGATGAGAAAAACATTTCTGTGCAAAAAAAAACATTTCAGCCTGGCTTTCACAAAAAACTCTGGCGAAATTTAAATAATACACTGATCAGAATGTGACTGGACATCAAATTACTTGAGTCAGAAGATTGACACAAAATCATCATTTGAGAATATGGGTTTACTTGTCCTGCTTAATTGCTACAATTAGGCCTCAAATCTGCAACACGGCTTAGCGTTCTGCTACCAAGTGTGTGTAAAAACCAGCTAGGAGAAGACCGTCCCAAGACACAACTGTCAATCTTGGATCAGGCTGATCTTATGTTGGAGGAGCTGGGCTGACTACTTTTTTTGTCCTGTTCACCCTCACTTTTGGTGACAAAAAACAAATATCATGAGGGAGAAGTACCACAGAAATTAAACAGCAGTCCTTTAAATTAGTGAACAATGATTGCAACATCTGATTTTGTGTGTACATCTGAAAATGATCTTACTTTGACTGCAGGAAAGGGACAGGGCTAAGACATTCACAATGTGTTATAAATAGTACACTTTGGCAGGGCTGGACCAGATAAGGCAACTTGGCCCACAGTTTCTTCATCTACACATAAAGAATTTATATTGACATAATTAATTAAGTTTGTATCCTCACTGTCTGGACAGTAACCTAGCAGAGTGGAAATTGATGGAATGAAATTCACTTGGTTGTACAAAGGGTAGTGCTTAATTCTAGAATAGTTCAAGGTGCATCATCACAAAGATAATTATTTTGAAGTGCAGTCACCATAGTTACTTGGATAAAATTAAAATGTTGTGGAAATAGCAAATGAAACAAACAATCAAAATCCTTTTTTTGTAGTTGATGCAGAAATGTTTGTGAGGCTTCTCAAAGAATTTGCTGCTTCTCTTTGAATAGTACCAAGGGATCATTTCCATCCAACTGCAAGTGCAGAAGGGAATTCAGTTTAATGTCTCAACTGAAGGGCAGCATCCTACTTGCAATACCTCCTCCATCGGTTTTTACCATTTCACATCAAATGCAGCACAATAAGAAATGAAAAACATCCTTAATTCTACCTCCTGAATAATATCCTTTGTTCCAAAAAATAAGTTCATCCATTAATCACAGAGGAACTGTGGGAAGGAATACTTAATTTGCTGAACTGTATTGTACCAAGAATAATTGACTTTATATCTCCTCCAGGCCCATTTTGTCCACGAGACCCACCTTACATTCCATTGACCCCCAATCCCTTCAAAATGCTGAGTATCTAAATCTATCCCACATTGACTGGTATTATTACTGGTTCACTCTCCGCTATTTCCCCCTTCAAATCTGTCATAATCACCTCTGAATAAAACCCACCCTTGAGCCTTATAAACACCCGCCATATCTCCAAACTCCCTTTCCTCTCTAAAGGTTTTGAATGTTCTCAGTTGCACCCAAGGTGTGTGATAACATCTCTGAGCTGGCTGATTAGAAAAAACCCTAAAAAGGTCAGCAGCACTTAGAGTATGAAGTTGACTGAGAGAAAGGAGTAAGGAATTATTGGTTATTGGGGCTCTTATGGTGTATTGTGTGTTCCTATCCCTGAGCCAGGAGACTTGTGTTTAATCCTGTGTGCTGCAGAGGTGTGTCATAGTATCTCTGGAGAGATTGATTAAAATACCTTTGATGTAGGTCTGGAGATTGGAATGGGGCTGAAGCACAGCAGCCACTTTCTTTCTGATATAATGTTTTGCTCACTCAGCAAATGCAGCATCTTCATCAAGTTGGTGCATAGGCTGCTACCTGTACCACGGTACAGCAGACAATAAGGCTACTGAAGATGTGGCTGTACTGCTCGGACGCCCTCCCGAATGGTCTGGACAGATTGTACCATCTGTTCCTAATGTGTTGTGCTCTGCACATTTGGAACAAACAATGAGGTGATCTGTAGAACTGGGGGAAACAGGAGCTGTCTTCCCAGGAGGACACTGGGGAGAAGGAAGTTGGTCTTGTGCATGACTGGTCAGCTACAGCAGGCCCTAAGTCAGACAGGACCTGACACCAGTTCCAGTAGATGGGAGCTGGGTGCAGCCAATCATCTTGGAATGCTCAATCATCTTTGTCAGAATTTAGTTTTCACTGTGCGGTGAACTGCAGCTTAAACATACTTGTATACAAACCATTTTTATTGGTTGGACAGTGGACTTTTAAAAAAATGGGAAAACATACTGCTTTAAATAAGGGATTATCGAAAGATATGTTGTAGTTTTTTTTCAAAAATGATTCATTGAAGCTCATTGCGAGCTGTAACTACAAGAGGAGGATGTTGGAAAGCTGAGGGTTTGTCCCCAAGGGTGGTTTTGCCCAGTGACAGTCTTTTGATTGGTTCTTGAACCAGAATCAATTATGCCTGTATAGAGGAGCACTTCGCATAGTAACAACTTCCTGATTGGTTCCTGGCTGAATGTCGAAACACTATATTGTAGCCAATGCAGAAATATCCAGCCTATGATGTAGAAAACATCTCTCTCGCTCTCCCTCCCATGGGTGGAGAAGTAAAACATTCCAAACTGCTGTCTATGCTCTCTCTGCAAATTTCCTTCTTGAATGGAAAAGGGAAAAGTTACCTTCAGACAAACTGGAAGGACAAATCTACAACAGGTGAATGGTTGAGAATTGGTGTGTCCTCAAGCCTATGTTCAACTCAATGAGTCAAAAAGGACTAGAAGGAACCAAAGGAAAATATTTCATTGGCACCTGTGATCCAGACTGGTACCTGAATGGTGTTTCACTGACATTTATTTTTGTTCTTTCCCGTCCATATATTTGTGTCCCTGTTTTTCTGTTTGCAGGTAGAGATTAAGTCAGAAAGTTATAAGTAATTTATGTTCCTTTTCAGCCATTGGTTATAAACAATCCATTCGCAATAAATATCTACGGTTTTTGTTAAGCACGGAAACCTGATAAATATTTTATTTCAACATGGGTTTGTCAGTCAGGAAATTTCTTTGTGTAGCTGGAATAAATCTTTTCACATATGCGATGGCTCCTTCCAATAGTGTGGCTTAACTTCTAGTGCTTTACTGCAGTGAGTTGTGACATTTGAGCTTTGCTTTAATTTTGTGGTCTTTTTGTGATATGTTCAGATGCCTTTTCAATCATCAAGTCCACTTACACATTAAACACTGAAGTGGAATGAACTGGATATTAATTTGCAATCATGCCAAACAAAACTGCGCTTGTACAAAAACACAGCTACAAAACAATTATATTTAGTTCTGCTCCAGAGTAAAATCAGTAATGTTTAAATTGCAGGTACTTTGTGACACATTAGTCTTGAACCAAAGCTGTTTTGGATGTAAATCAATAGAAAAGTAGTCATAGTCTGATCTGCTCCAAATGCACTAAAGCTAAGCACTGTGAGAACCTGTGCCAGAAGACTTCTTAAACGAATTATGTTTGCATGAGATACATGCATCACAGTCAAACCATTATTATTGCCCTTGAGATAGTGGCAGTGGGCCACCTTATTCAACCATTGTATTGGATTTACTACAACTGAGGGATTTGTTAGGAGAGAGCAGTTAATTATCATACACAATGTGTGAATGAATATGGATTCACCTATAGGTTCACTCAGCATTTGTCCTCCCCTAAAGAATATTAGTGAATCATTTAGCTTTTTGGGATGATTCACTAAGTTCAAAGTTAAAAATCACACAACACCAGGTTATAGTCCAACCAGTTTATTTGAAAGTACAAGCTTTTGCAGCTACCTGACAAAGGAGCAGTGCTCTGAAAGCTTGTACTTCCAAATAAACCATTTGGTCTATAACTTGGCGTTGTGTAAATTTTAACTTTATCCACCCCAAACCAATACCAACACCTCCACAGCTACCAGTAATTTAAAGGTTAACATTACTGAAAAATTTGGAATAAAAATCTATTATTAAAATTAATTGAATTTAAATTTCCTTACTGTTTTTGTGTGGTTTGAGCTCATATCTCCAGATCATTAGGCCAGGCCTCTGTTAGAACCATAGCAGAAAATTGTAACAGAGTAGAAACCATGCTGCCTATTGGGTCCATTTTATTCCAAGAAGGACCAGTCCAATGGAGTCCCACAGTCTGTTATTTCTGCAAGCAATGTTAATTATTCTTGTACAAGTACATGTAGTGAAGTACTTCTACTTCAATATTTTTTTTCTCATTTCCCCTTTATTTCTTTGTCAATTATTTGTGGTTACTGAAATTTTTGCCAAATGAATCTTGATTGTAACAGCTGCCATAAGATCTGATTCTGCATGTAACTTGCAGTCATTTGTAACAAATGTCCTATACACACATAAATGGAACCACAAGATATTAATCAGCCAAAACGTATTTAAGCGTTTTAAACAAATATGAAGCATTAATGTTAAATGTGTCCAATTTACAATGCAGATTTTATGATATATCAAATGTTTGCAAGTATTTAAGCAGCTTCAAGTGCTCTGCTCAATAAAGATTGTGTAAGTTATTTGTCTGAAGTGCCCCAGCATGCTCATTCCCAAGGACTAGGTATGGCAAAGCTTCCTTTCTTGTTGGTCTGGAAACAATCAGCTTCAGAACATTTTCCTGAACACACTCCAGGAACTCTTCATACTCTTCCTCTTACCGTACCATTTTCCCAGACTGTATTTAAATAATCACATTCCCTTATTGTATAATGTTTACATTTCCAAATAATTTCCTTGAAGATTTGTTTCTCGACATCCTTCCCAACAGTTGGTGGTCTATAGACTATGCCGAGCAATGTCCTCTTTCATCTACAGCAACCCTTTTCTTCATTTCCTGAACACCTTATATCCAGGAATATTTCACACTTAGTGTTGCTTTAATTTGAACCAAATCTGTGTTAGATTGGATTATTTAGTGTGGAAACAGGACCTTCGGCCCAACAAGTCCACACTGACCCTCCGAAGTGCAACCCACCCAGACCCATAGAGCCACATCAAATTTCTAAATGGCAATCTGCACTTGCAATTCACCGCCCACATTTACCCATCCTGTGCATTTACACAGAAGCACAGTAAACCTGATTTAAATTTTATTATTTTTAACATTTTCTCTGACTCTACTGAGTAAGTTACTATTCTCGTGCTAGGCATTTCTCCTAGTATTCTCTGCACCTTGGTATTCCTCTCGAATATTATCACTTGGTTCCTATACACCCACCTATTTAGTTTAAGTCTCTTCAATTGTTTTCTCTCATTTTTACAAACTCAAGCTTGCCCTGGCCCAATGGTGCCTCCTTTTCCACCTCTCTTCCACTGCTACTGCTGCTGGCTGTAATCAGATCAGTATCCTACTCCTGCTCCTGCTCTCTCCTTCAACCTCTGCTCCTGTCTCCAATCAGGTCTATCCTCTTTTTATATGTTTAGAAAATATTTTGTGGTTCCTTTTAGCATTATTGACTGAAATTGAACTTTTCTCATACTTTTCTTTGCCTTTCTGTTACAAATATAAGATTACTATATTTGAGACTGCATCTTTAATTTAGGATAAAATGAAGAAGTCATGTGACCTGCTCTGAACAACAAGCCTGAGTGACATTACTGTTAAAGGTTAAATTGAGGTCTGGGTTTGTTTCTGAAGGATGTTATTGTTCTTCACAGTTGGAGATGTTGATAGTACAGGTGCACAATCCTTTATCCAAAATGTTTGGGACAGGATGGCTTTTGGAATTTTGGAATAAGTGACAGTTCCACAGTGAAATTTACTGAATAACAGACTCATTGTGAGTACTATGGGCCCTGAGACAGAATTGAGGCCTGCCAGTGCTGGGCCACGCCCACCCATGTCACATCTGAGTGACATGTGTCGAGTGGGTGTGGAGTTAGGTTCACTGCATGCCAAACAACCTTGTTAATGAGATAAAAACTTCACACAAAAACATTCGGATTTTGGAGCTTTTTGGAATTCGGGATTTTGGATAAAGGGTTGTCTACCTGTAGCATTAAGGAAAGTGTTGAGAATTTTGGTTTGTATGCTTTAAACTGTTGATTTCTTTCAAAAACAGTATGAGAAATGGGATCTCAAGGATGCCTAATCAGTATTTCTACGTGGAAATGAGGCTCATTTGATGCATGTTGGCATGGATATTGGCATTGAGAAGAAAAGAGTTTTTAAATTGTCCCTAATATTCAGACACAGGCAATCTGCTGGTACCTGAGAAAGAGGTACCAAAGTCCTTGTGGTGCAGCATGAAGGTGGAATGCGGTAGGACCTTGCACTCAGACCATAAAGAACAAAATCACGAGGATTTGAAACAAAGCTGGAAAATTTGCCTAGTTTGTGCTCAAGGAAATCCCCTTACCATGAAAGACTGACCGTGGGTTAAAGATTAACAGGAAAGGTATGGAAGTAACCCTCAGGAGCTAAGAATCAATTAATACAGACTAAAGGATAGCTATGCAATCAGGGCAGGCAAAAGGCTTTCAATAAGTTTCCCTTTCTTGAGGCAAGATTCCTTGATCAGACACTGAGCACTTTTGAGTAAGGGACTCCCTAGAAGTCCACAAATCTTTTGGGCTTCTTGTGTGGCAACTCCTCTGCCCACTTAAGGGCCTCAACTGGTGGCAGGGAAATGACCTTAATTGGTTTTTCTACCATAAACTTAATTGGGGCATGGGCAGGAAGGTGGAAAGGTGCCCACCTGTTATACTCCCACCTGATTAAATGCCCAGCACCAAACTTATCATGGGGAGGGGATTAAATTCCACTCTTTGTTTCAAGTTCACCTATGCTGGATCTCTTCTCAAATCATAAAAATTGATGACATTTCTTTGTTTTTTTTCATAACTAAATCCAATTATATTATGATCATTATTTCAAATATGTTTTCCTATTGAAACATTCTCCATTGGTCTTAATTCACTTTGTGTTGTACCAGAAACTTGCATTTAAATATTGGTGCAACTCTAGTGGGAATGTGCTGGAAATCAAGGCCCAAACATTCCATGAGCTGTACCAAAAGTGTAAATATCTCATTCAATCACCAAAAATGGTAATTTGTTTTCTCTTTTTTACAGTTAATTAGATCAAAAGCGATTTTCACATGGCTTTTTAATAAACTCAAAAATAAGAGCTTATTCCAGGTAAACTTATCCAAGTGGAAACAAATTATCAAGTGGCTATCATGTAATCATCTCTACAAATTAAACTATACCCACCTGAATCCCAAATGCACTTTTATACAGTCACAGGTCATGGAAACGGACCCTTCAATCTAACTTGACGAAAGTGAGAACTGCAGATGCTGGAGATTAGAGTCAAGAGTATGGTGCTGAAAAAGCACACCAAGTCAGGCAGCATCTGAGGAGCAGGAGAATAAGCATTTTGGGCAAAAGCCCTTCATCAGAAATTGTCTATGCTGACCAAGTTTCCCAAACTAAACTAGTCCCACTTACCTGCATTTCACCCATATTCCTCTAAACCTTTCTTATTCATAGAACACAACAGCGCAGAACAGGCCCTTTGGCCCTCAATGTTGCGCCGACCTGTGAAACCAATCTGAAGCCCATCTAACCTACACTATTCCATTATCATCCATATTTTTATCCAATGACCATTTAAATGCCCTTGAAGTTGCCAAATCTACTGATGTTGCAGGCAAGGCGTTCCACACCTGTTCAAATGTATACTCAATAGTCTGAGCAACAAAGCAAGTATGCTAAATGGCTTAACTACCCTGTCTACTTGTATTGCAACTTTATATACCTGAACTCCTCAGTCTCTATGTTCTACCACTAATTGTATAAATCTTGCCTTTGTTTGT
Source organism: Chiloscyllium plagiosum (assembly GCF_004010195.1). Lineage (NCBI taxonomy): Eukaryota > Metazoa > Chordata > Chondrichthyes > Orectolobiformes > Hemiscylliidae > Chiloscyllium > Chiloscyllium plagiosum. The sequence continues at coordinate 41,591,644 of NC_057725.1, forward strand.
TTTCTCAAAATGCAATACCTGGATTATCCAAATTACACTGTATCTGCCAATCCTCAGCCCATTGGCCCAATTGATCAAGATCTCTTTGTAATCTTAAATAACCTTCTTCACTGTCCACTATACCACTAATTTTGGTGTCATCCACAAATTAACTAACCTCCTGAATTCTCATCCAAATTGTTTATATAAATGACAAACAACAGTGGACTCAGCACCGATCCCTATGGAACACTGCTGGTCATCGGCCCCCAGTCCAAAAAACAACACTCTACCACCACCCTCTGTCTCGTACCGACAAGCCAATTTTGTATCCAAGTGGCATGCTCTCCCTGAATCCAATGTGATCTAACTTAACTAATGACTGTTGAACTTATGATAAATTAATATATTGTAATTTACATAAGCTTCAAAAGGCTTGCAAAAAAATTGCAATGCATCTTGTAAAATGCGTAGTAACATTAAGAGAATTACAGGTGAATAAAATGTACACAATGAGACATGTACATAGCTCTGTAGAGTAGTTATATGAAAAAATAACGAAATGGCTGTGCATCGGAAGTCTAAAATAAAAGAAATGATTGACGTGAATTTTCAAATTTCCTTCTGTTTCTTGTTGATGAGTTCACATTGTTGTCTGACACAGAATGTTGGGATTCAATTGTAGATGCAAAAAGCACCAACTTTTTCAGTGCTGGATCCTACTGGTAAAGTGGATGAGAGGGAAGCCTTATTTGTTTTCAAGTCCCAAATTGCATTTTCCAAAGGAGTGACCAGATGGTGGTCTGGAGCAGCAAGGCTGATATTTTGCTACTTTAGTCCAGGGACACTAAGTTATCTTTATACCTCTTCTACATCGACCATACTATGAGCAGCCAACTCAGCAGAGTTTGCAGATTGTAGCAAAGCTAAATTTAAATTATTCTAATTCAGCTGTTGGCATTCATTTTGTGGGTGAAAGCGAAAGACAGCGGGAAATGGAATGCAATGCGCCCTTTGGTTGGAATGCAGAAAGCCCACTAACTTTGTGCTGCCTGTTAGTTACATATAGCCAGTGACAACCATACTCTCTAGTGGTTGTATACATCAACAACAATTGTGTTATTCATTTACACTTTTTCAAGCTAGCCTGCAATACATTAAGGAAGTTAAATTGTAGCCGCGGAAGGTGTTGGGAGCCATTCTGTCAGGGTACTTTACGATTGCGTTTTGGAGGTCTCAGTAAAGTGGTGTCCAATATCCTCATGGTGTAAGAGATGCTCCACACACAGCATAATAAGGGAATGGGAATGGGTAGCTGGCAGTGTTACACCACTAACCTGGGCGTAGTGCTGCCAGTTTTTTAATGGTCTCATTCAAGTAGTCATGCTCAGTGAATGTGTCTTCAAATAACACCCTCCCAACTGTACTATCGCCACCTACCACTGCCCAATGCCCCACACAGCAATCACTCATCTACCAATGATCTCTCAAAATCAATGCTTATCCCTAGTAGTTATTTATTAACTTCACCCTCTGAGATTTAACCACTTAGCATTTTATAATCATCCCGCTACTTCTCAACTTGTACGGTGCAAGTGATTTCAATATAACAAGTCCAAAATCGAAACAAACTTGAATACACTTCCCTCTCTCTCACAGGAGAACATGGCACCCAACTGAAATCAGCAATAAGTTACAAGTGGGGGAGAAGCGTGCCTGCAGGACTTGGCCCCTTTGGCAGTGATGGTGCTGACCATTATGGGACGGGCCATTAGTGAGCCTGTGTCCAATAGTGCAGCTGGAACTATTAAACATGGCCATATCTACTACCCAATCCATCCAGTCCCATCTCATAACACCCTCATCGCAAAGTGTTCTGACCGAGAAGCTGATGGTGTTAGCATGCTCATCTCACATTCTCCTTTCCCATCACCACGAACGAACATTTTCCCTTTCAACTCCTAAAGAATTGCAACTTACTCAGGCAGTTGAGGAAGTGCAGATAAACTGTGAAAATAAAGATGCATGTTTTCACATGAGTGGCCAGCAGCACTGATAATTACACTATAATTTCAGAGGATAGGTTACAGAAAGGCTCTTCATTTGCGTGAGACACCAGGCAGAAATAGAGTCTAGTTAAGAGACATAGACAATACAGGTATCAGTTCACTCAATATCACGGATTAGTTCTGCAGCAGGAAACCTCAGTTGATGAGTGCGATGGGGACAGGCTGTGGGAGAGAGTTAATCGTTCATTGGAAAGTCTTTAACGTTGAGGAGGATAAACAGCACCAAGTATCCACTGAGCTTTATACACATGGAAAGTCTTCTTTTTCAAAACTGAATAGATAGCTGCCTCCATCAACACACATGGATCCAACTGTGCTGTAGAGACTGCTAACTGGTATTTCAGCATCCCAAGCAAAGTGAGTGACACAGTGTTGGCATAGAAACTCAGACATCTGTCTTCATGGCTTTGGATACCATTTTGCAAAAAAGCTCCTCAGTACTCATACATCTGTTCTTCAACAAATTTACTTCCTAAAGACCTTCTGTAAAAATGGCCTGCTGCAAAGAGTTCTTCCCCACCTATTCCCTCTTCCAATAATTATTCCAGCTCTGTGCGATTTCTGCTCACTCTTCCAGTCATTATACTAAATGCCATGAGGAATCTCTATTAAGCCATCATTAATGTTAGCAATTGGTTTGTGTTCACAACTTTCAGTCACTAGGTAAGTACTTCAGTATCATCCATCCTAATCTGAGCAGCTATAGTCCTCCACAATGAATCTACAGAGCAGAACAGACAGGTTAAGTGAGTGGGCAAGAAACTTGGCGGGTGGAATATTGAAATAACTCTATGAAGGCTGGTATCCCATCACCAAGATACCTTTTATTTATATGTGCACAGTATATGACTCCTGGAGTGAAGGAAACTCCTGACACTTCTGTTTATAATCTGTCAGCTAGGGCTTCCTGATTGGACCAGGTTAACAGCCCTAATCAGGGAACTCACCTGAGATCTACCTAGCTGACTTTGTTCCAATCATGGCAATAGAATGTGGGAAAATGTGAGGTTAGTGCACCGGCAGAGAGAAAAGAAGTGGTGAAGATTATTTAAATGGGGAAAGCAGAAAATTGCAGCATGGAGGAATATGGTGGTCCTCCTGCATATATCACAAAATGCCAGCATACATGTTCAGTGGGTAATAGGGAAACCAAATGGAATGTTGGCCTTTATTTCGAAGGTAAAAAGAGAATACAAAATAGGGCCTCCTGCTAAATCTATACAAGGCACCAGTCAGACCACACCTATGATATTCTGAAGAATTTTGGGCCTCCTTTCTAAGGAAGGATATTGGAGTTGGTCCAGAGTATGTTCTCCAGGCAGGGTATGAAAGGATTTTATTTTGAAAAAATGTTGGGTTTGTACTCATTGGAGTTTAGAAGAATGAGGTAACGTTACTGAAACATGTAAGATTCATAGGAGTCTTGAAAGGTAGATGCAGAGAGATAATTTCCCTTGAGAGAAAGTCCAGGAGTCATAATCTCAGAGTAAGGGGTCACCCATTTTAGACGGATGAGGAGGAATTTCTTCTCTCAGAAGTAGTGAATCTGGAATTCTTTATCACATAGGGTTATCAAGACTAAGTTGTTCAGTATATTCAAGGCTGAGAGATTTTTAATCAAGGAAGGAACAAAGGATTATGCGTAAAAGGCAGAAAAATGAAGTTGAGAATTATCAGATCAGCAACAGTCCCATTAAATAGACACACAATGTGGTGGTGATGGTAGTCTGCTCCTACAGTTTATGGTCCATAAAACTGAAATTTTCAATAAATATTGAAACCCCCTCCTCCCCAAAACATAACATGTAGAATTGTAACAGTCAGAAGAAATAATCCAGTGACCAGCATGTATGTAATGTCTCTTAAATTGTATTGTTGCATTGTGATAGTGGTGGGATTGAGCTGGAAGGAAGGGGAGGGGGAGATGGAGGTGAGGTCCCTCGTGTCAGTAGGTTTGGAAGGCTAATAAGAGTAGAAGGCTAGATAATGGAGTTCCGAAGTGGCAACATTGGCTCATGGTCAGTGTCTCATGGTCTGTCCACTCTGCATGCTTACGGCATAGCTCAGGTATGTATACATGCCAACTGCTTTAGCAATACAGTGTCTAGTACACTTCACAACACAAGTGAGCAGTAAAGGAAGAGGTAGCCATTATATGGCAATTTTGATCTACTAGTTCTTGGGCTTTACTATATTCTGGCCATGTTAATGTTAAGACATACCATGTAAAAGACATACACTAAATTATTACAAATAAAATTATGTGAACTTTGTACTCTTATGTGCATTAGACCCGGTCTTCGATGAGGACAATACAGTAGTTCAGACAAGCAGAGCATTCGTGGCAGCAAGATACAATAGTATCTCAGCTATTAGTGCACAAGAGTTACTTTAATAGTTTTATGATGAATTAATGTATAAGAATCTCAAAATTATACAAGCATCTCTGAGAAGAGAGATACATTTCAGAAATGTAGCATTAAAAAAAATTAAAAATTTTAAGGCAAGAAAGCTCCATAGTGGTGCTTTACAATTGCACATTTTAGCTCAATGCTCAGGAACACAGTTTTTTGCAATGACTTGCTGAGAAGGTTGTGTTAGGTTACTGCATTGTTTTCATTAAAAACTTATTTTATTGCAAAAGTCCCTTTTAATTAAAAAATACACCAGATTTTTTTTGTATGAGACAGTGATTGAAGCATTTTGTTTTGTTGCAATCCCACCAGAATCAAGGATGCAAGTCCCCCAAAATATTAAAATCAATATTAACAAACAGGAGTACAGTCAATTTCAGGATAACCCAAATTAGAATCATAGTATCTCTTTTCATCATGGTTATACTCTAAAATTCATAATTAATTCTCAGGCAACTGATCCTCTGAAAGGTCCCCACAAGTTACAAAATGAGACAGTTCTGTTTGGCTTACAGCACAAGCTACTGCTGATCCACACCAGACCTTCTCCCAATGTGCTTGGTTTGATGAAGAAACACTGTCATTACCGTAATGGAGAAGTATTATAATTCCTATATTTTCATTTTTCTTGCTCTTACATATCTGAGTCAGCATACATTCCATTTATTAAATAGTCCACTTGAACATAGTCTTTCCTTTTATAGCTTTCAAAAGCTTTTTGAGCAAACAATATTATACTCACTAAGAAAAACAGCATCCCAAATATTAATATGGCTATTAATGAACTGGTATCAGCTAAATGCTTGATTAGAGATCCAGCAGGTACTGAAGGAAACGTGTGATACTTCACATCGTTGAACGCAAGTGTAGTTCTTGATTCTTCTTCTGGTGAATTTGATGTTCCTCCAGGCATTATGGACGTGGTCATAGTTACAGAAGCTGAACTGTTCATTTTCTTTGTTGTAGTTTGAGGTGAAGTCATAGATGCATTTGAAGTACTCATGGCTTTTGTAGATAATGCATTTGCCATTGTGGTTTGACGAACAATTGTTGGAGCCAATTTCTTCTGTGGAGCAGTTGATGTTAGTAGCTTAGTAGTTTTTGCTAAACTAGTAGTGGAGAGTTGTGTGGGATGTTCATTTACTGAAGTTGGCTCATTGACATTTATTGTTGAATTAATTGTAGTGGGTATCATTGTCATCATTGGAGGTGTTCGAGAACCTGAAATAGGTACTGATGGAAGATTTGAAGTTGTATTTGTGACTTCTTGAGAGATTGTGGTTGTGGTGGGGACAGTTGATGACACTATGGTGGTTGCTGTGTTTGTGGTGGGGACAGTTGATATGGTGGTCGTGGCTGTGGTTGGGACGGTTGATGATACTGTGGTGGTGGCTGTGGTTGTGGTGGGGATGGTTGATGATACGGTGGTTGTGGTTGGGATGGTTGATGATACTGTGGTGATGGTTTTGGTTGTGGTGGGGACAGTTGATGATACCGTGGTGGTGGTTGTGGTGGGGACAGTTGATGATACTGTGGTGATGGTTTTGGTTGTGGTGGGGACAGTTGATACTGTGGTGGTGGTTTTGGTTGTGGTGGGGACAGTTGATGATACCGTGGTTGTGGTGGGAACAGTTGATGATACCGTGGTCGTGGCTGTGGTTGTAGTGGGGACAGTTGATGATATGGTGGTTGTGGTGGGGATGTTTGATAATGTTGTGGTAGTGGCTGTGGTTATGGTGGGGACAGTTGATGATATAGTCGTGGTGGGGACGATTGTAGTTGTCCTTATGGTAGGACTCGTGGTGATAGCAGATGTAATGGTGACTCGTGCTGATACTGGAGATGATTCATTTAAAATACTGGAATTACTACTGTTACTCCTTTTATTACCTCTTTTATTCCTATGTATACGACTTAAAAAAATCTTGCTTGATAAACCTTGCCCTATAAACAAGAAAGAAAAATGTAGTTAAAAATATTTAACAATGCTATGTACATTCACTGTAGACACATTATTAGAACATAGAACATAGAAGAATACAGCGCAGTACAGGCCCTTTGGCCCTCGATGTTGCGCCGATCCAAGCCCACCTAACCTATACTAACCCACTATCCTCCATATACCTATCCAATGCCCGCTTAAATGCCCATAAAGAGGGAGAGTCCACCACTGCTACTGGCAGGGCATTCCATGAACTTACGACTCGCTGAGTGAAGAACCTAAC
>NC_057725.1:41598387-41621992 GCF_004010195.1 Chiloscyllium plagiosum
TTCTGTACATACCTCAAAGCCATCCATTCTACTTATTTGTGCCTCAGTATTCTCATCGACAACAATGCCCTGTTCCTGAGTGAATACTGAAGAAAAGTATTCATTCAGTGTCTCCGCAATCTCTTCTGCCTCCACACGCAACTTCCCCCTACTATCCTTGACTGGACCTATTCCTACCCTAGTCATTCTTTTATTCCTAACATACCTATAGAAAGCCTTAGGGTTTTCCCTAATCCTATCTACTAAGGACCTTTCGTGTCCCCTCCTTGCTGCTTTTAGCTCTCTCTTCAGGTCCTTCCTGGCTACCCTATAACTCTCAATCGCCCCAATTGAACCTTCACGTCTCATCTTGGGATAGGCCGCCCTCTTCCATTTAACAAGGGATTCCAATTCCTTATTAAACCACGGCTCCCTCGCACGACCCTTTCCTCCCTGCCTGACAGGTACATAATTATCAAGGACACTCAATAGTTGCTCCTTGAACAAGCTCCACATATCATTTACACTCTTGCCTTGGAGTTTAATTTTTCAAGCCACACATCCTAAGTCATGCCTCACCGCATCATAATTTCCCTGACCCCAGCTATAACTCTTGCCCTGTAGTACACACTTATCCCTCTCCATCACGAGAGTAAAAATCACCGAATTATGGTCACTATCCCCAAAGTGCTCACCTACCTCTAATTCTAACACCTGGCCTGGTTCGTTACCCAGAACCAAATCCATTATTCTTAAATGGTTCTCAGAATATTCATAGAATGGCACAAAAGGATGTTCAAGAATTTTCTACTTGACTCAAATGAGCAGCAATTTAAGCCAGTGTAATTCTCAATACTGCACACAAATGTGTGATTTGTCTCCAGCAGGTGACTTGTACCAAATACCATAATGCTTATGTTCTCTCGCAGAACAAGACCTCGATGTGGGTAACATGGTATTGAAAGATCCCAAAGGACATTTACTAATGCTCACTAACATATAAAAATTGCATTGAAAGGCTAAAACAAAATAAGAAATTGCTGGAAAAGCTCTATAGGTCTAACAGCATTTCTGGAGAGAAAGCCGAGTTAACGTTTTGGGTCCAGTGACCTTTATTCAGAACATTTTGATGATGATCACTGGATCTCGAACATTAAATCTGCTTTCCTCCATAGATGTTGTCAGAAGTGCTGAGCTTTTCTAGCACTTTCTGTTTTTGTTTCTGATTTCCAGCATCCATAGTTCTTTGGTTTTTTTGCATTCAAAGGCAATTTAGTGCTTGAGCTGACATTAAACTATTCAGGTATAAGGAGCAGCAGTGTGCCATGCTTCAAATAGCCCCAGTTAAGACAGACTCGGAGATCTTTATTTTCTCAAGTCACATGTAATGATGCAGTTGTTATATCATAACCATGTCTCTTAAAGGCATACTGACTTACTGTCTGAGAGCCCTAATACAGTTATGCACCATTGTAAAACAACTGGGGGCTGTTTCCAGATAACAATGAACTACTCTGATTATCTTCTAGTGTTTAAAACCGGTAGAGGCTTACTTATTCTTTCAATGGGGAAACAATATCCTGTCCTCAAAATCAGAACAGTAAAACATAAAAATTTAAAGAAAGGATTCAATTGCAAATAAATCTGGATGCTCCATTACTGATGTAATCTGTGTACAGTTAAAGAGAACAAAAACAATACGTTTATCAAAGGATTCTGGATTTTAAGTCAGAAATGGCACAAATAGTTAACACAGAACTGACATTGGTAATTAATAAGTGGCAATTTAATGCGCTGACTCCTTGAAAAGTAAACTGATTCTTCTCATACCTATTTGCAAAGCTTTAGCATCTTCCACAGTTACTCTTTTACAGACCGGAATATTAAGACAGTGCAAATAAAAACAAAGATTTTGTTTTTCTTCAATTACAACCCAATTACACTCCAAGCCATCTGCAACACAAATTAAAAGAAAATCTTACTTATCATTTGTAATGCTTTTTAATCTATTAACACACATTTAATGATAATAACTTTATGACTGAAAATTGATCTGTAATGTTGGGTGAGTTTGGGTGTGACAGTTACAGATGGAAGGAAAGAGACCATGATTCCAAAAGGGTTCAGATGGTCTTTCAAAGGGACTAGAAGTCAGTAGCCTGACAGGTCAATTCCTGGAATCTAGCTCTGAAGAGCTGCAAGGTATGCCACAAGAAGTGTTATGGTCTCAATATAAATATCCCTCTTGTAGATGCACACTGCTCCACCAGCCACTTTCAGCTTGGCCTGCGTGGTACTTTATAGACACTTGTGAGTTCCAGAAGTCTGTCAAAGACAAGTTCAATTGCCTTTATTTTTATTTCATGGAATGTCAGCATCACTGGCATCACTGTCAGCATTACAGCATCATGGGCAAAATTTGATGAGCAACAAATGCTGAGAGCAATGCTTATATTGCACAAAGTGGTTAAAAACAAAATCAGCTTCACTTGGCTTCTTGTGTTGTCACATCACACTACTTTTCCAAAATTACATCATGCAGGTACATATAACAAACCTGCATGCCAGTCACCAAAAATCAAGTGTTTTGCTGCAAGACTGACCAGGACCTATGTTTCCTATCATTCCTTCTGATTCTGTGCAGACAGAGATCTGTGCATGCCAGTGACTTTTGAAACCAGAAATCAATGCCAGGAATGGCACTGGCACACCAACTGGGCATGTGTGCACCCTTAGAGGAAACATTGCCAAGGACTAGCATAAGGGCCAAATATCCAACTTGAAGCTTAGTAAGATAATGTTGATTAGCTAGAGGGATGGTGGCATGGTGAAATTTAAATTCTGTTAATAAAGAAAATATTTGGAATTGAAATTGCAATTATGGTGCCATAAAACACAATGATTGTCATGAAAGCCCATCTGATTCACAAATGTCAATTAGGGAATGAAATATGCCTTCTTTGTCTGGTCTGGTCTACATGTAACATTCTCTGTTCCAGCACACTGATTGCATGCCATGCATTGGCTTGTGAAGCCACTACTACACAGGAAACTTGGAGAGCCACACCGTGGGAAGAGAATTACAAGGAATGTTGCAGACAACTCCAGCTCTATAGCAATATGATTGACTCTTTAAAGCCCTTAAGCTGGCCTAGCAAGCCATTCAGCCTGCTCACCATCACCTTCTGAAGAATAATTAGGAATGTGCAATAAAAGCTGGCTCAGTCAGCATCACCCAAATCTCATTACAAAATAATAATTAAAAATTCTGCCACTGCAAAGTGTCTAAAAGTAACTCAGGACTGATTTTTGCAAGTATTGTGGAGTTCCTGGATTTGCAAGAGATAGTGTTGCTGCATGATCATAGGGAGGTCAGAAGAGTAAGTGACAGAGAAATAGGGGCTGTAGTTGAAGTATTAATTTTACTTAATACTTAAGTCCTCCAAGCTTGATCTTTAGGAGAGGTGACACTATTTTTTTTGAACGTATCTCCCAGGAAAATTAGGGATTGCTGTTGTGCACAGTGGCCCTTGTTTTGAAACAGCTAAAAATCATGCCTGTCATTTGATGCTTGCAGTTGCTGCCCACGCCTCCCATGGTCAGAACTCCCTCACCAAACCTCTGTTCTGCTACTACCACCTTCACACTGCAATATGCTCAATACCATGACCAGAATCATGTCCCAACATAAAATCTAACCTGAGCTTCATTCCTTACTGGAGCTGCCCAGTTGAAGTGATGATGAGACCAAATGAATGAGATTGATTACTTAAGAAAAAAAAATCAAACTCAGCTGTATTGATTTTAAATAATGCAGCTTTCTCTGTATCGATGTTGTAAAAATGTTTTGGGAAATATCTCTCCTTGACTGAGTCCATCCTGCCTTCCCAGTGTGGCCAAATCCAAATCTGAGCAGCTTTATCATACTCAGTTCACGTTCATCAATTTGCTATACACTGCATACAACTCTTCTGCCTCATCTGTTCCTTATTCCCAACTGTCAACTGAGCAATTAATTATTACAGCACAAAATGAATTCCTTCAGCCCATCACGTCCACACTGGTCATCAGGGACTTATCTTCTCTGATCCCATTTCCCAACCATTGGCCTGTACCTTTATGTGCCAAGGCATTTCAAGTTTTCATCTGAATGCTTCAATTTTGTAATGATTTCTGTCTCTACAATCTTTGCAGATAGCGAGTTCCAGTTAACCACATTATCTGGGTGAAAAGATTTTTCCTTAAATCCATTCTAAACCTCCTACCCCTTCCTTTCAGTCTATGCCTCCTAGCAACTGACCTCTCTACTGAAGGGAAATTATTATTTCGATTGACCCCATCTTTGCACGTCAAAATCTTGTACATTCTCAATCTGATCCTCCTTCAGCCTTCTCTGCTCCAAGAAAAGTAACCCTGCTGATGTTGTCTCTCTTCATCATTGAAATGCTGTAGACTGAGCAATATCCTTGTAAATCTCCTCTGTACCCTTTCCAGTGAAATCACATCCTTCCTATTGTGTGGCGTCCAAACTGCACACAGTACTCCAGTTTTACAGTCCTTTCTAGCCACGTCGTAACCTCCCACCTCTGGTACTCAGTGCCTCAACTAATAAAGGCAAGTATCCCATATGCATTTTTAACTACCCTATCCACCTGTCCTGTTGCCTTCAAGGATTGACGTCCATGTACACCAAGATCCTCTACCCAGGGACTTAACATTCATTGTACACTCTCTTCACTTGTTAGTCAACCTAAAATGCATCATTTCACACTTTTCAGGTCTAAACTCAATCTGCCCAACTGACCAGTTCATTTTTATAGTTCTGTAGCCTAAAGTTTTCCTCCCCGCACTGCCAATTCTGGTGCCATCTTGTTTTTGGGAAGATCACTGTCTCCTTTGCAATGTTTTTACATTCAGAAAATGAATTAATATTTATATCTGTTCAAGCAGTCCTTTTCATCAAAGAGCATTTTCTGATGTTAAGAATCATGTAGAAGAAAAGGATTAAAGTTTAAAGGGTGAGCAGTGTAAAATTTCAAAATGAAAATATCTCCATAAAAATGAATTATAATTGAATTGCATTCTTTGCATGAGACTTCTATATGGGGACATATTTGTGATTAAGAGCTGCTTTATTATGAGGTTTTATAGTTTCCTAAGATGTTCAATTCAGTGCCTCATAAGATACTTGCTACAACAGATTACCTATACAGTGCAAGCAAAAATAAAATTAGTAGCCTAAGTAATTAGTTAATACAGAGGAAAAGAAGATTTAGGGTTAATGTATGCTCCTCAAAATGGTGGTGTATGCTATTCCTGATTTGCAGTTGAACTATCAATATCAAAATTTCACAACAATGCACAAATGCAAATTAGCTTAGCAAGTGCTGAAGAGTACTGCAAATGATTTCAGGAAGTCATACGCAGGTCAGCAGAATATCAGTAGCGATTAAAACATTCTCTGGTAGAATTCTTTTGTGCACATTGACATAGTGCATACCTTACCTTGGTCTGCTACACTGCCACAAGTTTGGTTACATTCCTTTGCACTACTGACGTGAAGGGACTTCAGCACTTTGACTCCATTACTTTGCAAATTGTACACTGAGCTTGCAGTCAAAGAGGAAATAGAGATGTAAAGAAACAGACCAAGAGGAGTCCACATTTTTGAGGAAAATCTGAAGGGAATCTGTGTTTGGCCAGAACTGCAGTATAACAGATTCATGGGAAGACTGATCCAATTCTGATTGTTCTTTGCCAAATCTGAAAGAGAAATAAAAAAAATCAAAACACAGTTACAGAATTGTTTGTAATTAATTTCTGATGAGAAGGCCTGACATGGATTCATACATGGATGTCAGACTGTGCTGCTGAGTTCAAATCTCAGCATATTTGATTGTTATGCTTCCATTGGGATTTTTTTCAGTTCTCAGCTAAGTCGTTTGTAAATAAAGTGCCTCCTAACACCTACTTACCTTTATTGTAGAAGGGAATACAAAAATCAATTTCACTCAGAAAATCACATCTTTTGTCGAATGGTATGGAATGACACTGATGGCTGCCAAGAAAGATTTTGTCCTCAAATTGCAAGGCTCCATATGTACACAGGACATGTCATGCTTTGAAATTACTTTTCTGGAAAACATGCTGCCTTGCTTTGATACTAAAAGAGGTACAACACAGATAGATGCTGCATTTCTATATTATACATACCAAGGCAACCAGTAACATTTGGGAGCAGGGATTCCCAATTGTCCATTATAACTTCAGCAGAGGATCCACAGAAACACATTAATCTTTAGTCAATATGGGCAGCAGTTTTCCTTCTTACAGTTAAAGCTTTTATATTGATTTTAGCCAAGTTTAATTTTATTTATTCTTTCAGAGGATGTGGATTCTGGTGCCAAGGTTTACCCTTGTTACCTATTTCCAATTCTCTTAAACAAAATAATTTATTAGATTATTCCAGAGGCCAGTCAAGAATAAATCATATTGCTGTGGGGCTAGAGTCACATGAAGGCCACACAAGGTAAAGACTTGCTTCCCAAAGAACATTAATGAACCAGATGGGTTTTCATAAGAATTAATCATAGTTTCATAGTTGCTGTTACTGACAGTTGTATTCAATTGCAAATTGATTAATTTAAATTAAAATATATCAGGTCCATGGCAGGATAAGTTTAAAAGTGTCTATAAGGTTCTTAATAGAGCAGGAGAACGCTATCAAAGGATGGTTTCTCCACTGTTGCCATACTGCTGACCTGTGTATGATCTCCTGAAGTCTTCTGCTTTAACCCTCAGCATTTGCTTACCCCACCTTACATTTATAACGTGAGTAAATTTTGATGTTGACAGTTCAATAAAAACCAGGAATTAAATTGACCCAAGCACATACCATTATTTTGAGTACTGTGCATTAACCCTAGCCCTTTCTTTCCAGTCTATTAACCTGCATCAGTATTAAACCCCACCTCTGGACAGTTGTATTAGCTTTTAGATTAGATTCCCTACAGTGTGGAAACAGGCCCTTCGGCCCAACAAGTCCACACCGACCTTCCGAACAGTAACCCACCCAGACCCATTTCCCTCTGACGAATGAGATTAGATTCCTTGGACCTCACCTCTGGATTTGGAATAGATTTGGTACTGTACAAAGCAAACAATTTGGCAGCAATGTTGATATTGTAATGTAAAATGTATTTTTCCAAGTGCAACTAAGTCTGGAAAATGTAAGTGAATGTATCGAATAGGAAAAAACACTTTCTATAGATCAGCTGATCTCTGAGCTGAATACATTGTGTTCACAATGATGGAGATGACAACATTTTTTAAAAACTACAAAAAAAACAAAACTGGAGGAAATGCACAGCTGAGTAATCAACATCTGTGGAGCAAAAGACAGCTGAGCAGTTGAATATCTAAATCAACACAGTGCCTTCCTTAACATACTGGGTCTCTATCCAAAAGTAGTCAAGTTAGTAACATGACAAGAATATGCAGGGCATTAAGCAGAAAGAAAGGCTTGTGTACTAAAAGCAATATTAGCTGCATTAGTTACGGCTGCATTATGATGCTTCAACCAGGACAACATTACATAAGTTCATCTCGTGTGTTAATCATCCAAGAACCAACTTCAAAAACTGCAATACAAAATAAAAATGATCAAGAACAGTCTTATTTCAAAATATGGTAATTAGAACAGGAAAGCAGAATTGTGCTGGAAGATCAACCATGATCTTCTGGAATAGTGGAACTGGTTTGAGGTGCTGTGTAGTCTACTCCTATATGTTAAGTACTTTATACTTGTAAAAATATTTGAGGTATAGTTACAGCAAACTATACTTCCATTGCTGTATTATTATTGGACATTTTGTCAAATGCTGAGAGTGAGGAGCTTTAGTTGAGAAATAATCAAGAGCTACATTAACTCAACTCTCCCAGTATATAGAAAATTTGTAAGTTAAAAAAGATCATGAAATTGAGCTCTCTACCAACTATACCGATTGCTGTATACAATATAGCCAGTGGCTTAATGTAATATTTGAAGTTGTGTTTCATACACACACTAGGTAAAAAATGACTTAAAACTTCAAAATCTAAGTTAAACCAGCCTGAGTTTGACTTTTATGAAATATATTTGCCCAAGTATAAATTGAATTTCTTTGTACATTATATAAAAGTGTGATGAAGGGCAAAATCCCCAATGGATTGTGCCACAGGGTAAACCATAAACCTCACTCAAGTTTTACTAATCTTGGCAATGTTGCTGAACTGGGACCTGAATGTGGTTTAATGCTTCCCTGTAAAAAAAGTAAATACAATTTAGTCAACAGGTGAGTCACCCCAAGCTCTTTGGCACACCTTCCAGCTGCTGGTTATAAGGACAGAATATGAATGAACCTGCCTAATCTAGCAGGGGAATAGCATACAGCAGAAAGAAAAGGGTTGGGGTACAAGAACAATGGAGTTTCCAATCAGGTTTGTTTGAGGTTTAATACTGTTTTGAGTATTAAGTAATAGCTTGGTCTTTACTTTTTGAAGAATAGGTAAAATGGCCATATGAGCACAATCAACATATTTGAATTCAGCACTTGCTACTTATATGAAACACTTCATCTGTTTATGACTCAAGAGTGCCCCCACCTGGAAGACATCAGCTCTGATCACAATCTTTACTAAAGTCAGCTTCCCATTTTTATGCCACGTCATAAGATTCATTGTTCCTCACCAAAATGTTTGTCCTCCACACAGGAAAGTAATTCTTCATTCTCCCTTTTCATGGTTCAAATATTCTCCTAAAGCAAGATGATGCAGAATTCTGCATCAATCATGTGTGATTTGTCACACTGCTTGGCTGAGATTCAGTAACTGATCCACAGAAATTATGGAGAAGAATAAAACCACTGTGTTCAGTCTCCACTATAAACTCTGTTCCCCAAGCAGTATCTCCAATGGTCCCTCTCACTGGGGTCTGACACTAAACTAAGATTTGCAATCTCAGGATCCCGTATGGTTCAGAATAATTGAAATAACATCTTGTCCATCACCAAGGCAGCGTAACAATGTCCATCTCTGCCCCACCTCTGTTCCACTGCTTCTGAACTATTAGCTATCTGAATTAAGAATAGGTCTATTAGCCCCTTCAGTCAGCTCTGCCATCCAAAACGATTATGACTGATGTGATTGTGGCTTCAACTCTACATTCTCACCTATTCCTGATAACTATTTACTCCCGGGTTTATGAAGAATCAGTTGAGTGAATATTCTGAGCTGTCTCTACTGCATTTATATTCTTTCGTAAACAAGGAGACCAAAACTGTACCTGGTCCTCCAGATATGGCCAAACTAATGCTTTATACAACCATGACAAAACATCGATACTTCTATATCCGTCCCAGCCACTGTTACATCGAGACCGATCCCATAGATCAGTTGCCAACCTTCCATCCTCCATAAACTTCAGCCCATCCAAAACATTGCTTTCCCATTTGCTAACTCATATCATGTCCTATTTATCCATCACCGTGTGTTTGTTGCTATAAGCTCAGAAATTTCTTCCCTAAATCTCTGCCTCCCTTTTCTCCTTTAAGATGTTCCTTAAAACCTACCTCTCTCAACTTTTGTTCATCTGTCCAAATATTGCCCCTGCTGGCTCAATGTTTGATTATGGATGGAATCTTACAGGGTTCTGACCGGTGTGGGTAATGGTGAGGTTTGTGACAGTCTTGTGTCAGAATTCCACCAAAGCTTATTTCAACATTGGGAGTAGCTTGGTCTCAATCTTTGATGCACATGCTGGATGGCGAGAAAAGTTTTCTCACTAGACAGCAGCTAGTTGTCAATCAAGGGGAATTATTGTTTGGTAACCGCCTTATTAAAGCACAACTCACCTGATTAATGATCAGTTTCCAACTTGACAAACTCAGCAACAAGGGAGGTATTGAGAATTGCCAATATGGAAGACAGAGCGGGTTCCAGGAGACTTCAGTTCACTGCTGGCAGTGAGGAGCCTCCATATTACTCAGTAGTGAACAGCATCTCAGGGCACAGCTGTAGGCACCAGTTGAATGCAGCCCTCATCCATGGACATTGGCATCGGAGGTTTGTCAATTCCTCACAATCTTCATAGCACCATATCAGTCCACACACAGGATGCACTGGCAACTAGCATTGGAAGGGAGATGCAGAGACAGGCACTCAACTCACAGATTACACAATTGTGATGGGACTCAACATAATTTGTAAGGGGTACGGAATAGTACAGCACGGATGGGAATGGTGCAATGTAGGAGTGGGATTTGTCTACAGTCAGGAGCACCCCAGCTTCAAATGAGTGGCATAGCTGTTAATCCTGTTGCAGGTGAGTGAAAGGTAGTGATGCATTTAGGGAGCGAGCCAGGAGGACAGAGGCCATGCCAGGTTATTGGAATGTGATGTTTGGAGAAGGGATGGGTGACAGCAAGAAAGGGAAGGTTTACAGACAATCATGGGAGTGGTAGAACATGAGCCTTGGTGGGAGGTGGGTGCAGTACTAGAGATTGAATGAGTGTGAGGGAGCAGAGAAAGACAGTGACACTATCCTGGCAGAACTCTGAAGTTCAGTGACCTTCCTGTAACACTAACGGCAGCTTCTCTGCAATGACAACCTCTGGTGCATTCCTATGCTGGGAAGAGGATGGTCCTCCACTGTACCAGCCCCTCCACCAGGACTTCCAGGTCTTGCAGGAACATTGTGGCACCATCTTCCCCTGCTCTGACATCTTCGCTCTGAACGTCCATCATTGAGAAGGGCAGCTTTGGAATGCCAGTTCTTGTCTGGGTGCACAAAAGCCTCGTAAAAATTGTATGGGCACGAGGGATGCTGGTCTTTTAATGCATTTCTGCTATCTGCTGAGTTGTTATGAGAAGGTCACGGGCTACAGGTGTTATCAATTCTGGAAGGAGTGAAAGTAGACAAGTCCCCTGGGCCGGATGGGATTTATCTGAGGATTCTCTGGGACGCTCGGGAGGAGATAGCAGAACCTTTGGCTTTGATATTTGAGTCATCATTGTCTACAGGTTTGGTACCAGAGGACTGGAGGATTGCAAATGTTGTGTCCTTGTTCAAGAAGGGCAGTAGAGATGACCCAGGTAATTATAGACCAGTGAGCCTTACTTCTGTTGTAGGAAAGGTTTTGGAAAGGATTATAAGAGATAAGATTTATAATCATCTAGCAAGCAACAATTTGATTTCGGACAGTCAACATGGTTTCGTCAAGGGCAGGTCGTGTCTCACAAACCTCATTGAGTTTTTTGAGAAGGTGACCAAGCATGTAGATGAGGGTAGGGCAGTTCACGTTGTATACATGGACTTCAGTAAAGCCTTTGATAACGTTCCACATGGTAGGCTGATGGCGAAAATGCAGAGGCATGGAATTGAGGGTGATTTAGCAGTTTGGATTAGAAACTGGCTTTCTGAAAGAAGGCAGCAAGTGGTGGTTGATGGAAAATATTCAGGCTGGAGTCCAGTTACTGGTGGTGTGCCACAAGGATCTATTTTGGGACCACTGCTGTTTGTCATTTTTATAAATGACTTAGACACAGGCATAGGTGGGTAGATTAGTAAATTTGCAGATGACACTAAAGTCGGTGGAGTAGTGGACAGTATGGAAGAATGTTACAGGTTGCAGGGGGACTTGGATAAACTGCAGAATTGAGCTGAGAGGTGGCAAATGGAGTTCAATGCAACTAAATGTGAGATGAGTCACTTTGGGAAGAATAACAGGAAGGCAGAGTACTGGGTCAATGGAAAGATTCTTGGTAGTGTGGATGTCAGGGGGATCTTGCAGTTCATGTGCATAGATCCCTGAAAGTTGCCACCCAGGTGGATACTACTGTGAAGAAGGCATACAGTGTGTTAGGTTTCATTGGTAGAGGGATTAAGCTCCAGAACTGCAATATCATGCTGCAGCTGTACAAAATGCTGGTGCGGCCTCACTTGGAATATTGTGTACAATTCTGGTCGCCCCATTACAGGAAGGATGTGGAAGCATTGGAAAAGGTGCAGAGGAAATTTACCAGGATGTTGCCTGGTCTGGAGGGAAGGTCTTATGAGGAAAGGCTGTGAGACTTGGGTCTGTTCTCATTGGAAAGATGGCAGCGAAGGGGGGATTTGATAGAGACATACAAGATGATCAGAGGATTAGATCGGGTAGACAGTGAAAGACTTTTTCCTAGGATGATGACGTCAGCTTATACGAGAGGAAATAACTACAAATTGAGGGGTGATAGATTTAAGCTGAAAATGTGTTGCTGGAAAAGCGCAGCAGGTCAGGCAGCATCCAAGGAACAGGAGAATCAGGAATGAGGAAAGTGTGTCCAGCAGGCTAAGATAAAAGGTAGGGAGGAGGCACTTGGGGGAGGGGCGTTGGAATTGCGATAGGTGGGGTGGTGGGCGGTGGGGAGTAGATGCTTCATCAGCCAAGTTTGGTCAATCTTACTGGGCTTGCAGTGAGAACTCTTCCAAAAAACTGGCCACAACTGCAATTTGTTGCTGATTATGAAAAGAAGTCACTGACCTAACGAACATAATAAAATCTCTTAAACCAGCTTTCACTTCATGGCATTGTGATCATCTATCATCAATATGGCCATTCAGTGCTATTAAACTAGAAAGCGGCTGCTAGAGACAGCACAAACATGTCAGGAGATTTTGGAGTACTTAAGGTGCCATTAGCAGCTTAACACAAAGAAAATGCTGCTATATTAATAGCATAAGGTGATTTAAACTATTTTCCCGTTGTAGTATCAAAACAAAAAGTCTTCATTACTTCACCACCCCCAACAACCTCAATATGCCCGGTTACTGTACATGTATAGCTTTAGCAGATGATCTGCAAGTCCAGGAGTAATCTTTACCAGAAGAGAGACAATGCCATGAAATAAAATCACTGTAAATTAAATTTGTGTTACCCATTCTGCAGGAGGTAAACAGCTATCTCTTTGATGCAGTGTACTGAGGCAGGTTGATTGAGGATTGACACAACTATTAAGAGCGGTAGGTCGTCAGGTTTGAGTTTCAAGCAACCTCAAAACTCTAAATCCTGCTTTATAGATCAAACACTGTAAAACACATACATACAATTTACAGATCAGAATGGTGGTTAGGGAGTCTTCCGGACTTGCAGACAGTAGTACTGAAGTTCAAACTGAATGTTAATCTTGCAGACATTATCTCATTGCTGTGGAGGCAATATCTTTAGTCTGGATATGATATTTTGGAAGTAGTGTTACTGAATTAGTACCATAGAGGATAAAATGAATTCCAATAAGTTTGAGAAATTTAATTTAGGATTAAAAATCTGGAAATAAAAACTTTATTCAGTAAAAATGACCATGAATCTATTGGGCAGCCACTCATTAACTTGCTTTGAAAATGTACATCTATATGCTGTTATGGTCCCAATTATGAGGAATACTGGACAAGCTGAAACTTTATTCTAACTTGGCTTAATAAATCATAACCTTTTAAAAAAGTAGAACATGTGGATGAACCCAAAGGTTAGAACATTTTAGTGGCAAATGTCCAGCAGTGAATTTAAACAGCAAAAATGCTGTACAAACTCAAAGAAAACAAATTTAAGCAATAGTAAGACAGTCATTTTAAACCACGCACACTTTATATAAAACCTAGATGGTAACATTCAGGATGAACATGTAGTAAATATGAGTTAACATTAAAAATGTGGTCAAAAATCCCAACAGGCTGCACATGAAATGACCAATGTCGTCTAGATAGAACCCACCCACATGTTGGTGGCACTGCAGGTCACCAAATCTCAATAGCACTCTTATCTCCCTTACAAGGGCTTATAGCTCTTCACTTAATGATCTAATTTTGGAAAAGCCTCAACTCAGATTGTCTCAATGAATATCTGCATCTTGTAATTTAGTTTCTCCCAAGACAGCCTCCCCCAGAACTCATGGGATTTCTCCTGGATAACTAATGTTAAACACAATTTCAGCTTTTATCAAACAGCTAGTTTTACCTAGCAGCTGCTGAATTTGTCACAGCTCTATTCTTTTTCAGCTGCATCAAGTAAATACAACTTGTGGGCTTACTCCACCTCTTTCTCAGCTTTACTGAAACATCAATGGCTCACAGGGATAACTTTTAGCCTTAACCATGTTCCACAATATAGGTCACCACGCAGTGGAGATTTCCTGAGCCTAAACTGGATGGAGTCCACTAATAAAGGTAAAAGGTAACATCACCATAGCCTTACTCAGATGACAGGGCTACTCTCTTCAGACAGACAACTGGTGGTCGTTTTACTTGTGAGTCACCATATCTCAGGCATGGGAAGAGTTTGTGAAAGAGAATCCTTCAGGTAACCTCAGTTGATGTAGGAATTGAACCCAATAAGCGTTGCGTTACACTGTAGAAGCATTTCTGCTGTGTGAAGCACTATTTCCTATCTCTTGTCCTGGCAAACAGAGATAAACAGAAAATAGAAGATTTTCTTAAGTTCTACCCATCCCATAATAACGTAGCCTGCTCTAAAATACTCTTCATCTGACTTTAGGTTAAATATTCTTTGCTTACAATTTTTTTTGATCTGGTGAAACAGTGGGCTTTACAGACTTCCAAAATTAAATGAATGCTTTTAACAAATTCAGCTTTAACACTCAAAACAATGAAATTTCTCCAGACTATGCCAGAGGGCAAGTTAAACACTTTTCACTGTATTTTTGGTATAAAAAACACAAGTGACAATAAATTACTATTCTATTGTTTCTATGATCAGCATAGACAACATGTCTCCAGCTCAGCAAGCCCACTTGTTGTTTCTGATCTTATCCTTCCGTAGGGCTCCATGTAGTCTAATTCTATTTATCCCATTTTCTACAATTATACTTGAATTACTAAAATTTTTAAAATTACATTTTAACTGGAACGCAGGGTCTGTGAATTAGATATTCACATTAGCATCTTCCTAAATCACTGGATGCGTCGACGTGTATTGGGGACAAAGAAGTTTTGAAGTATTGTTGTAAACAGCAGAAAATTTGTGAACAGCAAGATCCCACAAACAGCCACGTGATAATAACCAAATAGATTTTGGTGATATTAATTGCAGAATAAATGTTGGCCACGACACATGGGATAACTCCCTTCAAAAGATCTATTACACGTACATGTGAGAGAATGCAGAGGAGGATCTTAGTTCAACATCTCACCTGGCAGGAGGTTCAATAGTGTAGCAGTCCCTCAGTACGGCAGCATCAAGTTTTTGCATTTAAGTCTTGGTGTGTAACTTGAAGAAACAAACTTCTAACTCAGATGACAGTGCTACCAATTAAACCATGGCAAACACAACCAGCAATCAGCTAACAGCTTCTCAATGCCCTTGGAAGAAGTGGTCCTGCAATAGGCCTGGCAGAGGTATCATTCCTCGAACTTCAGAACAGAGTGAAGTTGGTCAGTTTTGTCAGTGAGTTAGGCAGGCCTTGATGTGAGCTAGGATATGACCTCCGCTTCCCATTACTGGTTAAAGATGAGTAATGGTGGACTGAGGCTCTCAACTAGTCCCTTAGAGGTTTTAATTGTCTGCTGACATGAAATTTGACTTTGGCTCTTCCCAGCCAGCAACTAAGGGAGTGTGGGGGGAGACAGTTTGGGTCAAGACAGTGCTGGGCACTCCACCTCAAATGTTTCTATTCTAAATGTCCCATCCACCTCCCAGTCCACTGCTGCCCAGTGTGTTTGACTCTAAACTGTCCTGTGTTCTACTAAGCTATCCAGTGCTTCAAGAACACAGCCCTATGCCAAATAAGAAAAGGATAATATATGTCAATTATGCCACATCCAAATAATGATTTTTTTGAAATGAAAGAATTTCTGATTGACTTATCTATTTCTTGTCAACTTAAAATCTAATTGTTTTGGAATATCCGAGTACACTTGTGTTCAGATACATTTGGAAAGAACAACCAAAATGAAAGAATTATAGAAAATTATTCAAAGTTTAACATTTGCACAAGACATGCAATGTCTACAACTTTATGTAGACATTGCTGGCTGGGCCAGGATTTACTGCCTATCTCCAATGGCCCTGGAAAAGGTTGTGGTTAGTTGCCTTCCTGAACCACTGAAATCCTTGTGGTGTATAGGCCTCCAGAGTACTGTTAGGAAGGAAGTGCCAGGATATTGATTCAGAGAAGGAAAGGTAAGTCAGAATGTTCTAAGTCCGAATGGTATGTGGCGTGGAGGGGAATATGCAAGCAGGTGGTGGTGTTCACATGCATCTGCTGGCCTTGTGCTTCTGGGCTGTGTAGCTCATAGGTTTGGAAGATGCTGTCAAAGGTGCCAAATGAGTTACTGCAGTTACTTCAGTCTCTGAGGAGTCATGAATAATGCTGAACATTGCAAAATTAGCAAACATTCCACTTCTGACCTTAGGTTGGAGAGAAGGTCATTGATAAAGCAGCTGAAGATGGTTGGGACGAGGACACTGCCCTGAGGAATTCCCGCAGTGATGTCCCTGGACTGAGATGATTGATCTCCAACAACCACACCCATCTTCCTTGGTCCAGGTGAGTCTTCCATTCTATTGACTAAGTTTTTCAGGACCATAGCTTATGCAATATCCAGTGCCTTGACATCACGTGGATGATCATAGGAGGAGGCTGATATGGGTCATCTGCTGGACTTTTGCATGGTCAATGCAAATGCTTCACAGAGAGAGAGAGAGAGAGAAAGACAGACAAATCGAGACAGAGAGAGAGAGCATGAGAGAGAAACTAATAAAGTAGCTGCCACTTGAGTAGGAGTGGGTGGAGTGTTTTTAATTTGTCTCTGGAACTGAGCTCGACTTGTGAAGGATAGGGATCTATCAAGGCACTCTGACTGCACAAGGGGCTAGGGCTGTCTTTCTCCCACACTGAACTGTAAGTACTTCACAACACACTCTAACATGCAATGCTATCTATCACAGATAATGTGCAGGCGTGCGTGTGAAGGTGAAGTTGTCTTTGTTTCTAAAATATTTACAACCTGCACTGTATCCATGCCCCATGCTTATACAGCATACATCTGAGTCAGGTTTCCTTTACAAAAGGCCCTCCAAGAGGCATCCCACTGCCTTTCTTGTTGGAAGCCTCCATGTTCCGAGTTTTGAAGACTGATCGTTTGCTATCATCTGGGTGTGTTATGATTACTAAGTGATCACACTATTGAGGAGCAGCTTAGTCTCCGATAATCCCCACATAGGCTCACAGTAATAGAACCAGGCAGAGAAACCAGTTGTTGTCTCTGTAGTCACTGCATTACAAGCGTCAACGTGAATGATGAGGAATACATGTGGAAGCCCCCAGGAGCAACAGTAACTTGCAGCCAATGGGGAGCAGCCTTCATATGCAGATTCTCCAGTAAGAAGTCTCTTCACAATGACTAGAAAATGCAGGAGGACCATAATCAAAAGTCCCTATAACCCTTCTTTTGCTGTGTGGACGTCCAAGGTCACGTGACAGTGATTTCTGAAACTGGAAGTCAATGTATCAGCAAGCCAGTCAGTGTGTGTGTTTGGAACCTCAGAGTGGTCATGCAGCTTAGGGGGAACACTGCCCACAGTGTTTACTCATTGATGAAATGTCTTATGGGACTCAACCGAATAACGATGTCTCGGGACACCAGTGTCATTTGCTCACAATTTCCAGATGCAACGTACAGGGCACTACAGATTGTGAACAGCTTGTGGTGAGAGCACCACAGTATGAAGCCCAGCACAAAAGCAATATAACAGTCTCCTCTACCTTGGCCACTGAAGGACATGGGATGTCTCCTCAAGATGAGGTTCCCATGCTCATAATGACATAGTGTGTTGTATAATCCTTTGCTCTGGAAAACTGGAGCAGGCAACGAGGGTAGTAACTGATGGTCAATGAGGGTCTGAGAGAGTAACAGCATTCCACTTATTAAGAAAGTGACAACATTGATCAGAAGGTTCATCACCTTCACTATCCTTCAGCACATTAACAATGGCCACAACCACCTTTACCGCATTTATTTTGCGACCACTATCAAATGAAGAGAGTTGGATGAACTCATTGTTCTTTGACTGAAAATGTGCTGATGCCAGCATTCCTTGTATTATCTAAACTACAGTTAATTAGTTTGTTCTTTCCTCACTTTTCCTGTTATTTTATAGAAGTTAATATTACAAACTCCTGGAAGCCTTCAGAGCATCTAATGTTACTCCGGGGAAAGTGGATGGCATTCCACTCCACCACGGCATCTAGGTCCGTGTCAGCAACACTTGATTGTGGGAGGCACAACCTGTCTCTAATTAGCGCTCGGGAGTAATTCTTAATTTGCTGAAACCATCAAGTCAGATTGCTGGCTTGCAGCTTTTGAACTGGTGTAGAACTTGGCTTTAAACATAGCCCCGGCAGCAGGATTCCTGAGAGACCCTCTCAACATTGGTGAGCGCAAGTTAGTATGCTAGAGGCATGAAACATACCTTATGAGGGAAGCAGCTTAAAATTATGTGAGAAAACCTGCTGAAACTCACATGAAACCCCCCTAAATTGACATTTAGCCAAACTTTGAGAATTTCTGCCCATGCTCTTCAGTAGTGCTTTTTGAATTCCATATTTTATTGAATATCACAATATTTTACTGACTATCACAATAGAATTCAAACCCATGTGTATCAGAATACAGTATTGGCTTGGCACTGTGGATTACTAGTACAGTAACATTCCTGCTATGCCAACAGCACCAAAATCAAAAGGAGATCAAAAACCAAAGCAAACGGTACCAATTTTGATTTTATCACCTGATATCTAATCTTGGCACTATATTTATTTGCAGTTTGATACTACCCTTTCCATTTTTTGTCACCTATACTGTTATACTGATAAATCCAAGCTATGTATTTGCACATAACAAACATCCTTGTCGTCATAGCAATAGTGCAGAAGAGTGCAAACAATAATCTTTTGTGACGTGAATGTGGCCTCTATAGTGCATACCCTAGAGAACAAGAGCAGCAGCTATGTAACTTGATTCTAAATCATAAGAACTACAAAACTATACTATAAAGAGCATCACAGTGAGAACATACTGCATTTGTATTCAGATAATAGAAGACCCTGTTCATTTAGCATATTGATTTTTGATGCAAGATCAAATTTCATTTAAAAAAATGTGCATTTGGTTCTTAACAATTATGTAGCCTAACTGAAATGCATAACAAATCATCGAGATAATCTGTTAATTACTTGATTTTAAAATTTACTTTCTCTATCATTGAGACTCAATTAAACCGGATAGTAAAAGCAAAGCACTGCCAAATGTTGGTATTTTGAAATAAGAACAGAAAAAAAGCTGTAAATACACAGCAGGTCATACAGTATCAGTGAAGAGAAAACCAGAGTAAATGTGCCAGGTTGATGGCCTTTCATCAAAACTTGAAGGATTCACCTGAGCTGGCTTACATTTCAATACCTACACACATTTCTTCCCTGATACACATCTTTAACTGACTAACACAGAGCAGGTCAACAATCAGTTCTCCAGAGTGAAGAAAGGGCTATTACTTGACGGTCATTAAAATCGCCAAGGAAATTAAAACTACACTGTAGAAAATAGTTCAGTTTCAAGCAATGAATTTAAGAATTACATGGTCACCAAACACAACATTCTCATTTGATGTCTTGGGAATTTATTAATCTAATTCCTTTTATTTATTTAAGGCTTTACAGTTTGCACAGTAACAGGATGTGAAGAAGCAACAATCGTGCTGTTACAAAGTAGCAGAATACAGATTCATTTTCAGAAACTGCTTGGCATCTACTGTAGAGCACAGGATAACTGCAGCAGTTGCTTTAGCAGCTGAGGGGGAAGAAAAACAGGAGTTTAGTTTTGGGAGTACCTAATGTACCCGGCTACCAGATAAATAGGGATAGAAGTGTAGGAATAGACTTATTCATTTTATCACTTATACATTTTGCAACAACATTACAAGTTAATTTAAGAAAACCAGAGAACCAGACTGAATACCCATCTTGAAAATTATCCTCTTTTAAATACAGTATTACTAATTTCAGTCATTGCACAGGCAAGGTAATGTTTAAACTAGCCTCAGTAGCACCCTGATGTGTGATTGGGGTTGAGGGTTGGGAGTGGAACCAAATAAAGGAGAGAGAGAATTATCACATACCTACTGTAAGTTTCCTTAGATGGACATCAGATCAAACAGGATTAGGTTCAATTGTATGGGCAAATTATTGCAGATGATGGAATCTGAACTGAAAACAAAAAAGGTTGCAGATTACAGTGGATCAGGCAGCATCCATGGAGAGAAAGCAAGGATTAAGTGATCAACTGTCAACACCCTTTCCCCTCCCCCCCCCCCAGCACTCCAGCACCTCCCCCCTCCCCACTATTATTGTATAAACGCTACCCCTCCACATTTCACTTCAGCTCCTTTATCTCCATGGACGCTGCCTGACCCACTGTGATCTCCAGCACTTGTTTTTAGGTTCAATTATATTGCCTTGCGCAAATGACCAGTTTAATAACTGTGGAGAATGATCATTTACTTGAGGAACTTGAAGGCACTTGGCAAGGAAAGGCAACAAAAAAATAAAAACAGGTTATATTGGTGAAGGGGATTATCCAGTTTTGGTTTCAAATTTGTCGTTACTTTTTCTAAAATTAAGGAATGCTTACTAGTTTTTCATCAGAATATTTACGGATTAGGGAAGTAGTGACATTTTTATAATAAAATGCTTCTATCCCTACAAAGTATATTGCAGTAGTGCATTGATGAAGTAGGCTTAATCCTTAAGATTATGTTGTCATTTTTGTGGATTTGTACAGCCTGAAGTAAAATACAGCCCAGTACTCGAGCAGTTTCTAAGGTCAATTAATGGAGATTGGAATTAAATGAAAGGCTTGACTAGGTACTAAATATTCTTCGATGTAGCTCCTCTAGTTAGCTGCCAAAGTACCCATTTACCCATATTATATTCCATCTGCCAAGTTTATGCCCAAATAGTCGGGGAGCATTTGGAGAACAGTGATCACAACATCAGAAAGTTTAAATCAGATTAAGAAAACCAGTGATCCCAAAACTGATCTCTGGGAACCCCAATATATATCTTCCTCCAGTCTAAATAATACCATTAATTACTACAATCAACTTGTCACTCAATCAACGTCTTATCCATGCTATCAAAGTTGCTTTTATTCCATGGGCTTCAACCATGCTGACAAGCCTGTTATATTGCAGCTTATCAACTTCCTTTTGGGAGTCAATGTACATCACATTAACTTCAATAACCTCAAACCTCTCTTAGATCAAACTTGCTTCTTTTTAAACACAATTTACTTTTAACAAACCTCAGCTGATTTACCCTGATTCCGCTATATTTTTCCAAGTGATGTTACTTTTATCCTGGATTATTGTTTCTAAACCTTTCCCACCACAAAGGTGAAAGTGACTGGCATGTGGCTGTGGGGCTTATCATCGAAATGGAAGTGTAATTATTGAAAATTTAAATAAATTGCCATACAATAGCATCAGATGCAAATCAATCATTGAATTTGCCTCACAATCACCATTTTACCTGGATTTTAGTTTTCCTTTTATTTCACAATTTTTATAGTTTTAACATTGCTTACATTAAATTATAAATGGAGCAACATAATGGTCAGACACATGAATCCCAACCCTTAGCTCTCAAACTGGAATATGGAGAAACTAGCATTACAAAGATTGGAATACACATTGGGTGGAACCTAAAGTAGTCTGAGCAATGTGGCAATGGTGAAGTGGGTGGCAGAATTGGGCAAGAACCCAATGAAGTCCACCTTGGGAGAAACTACTCCATCTTTTATGCTAGCTCTCATTAGGCAGTGGTGAGTTGCCAATTAAGAGGGGGACTTTAGATTGTTACACACCTTTGTCTCATTAATATTCAGCTTCCTATCTTACCAAACCCACCAACAAGCTCGATGTTAACATGAAACCTAGTGCATTCAGCTTGCTCCAATTTACCTCTATATTGCCTACGACCAAACTGCAGCACAGGGCATGATTCATGGGCACCAGTCTCACAACCCATTGTCCACATACCCTGGCAAAGCATCCTGCCAACCCCTCACAATCATCATCATCACACCGCAATGGCAGCTAATACTGAAAGGTTGAACAGAGACACTGAGTGCAAGGTCAGGCATCCAACTCTCAAACTAGTCCAGGCTGCATCCCAGGGCTGCTCACTTTCTCTCTTAGTATCTATCTGTATGCTCGAAGCATCCACACCTTGCCTTGCTGTGAAAATTGCACGACCAGACAGCTTGCCTTGTTACTCAAGTTTTCAGTCAAGGGAGTGTATGGTAGTGTGCCAAGTGAACCTCACACCTGCACCGTGTGCCAGCAACAGCTTACACACCAAACACACAGCATGTGCAGTAAGCAGTTGTATCTCAAAGTTTTGAGGAGGTTGGAGGGGGGGGTTGTCTTCGTCGATCAGTCAGAGGGCCCAGCACCGGAAGGCAAGGGCAGTCTCCGATAGCAGTTCAGGTGATTGGCTACAACCATGTGTTAGATCAGAGGGATTCCAGTCAGGGAATCTGTGCCTCTTTAATCTGGCGAGTAGCTCATAATCAATCCTGTGGCTCCATAGCAGCCAGTTCAGGTGAGCTCAGGCTAATGTGGGTAGGTAGAAGCTATACAGCCCCCAGTCAGGGGTCTGGGCACTTCTTGTCTGGGACTAATTGCTCAGGTCACTGGTGGGGAGAGTCAAGGTCAGTCAATTTGTTGGACCGGTTCACAGAACATAAGAAAATAAGAACTAGGAGCAAGAGTAGACCATCTGGCCCTTCAAGCCTACTCCACCATTCAAGCCTAACCCTTAATTCCTTTACTGGAAAAATTATCTACGTTAGCTTAAAAAACATTTACTGAGGAAGCCTTAACCACTTCACTGGGGCAGGGAATTCAGTCCTAAATCTGCTCCCCTTAATCTTGAGGCGATGCTCTCTTGTCCTAGTTTCACCTGCCAGTGGAAACATTCTCTCTACTTCTATCTTATCTATTTCCTTCATAATTTTATGTTTCTATATATGTTTCTGAAGCATTGCCCCCATCTGTGTTGAGCCTCCCCACCATAGATACTGCTGAGAGGCCACGCATTTAGACACAAGAGGCTGCAAAACAGTAGAGAAGTTGCACGAAGGGGGCCTAAGATATCAGCACAGTGTGTACACTCATTGTTCCTTGATGCATTGCTCAAAGCAGATCTCCATTCATGGAATGTCGTCTGTGGCCATGATGTGATGTCAGATTGTGCAGCAAAGCCTTTCAGGCTGACACACAGCCACTAACAACCAGATGTACGGTTAAAACACATACATGTACAAAGGTTCCCAATCAATTACAAGTCATTGTCACACAGGCTAACCAAAGTGCTCAATTAGTTTTGTTGTCCCTCTTCCTTCAACTATGTCTGAGTACAGTTCCTGGTTCTGCAGTTGGAGTGGATGGGCACTGCTCAGTGCTCCAGTGGTTTGGCCCTGGAGGTTTGGTCAGCTTCTTTTTGCCAGAAGCAAGTAGACTCCGCCAACACCCTTCCC
>NC_057725.1:41622492-41632430 GCF_004010195.1 Chiloscyllium plagiosum
GGGTAAAAAAGTCAGTTAAAATGAAATGAATTGAGCCTCCTTGGAGGCATATGTATGGCTCCTGCTGTTTGCAGGCAAAGAATGCTGTTCGACATACAACTATTGCTTTCAGATATACGATTACATATAACACTGAACAGGACAGCATAGTACAGGCCCTTGATGTTGTGTTGACTGTCTATCCTACTCTCAGATCAGACTAACCTACACACCCTTCATTGTACTAAATTCCATGTGCCTATCCGAGTGTTACTTAAATGTCCCTAACATATTTTCTCTGCTACCACTGCTGGCAATGCATTCCACGCACCAAGTACTCTCTGTGTAAAGAACTGACTTCTGACATCTCCCCTAAATATTGCTCCAATTACCTTAAACTTATGCCCCCTCGTGATAGACATTTCCACCATGGGAAAATGTCTCTGCCTATCCACTCTATCTATGCCTCTCAACATTTTCTACACCTTTATCAAGTCATCTCTGATCCTTCTTTGCTCCAATGAGAAAAGCCCTAGCTCTCTCAATCTTTCTTCATAAGTCATGTCCTCCAGTCCAGCCAGCATCCTGGTAAATCTTCTCTGCACTGTCTCTAAAGCTTCCTATGATGATGCAACCAGAACTGAACACAATATTCCAAGTGTGGTCTAACCAGGGCTCTGAGAGCTGTAGAGAAAGTGAGGGCTGCAGATGCTGGAGATCAGAGCTGAAAATGTGTTGCTGGAAAAGCGCAGCAGGTCAGGCAGCATCCAAGGAACAGGAGAATCCCCCAAGTGCCTCCTCCCTACCTTTTATCTTAGCCTGCTGGACACACTTTCCTCATTCCTGAAGAAGGGCTTATGCCCGAAATGTCGATTCTCCTGTTCCTTGGATGCTGCCTGACCTGCTGCGCTTTTCCAGCAACACATTTTCAGCTCTGAGAGCTGTAGCATAACTTCGCAGTTCTTAAACGTAATCCCACTGCTAATGAAAGTCAACACAGCATACGCCTTGACAACCTGGTCAACTTGAGGGATCTATGGACATGAACTGCAGAATCCCTCTGTTCCTCCACACTGTTAAGAATCCTGCCTTTAATCCTGTAATCTGCATTCAAATTCCACCTTCCAAAGTGAATCACTTCACACTTTTCCAGGTTGAACTCCATCTACCACTTATCAGCCCAGTTCTGCATCCTGTTAATGTCCTGTTTCAACCTACAACAGCCTTCCACATTATCCACAACTCTACCAACCTTTGTGTCATTGGCAAACTTACTGACCCACCCTTCCACCTCCTTATCCAAGTCATTTATAAAAATCAAAAAGAGCAGAGGTTCCAGAACCAATCCCTGTGGAACGCCACTGGTCACCAAGCTCCAGGCTGAATACTTGCCATCAACCACCAACCACTCTACTATGGGTAGCAAATTCTGTATCCAGACAGCCAGAGTTCCCTGTATCCCATGCCTTCTTACTTTCTGAACGAGCCTACCATGGGGAACCTTATCAAACGTTTGCTAAAATCCATGTACACCACATCCACAGCTCTACCTTCAACGATGTATTTTGTCACATCCTCAAAGAGTTCAATAAGGTTTGTGAGCCATGACCTGCCCCTCACTTAGCCATACTTACTTTCTCTAACCAAACTATGATTTTCCAAGTAATCATTAATCCTGTCTCTCAGAATCCTCTCCAAAACTTCACCCACCATAGACATGAGACTGACTGATCTGTAATTCCCAGGGTTATCCCTATCCTTTTTTTGAATAAGGGAATAACATTTGCCACCTTCCAATCATCTGGTACTACTCCAGCAGACAGTAAGGATGCAAAGATCATCGCCAAAGGTGCAGCAATCTCTTCGCTCGCTTCCTGTCGTAACCTAGGGCACATCCTGTCTGGCCCAGGGGATTTATCTATCCTTATGATTTTCAAATTTTTCAGCACAACCTCCTTGTGAACATCCACCTGTTCAAGCATATCAGTCTGTTTCACACTGTCGTCAGAAATGTCAAGGTCCCTCTCAGTAGTGAATACTAAAGCAAAATATTCATTAAGGATGTCCCCAACCTCTTCCAACTCCAGACTCTACTATCCCTGATCAGCCCTACCCTCACTCTAGCCATCCTCTTGTTCCTTACATAAGTGTAGAATGCCTTAGGGTTTTCGTTAATCCTACCCGTTAAAGCTTTTTCAAGCCCCCCTTCTAGCTCTCCTAAGTCCATTCTTCAGTTCCTTCTTGGCTGCCTTGTCACCCTCTAAAGCCCTGTCTGATCCTTTCCTCCTCAACCTTAAGTAGGCTTCCTTCTTCCTCTTGACTAGATGTTCCACATCCCTTGTCACCCAAGGTTCCTTCACTCTACCAACCCTTCCTTGCCTCAGTGGGACAAACCTATCCAGCACTATCAGCAGGTGCTTCCAAAACAATCTCCACATTTCTGTCATGCATTTCCCTGAGACCATCTGTTAGCAATTTAATTTCCTGCCTAACAGCATTGTAATTCCCCCTTCCCCAATTAAATACTTTCCCATACCATTTGCTCCTATCCCTCTCCATGGTTATAGTAAAGGTCAGGGAATTGTGATTACTATCACTGAAATGTTCTCCCACTGAGAGATCTGACACCTGGTGTAGTTCGTTTCCAAACACCAAATCCAATATGGCCTCCCTTCTAGTTGGCCTATCTACATATTGAATAAGGAGCCTTTCCTGGGCACACCTGACAAAAACTGCTCCATCCAAACTATTTGAACTCATGAGGTTCCAATCAAAATTAGGGAAGTTAAAGTCACCTAAAGTCACCCATGTCAACAACCCTGTTACTTCTGCATCCTTCCAAAATCTGCCACCCAATCTGCTCCTCCGTATCTCTGTTGCAAGTGCCGAGGGTGGTCTGGAGAAAACTCCAATAAAGTCACTGCTCCTTTCCTGTTTCTGACTCCATACTGACTCTGTAAACAACTCTCTTTGACGTGCTCCCTTTCTGCAGCTGTGATATTATCCCTGATTAGCAATGCCACTCCTCCACCTCTTTTACCCCCCTCTCCCTACTCCTTTTGAAACATCTAAACCCTGGAACACCCAACAACCATTCCTTCCCCTGTGATATCCAACTCTCTGTAATGGCCACAATATCATTGTTCCAAGTACTGATCCATACTCTAAGTTCATTACCCTTATTCATGATACTTCTTGCACTAAAATAGACACACTTCAACTCATCACACTGACTGCAACTTTGCCCTATCCCTCCTCACAGACTTTCTATGTGCTGTATCTGGCTGTTCACTAGCTACTCACTCACCTGATTCATAGCTCCGGTTCCCAACCCCTGTCAATCTCGTTTAAATCGTTCCGAAGAATTCTAGCAAACCTCCCACCCAAGGTATTGATGCCCTCCAGTTCAGGTGCAACCCACCCTTCTTGTACAGGTTGCACCTTCCCCAGAAGGTATCCCAATGATCCACATATCTGAGTCCCTCCCTCCTACACCAGCCCTGCAGCCACATGTTCATCTACACTTGCTCTCTATTACTAGCCTCACTAACACGTGGCACTGGTAGCAATTCTGAGACTACTACTCTGCTCATCCTGCCTTTTAGCTTCCAACCTAAATCCCTGTGTTCTCTTTTCAGGTCCTCATCCCTTTCCCTACCTAAGTCATTGGTACCGATGTGTACCACGACTTCCCGCTGCTCACCCACCCCCTTAAGAATCCTGCAAGCCTGATCCAAGACATCCCTGATCCTGGCACCCAGGAGGCAACGTACCATCCAGGAGTCTTGCTCGTGACCACAGAATCTGCTGTCTTTTCCTTTCACGATTGAATTTCCGAGCACTAATCACTCTCCTATTCTCCCCCTTCCCAATTGTACCAAAAACCTAAGTATAAGCATAACAACACATTTACCGTTTTTAAGACAGGATATAGAGGATAAAGGCTCATGTCAAGATCAACTTTAAATGTAATGCAGCTTATTTTTATCAAGAAATTGCAGGTTTTAAGTGCAACTTTGTGTTTCAGATTGAATTCTGTGTAACATAATATCTTGAAGGATAATTACAGAAATTTGAAAATGATGGGATTTCATTTTCTTAAAAAGGTTAAATTTAATTAAACCTTTTCCTTCAAGCTTGCAAAGTTAGAAAGGCACAAAACATAATAAAATATGCAGTTTCATATAAATAATAGTTAGATAATTTATATTTTTTGCAAACAAATAGCTTTGTGTGCAACATTGATGAATGAATGCCTGCCTCTAGCCAGATGGTCCCAAGCTCTCAAGCCTTTCACTTCAAAACCAATTAGGAGTAGGCATCTCCAGCTCTTTAGTGGTCTATTTTAGTGACATTGGATCCTCTCAATCAGTGAAAACAGCAATCTCTCTGGTCAGGTTTATCCAACTCTTCATTAGCGGGTAACAAGGGAGTAGTGGGAAATAGAAAGAAGAGAGATGGAAAAGATAAATAAAGTATACAAGCAGGTCAGCTGACCTACTTAAAAAGAATTGTCAAATAGAAGGTAACTGCTGTTAGACAATTTTAAAATTTAGATCCTCTGAGTTATTAGTTTTGCAGACCATACCCATCAGTGTGTGTTGAAATCACAGCAACTAGTCCAATGTTACATTCATTATGGCATAAGCATAATGACCAGTATCTCTAAAACATACAGGAAAAAAATAAAATTCCATCTCATAGGGGTATGCTGACATAACGGTAATGCAACTGAATTCATAATCTAGTGGCCTAGACTGATAATCTGTACCTTGAGTTCAAATGCCACCATGTCAGCTGAGGAATTTAGTTCCAATTCATCAAATAAAGCACAGTAAAGGTAGCAGTAATGGTGACGAGGAGTTACTGGATTGCCATACAAAAAGCTTTGGTTCACTACTAAGCTAAGGAAAGGAAATGTACTGTTCTCACCTGTTCTGGCCTTTATATTCACTCTTAGCTGCCCTTAAAAATGGTCAAAAACAAGCCATTCAGTTGTATTCAAGGAGCTTGCTCACTACCCATCTTCTCAAGGGTAATTAAGACCAGGCAATAAATGTTGGTCTTGCTGACAACGCCCATCTCTTATGAAGTTATCAAATCATGCTATTTGATGAAGGCGACTAACGAAAATATTGAAAGATTATCTTTTGTGTATCTGACCCTCAATTATTTGTCATTTAGGATTAAATTACATAGAAAGTGAAATGGACAACATTTTGGCACAAATAGGTCATATGAGGAACACATAGTGATGGGTGAATTCACCTGTCACAGAAATCAAGAAGAACACATTTCTATTGACGTTTTAAAAAACTAAACTAATGTATGATGTTGTGGCCATAACGGAGACGTGGGTTTCATAGCGGCAGGAATGGTTGCTAGATGTTCCAGGGTTTAGAGCATTTAAAAAGAACAGGGAACGGGGAAAAAGAGGAGGGGAGCATAGCATTACTTATCAGAGAGTGCATCACAGCTACAGGAATGAAGGTTGTCAAGGAAGGTTTGTCTACTGAGTCAGTATGGGTGGAAGTCAGGAACAGCAAGGGAGCAGCCACCGCATTGGGGGTTTTCTACAGACCCCCTAATAGCAGTAGAGAGATCGAAGAACTCATAGGCCGGCAGATTTTGGAAAAGTGCAGATGTAGCAGGGTTGTTGTTATAGGTGATTTCAACCTTCCCAATATCGACTGGAACCTCCTTAGTGCAGATGGTTTGGATGGAGCCGTTTTTGTCAGGTGTGTTCGGGAGGGTTTCCTTACTCAGTATATAGACAAGCCGAAGAGGGGAGAGGCCATTTTGGCTTTGGTGCTCGGCAATTAGCCAGGGCAGGTGTCAGATCTTGCGATGGGAGAATACTTTGGTGACAGTGACCACAACTGCCTCACATTTACCGTAGCCTTGCAGAGGGAAAGGAACAGTTACCATGGGAAAATAATTAATTGGGGAAAAGGAAATTCTGACGCTATCAGGTAGGAGTTGGGAAGTACAGATTGGGAGCAATTGTTCCACAGAAAGGGCACAACAGACATATTTAAAGAGCAGTTGTTGCATGTGATGCATAAATTTGTTCCTCAGACAGGCAAGAAGGGGTAAGATTAAGGACCTTTGGAAGACAAGAACAGAGGAGCTTCTCGTCAAAAGGAAAAAGGCAGCTTACATAAGATAGAGGAAGCAACGGTCTAGCACAGCTTTAGAGGATTACAGGCTTTTTAGGAAGGAGCTCAAAAATGGACTAAGGAGAGCCAGAAGGGGGCACAAAAAAGGCTTGGCAGGAAGGATAAGGGAGAACCCAAAGGCATTATACTCATAAGTAAGGAATAAGAGAATGATCAGGGAGAAGGTAGGGCTGATCAGAGATAGCGTAGCGAACTTGTGCGTGGAGTCTGAGCAGATATGAGAATCCATAAATGAATCTTTTGTTTCGGTTTTCACAAAGGAAAGGGATCATGTCGTGAGTGAGAACTTTGTGGAGTGGGGAAACAGGCTTGAACAGATCGAGATTGATGAAGTTATATGCAGCAAATTTTGGCAAATGTTAAGATTGATAAGACCCCAGGGCCAGACCAGATTTATCCTCGGTTGTTCCGGGAAGTGAGAAAGAAGGTTGCTAAGCCGCTGGCGAAGTTCTTTGCTTCCTCACTCTCCACGGGAGTCGTACCGGAGGATTGGAGGGAGGTGAATGGTGTTCCTCTTTTCAAGAAGGGCAGTAGGGAAACCGTTGGCAATTACAGTCTTATGTCTGTGGTCAGCAAGGTTTTGGAAAGATATCTGAGGGATGTGAGTTATGACTATTTGTAAAAGCATAGCCAGATTAAAAGCAGTCAGTATGGCTATATGAGAGGCAGGTCATGTCTCACAAAACGTGTTGAGTTCTTTGAGGAGGTGACGAGAAAGGGTGACGAAGGTCGAGCAGTGGATGTGATGCATATGAACTTCAGCAAGGCATTTCATAAGGTTCCCCATGGTAGGCTCATTCATGAAGTCAGGAGGTATGGGATACAGGGAGATTTGGCTGTCTGGATTCAGAATTGGTTGGCTGACAGAAGGCAGAGAGTGGTTGTAGATGGGAAGTATTCTGCCTGGAGGTCAGTGGTAAGTGGCATCTCGCAGGACTCTGTTCTTGGGCTTCTGCTCTTTGTGGTTTTTATAGATAACTTGGACGAGGAGGTTGAGGGGTGGGTTAATAAGTTTGCCGAAGACACAAAGGTTGAAGGTGCCGTTGATAGTACCGAGAGCTATTGCAGGCTGCAGCGCGACATAGACAGGATGCAGAGCTGAGAAATGGCAGATGGAGTTCAACCTGGATAAATGCGAAGTGATGCATTTCAGAAGGTCGAACTCGAATACTGAATATAGGATTAAAGACAGGGTTCTTGTCAGTGTGGAGGAACAGCGCGATCTTGGTGTTCAAGTGCACAGATCCCTCGAAGTTGCCACCCAAGTGGATAGGGTTGTTAAGAAAGCATATGGCGCTCTGGCTTTCATCAACAGGGGGATCAAGTTTAAGAGCCATGAGGTTTTGCTACAGCTCTACAAAACCCTGCTGAGACCACACTTGGAATATTGCATCTAGTTCTGGTTGCCCTATTATAGGAAAGTACTGAGGCTTTGGAGAGGGTGCAAAGAAGGTTTACCAGGATGCTGCCTGGATTGGAGGGCTTGTCTTACGAGGAGAGGTTGACTGAGCTCGGACTTTTCTCTCTGGAGAGAAGGAGAAAGAGAGGTGACATGATTGAGGTGTACAAGGCAATGAGAGGCATGTATAAAGTCGATAGCCAGAGATCTTTCCCCAGGGCAGGACTGATTGCCACGAGGGGTCATAGTTTTAAGGTGTTAGGAGCAAGGTATAGAGGAGACATCAGAGGTAGGTTCTTTATACAGAGAGTTGTGAGCGCATGGAATGCGTTGCCAGCGGTAGTGGTGGAAGCAGAGTCATTAGGGACATTAAAGCGACTGCTGGACATGCACATGGACAGCAGTGAATTGCGGGGAGTGTAGGTTAGGTTATTTTATTTTAGATTAGGATTATCCATGCACATGGACAGCAGTGAATTGCGGGAGTGTAGGTTAGGTTATTTTATTTTAGATTAGGATTATCCTTGGCACAACACCTTGGGCCAATGGGCCTGTACTGTGCAGTACAGGCCCTTCTATGTTCTATGTAACACAATCTGACCCAGAATAATTTTGAAGAATGGTAAAAATTAATCTTGACCAATTAAACTACAAATAACCGATTCATTTTTAATATCTAAATCTCAGCATTTTCCATGTCATAGATATCCCAGAGATCCTGAAATAATAGCTCATCACAATATGAGGCAAGGAACCCATTTGCTGTGCTAAGTCTCACAGTCATTCTATCAGTATTCCTTTCAGAGCAGTATGCCAGCATACTTTGAAGATACATGCTCATGATGTTATTATTGTGTCATGGCATGTAGTTAAATAAATAAAGATTACAGACTCCATCGAAAAGTTTCAAATCTTTTAGCTGCTTCTTTGGTTACACTGTAACCAAACTGGATCTGGATCCAACTGTAAGGGAAGTTCTGTGATTTGGGAAGCAGAGTGCCACAGTCATGTGATGGTTAACCAGAACTAAAACACAGATACCAATGTAACAAATTCCGTTCCAGAAACAGTGATGGGCAGAATAAGATTCTCTGGTCCATCTAACCTGACCCATATATTTGTTATACATTACTCACCCCCTCTTCTCCACCTGGAACAATGTGCAATCTCCTGGGAGAAGATAAAAACGTGAGTCAATTTTTGAGGAAAAGTATTCTGGAAAATTTTAGGCCATTGAAATATCTGGCAAATCACTCAAGAGCTGACAATTTTATTCAGTACCTACCCTTTTTAATAGGAGATCCCTATCCCGCTCTAGAAACAAATCCAGCTCTTGCTTGATGGAATTGAGTGAATTGTGACTGCTGTATGAGCCGACAATCTTTTCCAGATCTACCCTACTCTATGAGGAAAGAACTACTTCCTGACATCTCGCCGACATCTTAAACAACTTACAATTGTAATTAATGGTCTTCCTGACTAATTCCATTGGAACAAATCAACACAATCTGTAGCAATTTCATTAAGTGGGTCAAGCTACCACTGCATGGTCTCCTCCTGCACAATAATTTCACAAAAAAATTTTTAAAAATCCGTTTAGTTTAAAGTCTGTTGATAAATCCCTCTTTTTAAAAGGTCCTTTCCAATGAGGTTTGAGTAAACCAGAGTGGTTAATTATCAGACCTCTCTCTTAATCGATTCTTAGATGCCTTTTATTTATCTCAAACTTTAAAACCATGTTCAAAATAGGGGATCATTTTTGAACAATTGGTCACTTAAGATAACTTGCTTTTAAAAATAAAGTGATTTAAACAATGCAATGACATATGTACGTCTGCGACAACACATGGAGTTCCAATTATTGTTCTGCTCTATCTGGATTACAATGGAAATAGTTGATTGGCGATTTATACTTCATTTCTTCTTTCCTGGTTCCCTGTGTTTAAAGTGTTTTTTTAGAGTCATAGAGATGCACAGCATGGAAACAGACCCTTCAGTCCAACCCGTCCATGCCGACCAGATATCCCAACCCAATCTAATCCCACCTGCCAGCACCTGGCCCATATCCCTCCAAACCCTTCCTATTCATAGTTAAAAATCACACAACACCAGTTATAGTCCAATAGGTTTAATTGGAAGCACACTAGCTTTCGGAGCGACGCTCCTTCATCAGGTGATAGTGGAGGGCTCGATCGTTATCCCCCTGTGTTCTCTGTCTATGACCTGATGTTTAGATTGATTCTAATCTAAAAAGTGAGATAACAGAGTTTTACATAAATTCATGCAGTTTTTGAGCTCAGAGTTCTACATGAATGTATGCAGTTTTTGAGCAAAGTGCAACGTAACTCTGCAAGTACAAATTCACCCCACAAAATATATGT
>NC_057725.1:41632855-41668537 GCF_004010195.1 Chiloscyllium plagiosum
CAGAGTGTCTTAAGTCTGTGAGGGGGTGCATGTGTGAGTGTGGGAGTGTGTGTGGGTGTCTGCGTGCATGTCTGTATGTACCGTGTCCGTGTGTATGTGAGAGTGTGTGTGTGTAGGAATATCTGTGTGTGTATGTGTAATGCAATGGTGATCACCTGTAATGTGACATGAACCCAAGGTCCCGGTTGAGGCCCTCCCTATGGGTACCGAACTTAGCTATCAGCCTCTGCTCGGCCACTTTCCTCTGCTGCCTGTCCCAAAGTCAACTTTGGAGGATGGTCACCTGAAGGTCCGAGGCTGAATGTCCTGGACCACTGAAGTGTTCCCCAACTGGGAGGGAACCCTCCTGTCTGTTGATTGTTGTGTGGTGCCCTTTCATCCGTTGTCATAGCCTTTGCTTGGTTTCCCCAATGTCCCATGCCTCCGGGCATCCTGTGTTATGATAAATTCTGTGTTACGATCGAGCCCTCCACTATCAATTGATGAAGGAGCATCGCTCCGAAAGCTAGTGTGCTTCCAATTAAACCTGTTGGACTATAACTTGGCGTTGTGTGATTTTTAACTTTGTACACCCCAGTCCAACACCGGCACCTCCAAATCATGACTTCCTATTCATATACTCATCCAAATGCCTCTTAAATATTGCAATTGTATCAGCCTCCACCACATCCTCTGACAGCTCATTCCATACATGTACCACCCTCTGCATGAAAAAGTTGCCCCTTAGGTCTCTTTTATATCTTTCCCCAATCACCCTAAACCTATGCCCTCTAGTTCTGGACTCCCCAACCCAATGGAAAAGACTTTGTCTATTTATCCTATCCATGCCACTCATAATTTTGTAAACCTCAGCCTCCGACACTCCAGGGAAAACAGTGCCAGCCTGTTCAGCCTCTCTCTGTAGCTCAGACCCTCCAACCCTGGCAACATCCTTGTAAATCTTTTCTGAATCCTTTCAAGTTTCACAACATCTTTCTAATAGGAAGGAAAACAGAATTGCACGCAATATTCCAACAGTGGCCTAACCAATGTCCCGTACAGCCACAACATGATTTTTTTAATGTCCTTTTATGTGCAGGCTAGGTGATTGGTCTTGATAAATGCGGAGTTACGAGAATGACTGGGTGGGTCTGGGTAGGATGCTCTTCAAGCTATCATCAACTGCACGTGTGGTCAAGTTTCCCACAAGGTAGGCCACAAATTTTGTCAATGAAAATGGATTTCACTTGCTTACATGTATAACAGGTCTGCCACTATTGCAAAGACCTCCTGGGAAAGACAATTTCCAGGAACCTGTCAAAAATGCTACATGGCAAGGCAGTTTAAGACCTTTCCAGGTTCCACTCCAGCAGCTGCATGCCTTCAAACACAGATAGTTAGTGACAAGGGTTAGCCACTGAAAAGTTGGTACTTATGCCTGTGCAAATCTGAAACACACATGCAGAGGAGAGATACGATAGCTGGTTTGGAAGAACATGTGTGACATCAAGATTGGACAGATCCAGTGTAGCACTTCATAAAGTGCTGGCAAGGGTCTCATATATCATGGTGACATGATGTGCTGTTGTTATGATCCCAGCTGTTATTACTACTGGACAAGCCAAACCCAGGAATAAATTTGGACTGATGACTTTTCAGATTTTAGTTAACATGGTGATCATTTACTGAAGCATATTTACACAAGGCTGCAGATTTTCTTTAACAACAGAACAGAAGGTTATTACACAAAAGAGAAAAGGAAAAAAATCAAACAAAATAAAGCTATCTAGAACACAGTTGGAAAGAATCTTGGAATTTCAGGCAAAACAAACTGCACTTTAAAGCCTTCGATCTCTGGCTTTTCTAAACTAAAATCAATCCTTGATTATCCTGAATCAAAACTAAACTCATGGCCTTCAATGCTTATCCCATCTGTTGTATCACATGTCAATAAAAAATATTTTTCCATTTACGCTACAGGGATCTCTGCTCTGATACGTACTGGATTGGGTCATGTCCAAAAAGACTGTCAGACGTACTTATTTTTAAAACCCATTAACAAAAACTCATTTGTAACTACTTTGAAATTCCAAACCCCCAAATTAA
Source organism: Chiloscyllium plagiosum (assembly GCF_004010195.1). Classification (NCBI taxonomy): domain Eukaryota; kingdom Metazoa; phylum Chordata; class Chondrichthyes; order Orectolobiformes; family Hemiscylliidae; genus Chiloscyllium; species Chiloscyllium plagiosum. The sequence continues at coordinate 41,634,941 of NC_057725.1, forward strand.
TATTTTTGCTTACAGATATTAATCAGACATCTTTCATCACACTATGAACAATCTGCTACTGCAGAGGAGAGATATTTTGAACAATGAGGATTTAGAATATAAGAGCGATGGTGATCAGACACAATATGAAAACAGCTCTGGGGATTTTAGGCAAGAAACAACAAGATGTGGGGCACAGAAAGATTCATAGCTCACTTATCCAGATGTATTCATTATGAGCTTTCCCATTCAATAAATCAAATAAATCATCTAAATTGCTTTCCTTGAATACCTCACAATTTCTTTGGAGCTGCCATCTCATGACAAACATGCGTAAGGAAAGAAATTACCTCATTTGCTGTGGTACCTCCTAAATACCTGGCAATATCTATTAATCTGTAAATGACCTAAAAGTTTATGTATACACAAATGTTTTTTTTGTGGTGCAGCACATCAGAATTCATTGAAGATAAATGAACAGCCCTGACATCTAATTATACAATACCATCCTGTGAAACCGAACAGCAACCAGATGGAATTTCCCCATGTGCCTGTGAGTGCTCCAACATGGTGCTACTCTATTGTCAACTGGGGTGAACACAGGCTGCTAATCTTTCTGTTCTTTGGCTCATAATGATTATAGCAGTCATCCTCCAGTTACCCAAGGTCATGAGCACCATGGCATATTGCTGGTCTTCTGCATAACTGCAGGAGCCTTCTCTGCAATTGCGGCTTTTGAAGTTCTCATTTCACCATCCATCGATATAGGAACCTACTGCCCAGACCAGCAGTACCTGTGTCGTACCCCCAGGTATTTCAGGCATCTTCCCTTCTTTCCTTTATGAGCATACTTGTCCCTCCCTGCATGCTTTGGGAGATTAAGCATCAAGTAGTGGTTTGTATCCCTTTCTCCCAGACAATGCTTCACGGGGCTCATGGAGGAAGTGATGAATACAGGTCGGTGCACATCTCCAGCATCCACTGCCAGCTTGCTGGACGAGGCTCTTCTTGAGCTATAGGGAGAGGCTGAACATGCTGGGGCGGTTTTCCTTGGAGCATCGGAGGCTGTTGGGTGACATTATAGAGGTTTATAAAATCATTAGGAGCATGGATAGGGTAAATAGACAAGGTATGTTCCTGGGGTGGGGGGGAGTCCAGAACTAGAGGGCATAGACTTAGGGCGAGAGAAGAAAAATTTAAAAGAGACCTAAGGGGCAACTTTTTCACGCAGAGGGTGAATGTGTATATGGAACAAGCTGCCAGAGGAAATGATGAAGGCTGGTACAATTACAACATTTAAAAGGCATCTGGATGGGTATACGAATAGGGAGGGTTTAGGGTGATATGGGCCAAATGGTGGCAAGTGGAACTAGATTAATTTAGGATATCTGGTCAGCACAGATAAGTTGGACCAAAGGGTCTGTTTCCATGCAGTACATCACCATGACTCTACGATGCTATGTGGGTTTAGGGTTTAGGGTGTAGGTTTGCTTGCTGAGCTGTAGGTTTGATATCCAGATGCTATGTGGGTCTGCACACTTTCAACAGACAATGCCATCATGGACATGCCAGAGCTGGGGATTATCATGAATGACATGCCATCACCAGTTCTTGATCTCTCTTTTGTATTCCCTCTCTTCTACAAAGTACAGAGATACCCATCATTACACAGCTAAAAGACACTTGCTTTATCCATACGTAGGCCATACTAAGTGTCCGTTGTGGTGCCACAGAGATCCCTCCTGCATAGGCCATTCAGCTTACTCTAAATGATTGGTATTCTACAGATAAAAGATACTGCTGCATGTGGCAGCCAAGGGTAACCTAGATATTTCTGCCAAATGGTTGGGCATCTGTTTCCTAATTTCACACTTGTCTTTAATGATATTTAAGGCTACAAGGTTAGTGTTATGCATTTGACCCACCTTGGCAGAACACATTGTTCAACACTACAGCCATATTATACTCAACTCCTCTGTTTTCTCCCTATTCCCTTCTTCTAAGGGAAAAGGATTTCCCTTGGTGGAGCACCTTCAGTAAAAATGGGCACCAAACTTGCTTTGTCTTACGTCATTGCTCTGACTTCCAGGACTCCCACAGTAATCTAAGCTGCTACCTTGGAAAGTATTAATGGTTACCTTTAAAATAAGGTGCCAGCTTTGTCTGACAAGAACTTCTGTCCAGCCTCATCTTTTAAGTGACTGACTGTCATATCTGCAAACCGTTCATTTAATCATCCCCAACGATACTATAAGATTGCTCTCTGCCTTCTAACCTCTGCTCGTGTGGCATACCAGCCTAATATCATGATTTCATTGCTCCCCTCAAAATGCCAACCATTCTGTCACTTTCTGCATTTATATTACTACAAAGAGCTGTCGTGGTGAACAAAATTACAACAATCCTAATCCTAGAAGAAAACAGCATTCTAACTGATCATTGAGTCCCACTGTAAAGAACTCTCATCCAAGCAAGGCCCCAATGACAGTTTGACAGTAACCAATGTAGAATCTAACCTGCAAAATGTCATGGGGGAATGAAAACTACAAACAAGCAATTTCAGTACTCACCTGCACCCAGTCAGTGGTGAATCTTCAGGTTATTAAACAATCATTTACAAGCAATTGAAATAAACTGTACAGGTAAAACACGTGTGTGCTTTAAGAATATAATTGTGAGTTTGTGGATTTTTTTTAAGCCTTGTGCAGGATTATCAATGTACTATGACAGGATGATAAATATTTTTGTTCACGATACAAACCAGAATTTGCTCATAACAGTTCAGTCTTAGGATATTGGTTCAGCAGGACCCAGAGATATTGATTTTTGTTGACTGTTGGCAAGAACATACAGCACTAATTACACACCCAGTGGAACAATGCTTCCAGTGTCATAGGCACGCAAGCTTCTGATAACCCTGACTGTGCACAGAATGGGTGCTTTCAGTTTGTGTTCACAGTTAAAAGAACTAGCCTATCTATACCCTGTTTTAGACTAAAAAATGATGAAATTATAGCCTCTGCATTGTAGAAAGTGCCAGTCAGATTAATTGCAGCATGACAAATAGATGAAGCTTTCATCAGACTTTCACAGCCTAGCACCACATGAACTGGTGATTAAAAGAGCATGTACTGTAACAGTGGGTGAACAAACAAATACTTTTTGCATTGCTCTGGAATGTCATTTAACTCTTATTTGATTGACTGAAAGCTTCAAAAGAACCCCTACTGTCAGTCCAAGTACATGTTTGACATGAATATCTTCAGCAATTATTTTCTCATAAATCTGATTGTGAATGTTGGAAAAAAACCTCAAGAATTTATGACGCATTATATCCAAAACAATGTGTCATAGTCCAGCCCTATTAACATTGTTGCCATCTTATGTTTTTTTTCACTAAGTGTGAGTTTGTTGAGTTATTTGGAGAAATTCTCACCACAAAGTCCAGTAATTATTCTCATTGTATTATAGCAAACCTCATTAATTACCTATACCACCCATGGTATCCCTCATCTAATTTCCATCCCCATCTTACAAGATGCAGTTCCCAGAACTTGCCACTGAGTGGGATATCTGCTGAAAGACAATGGCCTGTGCCCTATTTAAAAGGCCACTGTGCACCCATGTAGGCACCCATATTCCAAAGCTACCCATCTTGGTTAATGTTGTTTTATGAAAATGCTTGAGAAGGGGCACATTATCAAACAGGGACCTGGAAGTCCTGGTGGATAGAGATGTTGCAAAGGAAAGCAGTCCTATTTAGGTTTGTAATTATGCTGTTCATCCAGCAGCATTGGTGACAGTAAGGCAACATATATCCAATATAGCCTCTCTGGCAAGGAAAATAGTAAAGAGTGGCCAGAGTTAGGTTAGTAGTGGCGATTTACCAAATGACAAAAGCCAATTTTGGTTGAAAACTGCGATAATTGAAATGTGGGCAGTCAATTTGACCCACACTTAATAACTGTCAGTTATAGCATAACCATTGAGGTTGTTAGCAGAGGAAACTGGTGCTTTAAGTTGGTGAGGGTTTGGGCAGAGATCATTGTAAAAGCATCTTTTGTTTTGCAACAGAACATTTGTTTTGCAACAGAACATTTGCAACAGAACCTGTGTTAGTCTGATTAAGGTGCAATTTATTAATGTTAACTTTGAATCCAAAGATATTGCAGTCTTGAAAATGGATTTGAATCAAGGTTTTATGGAGTTCAGACAGAAGTTAAATATTCTGGATTCAAAGCATGTTAAAAATAACCATGGAAATAAAATTTATTTTAAAAGATGTACAAATTTAGTTTCCACGAAACAAAAGTGAAAGATCAATCTATTGAAGCAAATGGGACCTGGAATCTTTGTGCTTCTTTCTCATTTTGATTGATTGAGTTCACATTTTCTGCTCTGGTAGTTTGCAGCTGAAATTGTACATTGGACACATTGGATTTGGTATCAGTTCTCACTGACAAAAATGTCCATCCTCAAACTATTCAGCTCAGGAGAACAAGACAAAGGAAATTTCAGAAAACATTTAAGTTGGCATTTTGAAGCATCTTAAACCTTTAAAGGAGGGTGGTTATTATCATTGTGTAACCTCAAAGTTTTATATCACTCAGGTGTGATCACATCTTGCAATGATACCCTGTTTTCTGCATAAAAATTGTTGTCTGAAATGCTGAATAGTTAATTAGAGAACATTTTTAAAAATTAGTTACAGTTTCTCAGAATACCAGACACAAAGCCAAAGTATAAGTTCCCAGGTGCTGAGCACAAATTTGTATTTTCAATGATGAGGAAAATTTTTAATACCATTTTCATAATCATCATTTAAACAAACTTCCTGCAAGCTATACTGTTTATCATCTATATAAATTCATGTTAGTATGGGATTATTTCAATGACAACTCCTGGAATTCACTGATAAAAGTGACCTGAGGGGCAACTTTTTAAAACACAGAGGCTGGTGCGTGTATGAAATGATCTACCAGAGGAAGTAGTGGAGGCTGGCACAATTGCAACATTTAAAAGGCATCTGGATGGGTATATGAATAGGAAGGGTTTCGATGGATATAAGGCAGATGCTGGCAGGTGGGACTAGATTGGGTTGGGATATCTGGTCGACATGGACAGTTTGGACCAAAGGGTCTGTTTCTGTGCTGTACATCTCTATGACTCTATGACTCACTGCTCATGAAGGTGATGGAAGCAGAAACAGTCAAAATCTTCAAAAGGAAACTGGGCAGGCCAGCATAGGCAATAAATTTCAGAATTACAGGAACTGAATCTGGGATTGGGACTGACTGAATTGCTGAATGGAAAGTCAACATGCACTTGAGGGACTAAAAAGCCTTTCCTTTGCCAAAAATGAATCTTTTGTTTTAAGTCAAATTAACTAAATTAAAATAATTCATTCCAACAACTCTTAACACAGCAGAACTTCTTTTTGCAAAAGTAAAGAGAATTACTGTCTAATTCACCTCCTTCCAATCTTCCCAAATTTGTTTAACATTTCGAGTTGTAAATCTCATCACCTCCAGCTTCTTCCTCTCCTGGAGATCATATTATTGTTGAAAGATATAACTTTGGCATTTGTTGCTCTCCAGTTACTTCCCCATAACATCACAACTGAGTTTCAACCTGTTTTCAGCTGATATCTACACAGGTATACAACAACTGATGAAAATATGCACATCATGGGTGGGATCTTCCAGGGTACAATTCTAGTTCTTCACTACCAATTGCAATAAGGTCAGCTCACCACAGACCAGGAATCTAACTTATTGCATTTTGATCTCAGGCCATGTTGTCGGTGGTTTTTTTAAAAAACTTTTAAAGGGAATTCTCATCCTTGAAGAAAAGTAGTTCAATTAATTACTATTCCAGGTTCTGTGAACTGCAGAGGTCAACAGGAAGCAATTCTCTAAACTGCTCATAGTCACTTTATTTAGAATCAATGTGTAACATCAGACTCAAATGTGGTCTCTTGTGACTGCATGTTATAATTAGCCAGCTGCTATGTGTGAAAATGGCCAAGCACTTTGACCACACAATTTTAATCCAATGAACTTTAGTCAGTAGTTTTAAAATTGATTTGCTTACTTCCTGCCAAAGAAATCAAGTGATTTAGTCTTATCTGTAGGTTGTCTTATTTGCCCCAGGATTATGAAGGAGTCCCTCCAACAACTCCACATGAAAATCCCTGACAGCATGTGTATACTAAGAAGAAGAATGGAAAATGTTAGTTTTATCCAAAATCTTAACACGCCAGTCCTTAAAAATATTATGTTGTAACACAGAAAATGACATAATAGAAAGGGAGACAAACATGTTTCTCCACAATTTATCTTTTGAACATAAATAACCACCTTTCCTAAAATAGTGGATAAAGAAAGTTCATGAACATATTAGACAGTTAGTCACTAATTTCATCAATACTCATTTTTGAGGCTATAGTTTTCAAAATAGTTGCCGAATTCAAAGATTATTTGGCCCCTTGTTGAGTATTTTTGAATTAATTTACCTTCCAAAATGTTGTATTTGAAATCTATTTACCACTGAATAAACAGTTGAACTGCACACAGCAATTGACAAAAGGGATTTTTTGGAAATGATATTCACAGACAGACTTTAAAATGTTTAACAAGAGCTCTCAATAGCTTTTTACAAGCAATCTCATTCAATAGCTTTAGTTTCAAACCACTTGATCTATAATGTAAACATATTCATTTTAGTAATGATACGTCAATACGTTGGACCACAGTCAGGAAATCTGGCCATTGTTGAACCATAGGAAAATAGGTGTATGGTAAATGCAGTAAAATGTGCATTCAACACCTTTCTGTCATGTGTAGATTCTTTAGCTATTCAACTATGCTATGAAAGTTTATAGCATAACTCAGGTTTTACAGTACAAAACTGAAAAGGAATGTTTAATTTAATCATATTGTCCTTGTATTCCCATTGTGGGAAGAAAATCTACAGTAACCAGCTCAGCAGAATAGATTTAGAATGATAAGTCCTTTTATGAAATGTTTCTTTAACTCTATACGTAGTTAAGCACCTGTAAATGTTCATTCAGAAAATCACCATTTGTTCAGGATGCAGACTATCTAAACAGGAGTAAAGAAATTCCCGCCAATGTGTAAACATGGAGACCTAGCAATCTACTCCACTTAATTCAAATAACTTATTTTCATATGAATTTATAGTTTTCAGATGGATTTTGCTTCTTGGTGGCTAGAAATGTTTTTTTTGTAAAGCATTGTTGCTTCACTGATCGATAAAATGCTAAATCTAACAACAACTGAATTTGCATATAATTTAAAACATAGATTCAGATACCTTACATTACACCCAAGTTTCAATCAAACATGCTTATGCAAACATGAAACATGAAACGCTTAGACATTCTCAGTTGTGGTAAAGATAGTAGGTCACTGAAAATACATTTAATCCACTCCATAAACGCAATATCAAAATTTTCGTTATGCTTAATGACCTATTTGAAATTCCAATAACTAACTGAATGATGAATGCCAATTACAGTCAGTTCTGATATAAAACGATAGTTCCATTCCCATGAGATCCTGTGTTATAAGAAAATTGTATAATAGCTGCACCATTTAAACCAATTGGACTGCAATCGCATTATAGCCAATACATGTAAGGAAAGTTCGTGTTCTACAAATACTGGTCGAAATTTTTCAATCACATAGCCAATTCGCTTTGAAGAAACGCGCATTATAGCATAAGTGACTCTACATGTTTCCAAAGAGAAACCTCTTTTTGACCAGATCATCTGGTATAACTGGATTTTACACAGAGCTATAGATTCCTTCCTTTGAATGTGAAAAGACTTAATACACTGCAATTTTAAAAATGACAAGCAAGCTCCATATTTTGGGAGCTCTGCCACCGTCTTTCTGGAATTTAGCCCTTGTGCTAGAAAACAATAATTGTTTATTATGGAGAACTAAAGTAAAACACAACAAATGTTCCATTTTCTACTGTAGAATTATAGAGTCCCTATAGAGACTGCACCGACCCCCTGAAGAGTATAGCCCCAGACCCAACCCACCCTCATCAACACAACAAATCCACCTAGCCTGCACATCCCTGAACTGTGGCAGAGAAGCGGAGCTGCTGCTGGAAACCCACACAGGCACGGGGAGAACGTGCAAATTCCACACAGTTGCCTGAGGTTAAAACTGAACCCGGGTTCCAGATGCTGTGAGGCAGCAGTGCTAACCACTGTAATCAATAATCAAAGAATGCTAGCAGAATCAAACCCACTAACTGATGTCGCTGTCACACCTTTTTCCTGCTCCCCCCACTACCATATCTCCCACTCTCTAAAACTAATTTGGAAAACTTCTTAAATCTTATGAGTTCAGAGTGGAACTGGAGTTCTCCAGTTAAAATGAAACAATGGCTCCAATTGCTTTTTGATGAGAATCAAAGAATCACTTGTATAAAATCTGATTATTTGGCCAGTGAAAATAAAAAAAAAATCCGCTGTAGTAAATTTACAAATGTCTGAGATAAAGTTTTTGAGTAGAGGCAATCTAACCACTGCCCTTGACATTTGACTCCTCAAAGCCATCTACAAGGCACAAGTCAAGAGTGTGTTGGAATATTCCCAATTGTTTGGACAGGTGCAGTTCCAACAACACTCAATAAGCTTGACACCATCCAGGATAAAGGAGCCACTTGTCTGGCACCACATCCACAAGCATCTACTTCATCCACCACTTACGCTCAGTAGTAACAGTGCATACTATCTACAAGATTCAGTGCAGAGATCAAAAGGTCCTAAGATAACCCCTTTCAAACCCACGACCATTATCATCTAGAAGATCAAGGGCAGCAGATACCTGGGAACATCACCACTTGTAAGTTCCTCTTCAATCCACACACCATCATGACTTGGAAATATATTGCCATCCCTTCACTGTTGTTGGGTCAAAATCCTGGTATGCCCTCCCTAAACACATTGTGGGTCAACCTATAGCATGTAGACTACTGCAGTTCAAGAAGGCAACTCACCATCACCTTCACAACGGCAACTGGTGTGGGCAATAAATGCTGGCCGACCTGCAAAGCCGACATCAAACGAATGATTATAAGGGAAAAAAACAAGAATGACTAAGATTAGCTCTACAGAACACAGAATGGACAGACTGTGAGAGAAGCAATCTTAGTCTTCATCAAGGCTAGAAGAGGGAGAATGAGACATCGAGATCAGACAGTTAAAATCCAGAGGCAATAATTATGCTAGAAGATAGGTGATTGGTTGCTGAATTTAAGGCTTTTTTCCTCAAAACTAGTTTAAGCTAAAACTGGAGATAGAACTATAATTAAACTTACAGCTTAACTCATGAAACCATATAACTACAGATAATTACAGTGGTATTTCTAATCTTGAAATCAAAATTAATTAAACACTATATAATATAGATGCTACAGAAGGTGACGTATTCTAGAAACTGATGGGCTAGCAGCATGATCCAGAGCAACAACTTCTGTAATATTTGCAGCTTAAGAACCTTTTGCTCAGAGTTGATGAGCAAAAGCCCAAAATTTGGACATTCTGGTGCATTAGGAAGGAAAACATTTCCTTAATACTTGTCACATAAGACAGTTACGTTGATTAGGTTAAGTTCTTCAGATGTGATCTGTGAGAAGGATGGGGAAGGCGTGACTAGTAGTTAGAAGGTATGGTCAGCCTGAAGATAACGCTGGAGAAGCATAGTCTTTGTATTTGTCCAACAAGTAAGATTTTCTTGTAGCCTGTGTGGCTGAGGACTGGGATGCGGGAGTGGTAGGGATAAGATCCAGCTACTGTGGTCTACTATGTTGGGAATGCTGCTGGTAGGATTATCCTGGTGAATTATTTAACTAGGTCTATAGAGAGGAGTTTAAACAAGATGTGAAGGCATAGGATGAGGATGCTTAGAAAATGGAGTGAATTCCATTGCAAGTTTATTCCAAACTTCATCACTGACATTGCACCTTTAACAAATTTCTTGAAGAAAAGCAGAGACTAACATAAGTGGCTGCAAAGGGAGTAGATGCATTGGTTGTGATTTTCCAAAGTTTCCTCCTTTCTGGAAAGGTCCCAGTGGATTGAAAAACTATCTTCAAGAGAAGGAGATGGAAAGCAGGAAACTATAGGTCTGTTGGTCTAATACTTTTCATTTAGAAATTGATGGAATTTAATCCAAAGGAAATAGCTGCAAGAGTATAGACATTCATTCTACAATCAGTCAATATGCTGTTATGAAAAGGTAATTGTGTCTGATGAATTTATCCAAGTTGTTTGAAAATTAAAAAGCAAGGCATAGAACAAGGGACAAGCCAGTGTAGTACACCAGGATTTGCAAAAGAAATGTGATAAGGGCTCTTGGAATCAGAGGTGTATATTAACATGAATAGAGGAAACAGAGTGGAAATGAATGGGGCTATTTTTAAATTCCCAGTCTACGACTAGTAAAGTGCTGCAAGGCTGGGTCATTGAACATCTACAAGGCTGAAGTAGACAGATTTTTGATCTATAAAGAAGAGAGTGATGGGGGGTGGGGGATGGGGAAATGGTAGCGAGTGCATAAATGAAGAAAGAGTTGGGGGCACAATCAAGTCACCCATGAGCAGATTAAATGGCTGAGAAGGCTCAAAGGGCCAAATGACCCACCCTTGTTCTTACGTTCTTTATGTACTAGCTTTGGTTTTAGCATACCAACATAGTCTGCCACTGAGTATCATTAATTAAAAATTAAATGCTTTCCAGTAGTGCAGCTTTTAACTGACTTATTCAGCCAGCCACTAATTCTCCAGAGAAACGTAAGACAGCAGGGCAATGAGTTCATTATGTATGCAGTTTTCTACTCGGGAACCATAGCAGCAGGACAAGTGGAATTGGATAAGCTGAGCGTCCTGTACTAGATCAGCTGCAAAAAACAAATTGGACAGCAGTACAGGTAATTATCTATTGATAATAACACTTATTCAATGTCAACAATACATGTAGTCATTTTCTAATTGAAGCAATTCTGATCCTAACACATAACTCCTTTAACCAACTTTATTCATGCCAAAATCGCTTGCTAGTCAAATGCATTAAAACTCTTGCACATTTCATTATTAAGGGAAACTATTGAAGCCATAGCCAGACAGGTTATAAATCCACAGCAAAGCAGTGGATTTTGTAAACAAGAATAATTGAATCATACTGCTTGGAAGCTGGTAACACTCCTGCATGTTCTGGTGGCATCATTCACAAACAGACAACAACTCAAGACATTCAGCAGCTTACATCTCTGATACAAATGAGGGAAGCAACAGTATGATAGCAAAATTTGCAAATTACACAAAGTTAGTTAGGAAAGTACATTGTGAAGAAGTCATAAGGAGTTTGCAGATGGATATAGAAAGATTAAATAACTGGCCAAAAATCTGGCGGATGGAGCACAATATGGGAAAAATGTGAAGAATGAGACGACTGTGGAATTTGGAGGTGCAGTGGGAATTAAATGTTCTCATGCACGAATCATAAAATGTTAGTATGCAGGGACAACATGTAATTGAGAAGGCTATCCTTTAGTGTGAGAGGAACTGAACACAAGTGCAAGGATGCTATACTTCAGGTATAAAGGGAATATTCTGAATATTATGTGCAATTCTGGTCTCCTCTTTTAAGAACAGATGTAAATGTGTTGTTGTTGGTGGTGGTGGTTCACAGGCAGTTTACAGATTAATACCTGGAATGAATGGATTGTCTTATGAGGATGGATTGGTTAGACTGGGCTTATTTCACCTGGAGTTTAAAAGAGTGAGGGGTGACTTAATTGAAATGTATAAGATCCTGAATGGTCTTTACAAAGCGGACACGGAAAGGATATTTCTTGAAGTGTGGGAGTTCAGAGATAGGGGATGCTATCTTAAAATTGGGACTTGATCTTAGCAAAGATGAAGTGAACATTTTTTTCTTCAGAGGGTTGCACAAGTCTGGAATTGTCTGCCTCAGAAGATGGTAGAGATGCAGTCATTAAATATTTTCAAGGCAGAGATAGATCAATTTTTGTTAGGCAAGGCAATCGGAGGTTATCTTGGTAAATGGGAATGGGCCATTCAAAATACCATTAGTTCAGCTACAACCTTATTGAATGGCAGACGATGCTTAAGGGGCCAATGGCCTACTTCTGTTCCTATTTTATGTTTGTCTCTTCCATGAAAAATAATTTATGGTCTAAGCATGACACAACATCAAACATGTGACAACCTAAATTTTTTTTATATTTTGACTTGCATGATACACTTGTTATCAATGCAATGTGTACATTTATGTTTAGGAAGTATTTAAAAATAAATGTCATTTCCTCATAGTTTCAGCAAATATTTAGATGACTGTACGATATGAATATTATAACAATAAGATCTTGCGATGTGTTGCAATGAACTCCAGAGTAACAATGTGCATAAACTCTAATAAATTACATGAGATAGTCCCTAATTTGTGAGCAAATACTCAGAAGGTCCATTCATGGATAACAATGGAACAGGTAAACTACAGAAATGAACAAAAGAGAAATTACTCCAATTACCTTCCACTGGTATCATTAAAGCCAACTAGAAAGCTACTTGGTGAATTGCACTGTACCCATCATTCAATGGACTGTTTCATACCTACACCTGACACATCAACAGTTCTTTATTTCATACAATAGCTACATCCTCCAATGTAATCAACAAACAGGCAGTGGTATATGCATAATGCGACTTTGTTACAAATTGGCTGTAATGTGATTGGATGAATAGGGAATGCTGTTTCTAAAGTGCAAACATTTAAAGAGTTTGTTGACTATAACACAATTAGATTGCCAGCACTTCAAGTGTTGTTTGTATTGCGCGATTTTTGTATAGTGCAGGGTTGCACATGAACGCAACTATCACGCTCTGGAAGAACTGTGTGTACACACAAACATGCTCCACTGTTCAAAAAGATCACAGGTCCTCTAATGGTGGTCTCAGGTCCACATTTATAACATCCCACCTCCCCCATATGTTTCAATAAGATTACCTATCATTCTTCTGAACACCGACAGATACCAGCATCTCAAATATTTCATGATGATGAAACATACTTACAGTACAAACCCCTGCAGGCACAATTCAATACCACAAGATTTTAATTTTAAAGCAAGCTGTATGCATAAATGTTTAATGTTTGCTTCCATAATACTTCTGTTTTGACAGAATTCAGTGATCTATATACTTAAACCAGCTGGATTTTCATTTATGATGCAGGTATGTTAAACTGAAAGATTTTCCATCTCACCACACCCACCTTGGGAAAAGCTCCTTGCAAAAATGGGATCAGTTTGAACTCAGCAGTGAATTGTGATAGACCCGCGGAGTTTGGGTTTCCTTCATTTATAAGGCACACCTTCCACCTTCTCCTTCCCAGTGAAATGAGATCTGTCAGAAATGGGCATGGGATTTCTGGACTCTGGTCCTAATCACCACTTTGAAAAGTATGTGGATTTGGAAGGTACTGTTGAAAGAGCCTCAGCAGTTCCTACAATGCATCTTGTATATGGTACACACTGCTACCGATGAGAGTCGTTGATCATGAAGTGAATGTTTAAAGGATAGATGAGATTTAATCCAGGGATCTGCTTCCTCCTGGCCAGTATAAATGTTTTGTGAACTCAGAGCTCCATCCATTCAAGGAGGTGGAGAATATTCCATCATATGTATATATTAACTCCATAGTTCCTGAGTAATCCAGTAAATACTGCAGAGCATCTTCTAAAACCCTACTTTCTCTGCTATCATCACCCTCTCCTCAAAAAGCCAAATCCTCACAAAGAACTGTTGCACTTCTGCTCTTTCTTTCCTCAAAGTCCTTGATGACGTATCCCAAACCTATTCCCATTTTTCCAAAAGTTCATGTTTGAATCCTTCAAAGCAAGTTTCAGCTTTGCCACAGTATCAAAACAGCTCTCAAAGTCACAAACTACATCCTAAATAAGTATGACAAAGTTTCCCACCTTGACTTTCTTGACTGTCTGCAACCTTTGACCACACTACCCTCTTCCAATACCTCTTTGCTGTCGTCCATCTAAGTTGGACTGCTCTGTCCTGGTTCCACTCTCACTTGCCTGGATTCTCTTCCTGATTGGTCACCACTACCTCTAGTGTCCCACATGGATCTATTGTTATCCCCATCTTACTTCTCAGCATCATGTGGGCTCTTAGTACATAACCTGAAGGCATAGCATTAACTTTCACCACCATCACCATCTCTCTCGACTCCTCCTCTGTTGTTGAATTATTATGCTGTTTTTATATTACGTTCTTATTTGACATTCAGTACTAGATAGGCAGCAATTTTCTTCAATTAAATATTGGGAAGACTGTAGCCATTGTTTTTGGGGTCCATGCAATCTCCATTCCCTAGTTACTCATTCCATCACCCTCCCTCACAGCAATGAAATGAAGCCAAACTGTTTATATTTTGGCTGTCATAATCAATCCAGAAGTGAGTTTCCAGTCTAATCTACTGCACTCACTGTGGCTGCCTATTACCTCCTTCTGATTTTGTGTCTCAGCTCATCTGCTGCAGAAACCCTCATTCATGCCTGTGACACTTCAACTATTCCATCATTTTTCTGATTCTTCATTCAGCATTCCGCCATCACAAATCTGGATAATTGAAGTAATCTGAAACTCTACTGTCCTCGTCTTCACTTTCAGCACCTTTGTCACAGTATCAAAACAGTTCTCATAATCACAAATGACATCCTACCTAACTAATATCTTCTGTTGTTGGACCAAAGGGTCTGTTTCTGTACTGTACTTCTCTATGACTCTATGATTATCTAATTCTTGCTAAACTATGCTGGATCTCAGTCAAGAATTTAAAAATTCTCACCCTTTTTCCAAATTCCTCCATGGCCTCACCCACTCATATCTCTGTGACCTTCTCCAGCTCCATAATCTTCCAAGATATCTACATTCTCTATTTCTGATCTCTTGTACATCCATTATTGTAATAGCTACACTATCGTTGCCTGCGCCCTCAGGTGCCTTGGCATCAAGCTCTTCCGAAAACTCTCTATACATTTTCTTCCTTTTAAGACACTCCTTAGTACTTATCTCTTTGACCAAGGTTTGGATCATTTGGCTGAATATGTGACTCTGAGCCATACCCTGTTCTACAATGATCCTTAAGATGGATTATTATTTTAAAAGGTATAAATGCAAGTTTTTGTTCTAATTAAGAAAAGGCTGGAAAGAATAAACTGGAGCAAGTTGTTACATTTTGTAATGTATTTTAAAGTTGCCCCCCCATATTTGGAAAGAAATTCTGATTAAATCCCATATTTAACAAATTATTTTGATAACATTAAGTTCTACCGCAGGACTGTTTAGTGATGAAAGAAAGTTGCGAAGTATCTTTCTATCCTATTCCTTTTAACTTTTAATACATAATTTAAAACTTAAAAATGGACAATAATGACAAATGCAGAAGGCTTATTTTAAAGCATTACTGTAACGGTTCTTTCTCAAAAACATCAATAGAAACTACACTTTTAGAAACGGCAACATTAAAGCAAATGCAACACCATGGAATGTATTGCAATGTAAGAAAGCATTTAAGTGTGTGGTTTACTCCCTTGCAACTACAGCAGGCTGACAGGGATGGGTATTTTAAACAGGTTATGTTCTGGATAGTAGGCATGAAACTGAGGGAATACATAGAAGCATAGAACATTACAGCACAGTACAGGCCCTTCGGCCCTCGATGTTGCGCAGACCTGTCATACCAATCTGAAGCCCATCTAACCTACACTATTCCATGTACGTCCATATGCTTGTCCAATGACGACTTAAAGTCGGCGAATCTATTACCATTGCAGTCAAAGCATTAAATACCATTACTACTCTCTGAGTAAAGAAACTACCTCTGACATCTGTCCTATATTTATCACCCCTCAATTTAAAGCTATACCCCCTCGTGCTCGCCATCACCATTCTTGGAAAAAGGCTCTTCCTGTTCACCCTATCTAACCCTCTCATTATCGTATATGTCTCTATTAAGTCAGCTCTCAACCTTCTTCTCTCTCACGAAGTCCCTCAGCCTTTCCTCGTAAGACCTTCCCTCCATACCAGGCAACATCCTAGTAACTCTCCTCTGCACCCTTTCAAAAACTTCCACATCCTTCTTATAATGTGGTGACCAGAACTGTACACAATACTCCAAGTGAGGCTGCACCAGGGTTTTGTACAGCTGCAGCGTAACATGGTTCCGGAATTAATCCCTCTATTAATAAAAGCTAAAATACTGTATGCCTTCTTAACAACCCTGTCAACCTGGGTGGCAACTTTCAAGGATCTGTGTACATGGACACCGAGATCTCTCTGCTCATCTACACTACCAA
Organism: Chiloscyllium plagiosum; assembly: GCF_004010195.1. Taxonomy (NCBI): domain Eukaryota; kingdom Metazoa; phylum Chordata; class Chondrichthyes; order Orectolobiformes; family Hemiscylliidae; genus Chiloscyllium; species Chiloscyllium plagiosum. Next base: position 41,651,356 of record NC_057725.1, read on the forward strand.
GGATCTTACCATTAGCCCAGTACTTTGCATTCCAGATACTCCGACCAAAGTGAATCACCCCACACTTGTCCGCATTAAACTCCATTTGCAACCTCTCAGCCCAACTCTGCAGCTTATCTATGTCTCTCTGTAACCTACAACATCCTTCGTCACTATCCACAATTCCACCGACCTTAGTGTCGTCTGCAAATTTACTAACCCACCCTTCTACGCCCTCATCCAAGTCGTTTATAAAAATGACAAACAGCAATGGACACAATACCGACCCTTGCGGTACACCACTAGTAACTGGACTCCAGGATGAACATTTCCCATCAACCACCACACTCTGTCTACTTTCAGCAAGCCAATTATTGATCCATACTGCTATATCTCCCACAATCCCATTCCTCCGCATTTTGTACAATAGCCTACTTTAGCATGAGAGTGGACATAATTAGATTGTGCTCAGAGCTAGCTCAGGAACACTGGGCTAGATGGTCTCCATCTATGTGATGTATGCATAGAATCCAACCGCATACATCAATTTTCTAAATTCTGCAGAAGACATACAGTCATTCCTAAAATTATATAGATTGCATTCTGTAATGACCGTTATCAAATTTCAAAATAACTACAAATTAAAGTTGATGATGCTCCACAAAAGTAGCTATACATCTGATCTTATATTGGATGATTTCGTCACCTCTTCAGAATCAAAAACAATTCCAATTAATTAAGACATAGTTTGACAATACAGAAAAAGAAATGACAGAAATATATTTGACAAAATTATGTGTCCCAATTGTAAATGTGAGATATCAATTCATCTTTAGACTGTTCTAGATTTTACGATGCATTCCATTATACTCACAACAGCTTGTGGGGACAACATAAAGAACAAAGAAGGCTGGCATCAATTGCACTATCAAATGAAAACAGTTAAAGAAAGACTGACAGGAGAATGTAATTTTGTTAGATGCAAGCAATAACTTAAATATCTTGGAAACATTACAGATATTTATTTAAAACAGGATTATTTAGTGCAGTGATATGGGACTGACTTAAAAAAAATTGCTTCCAATAGGTCATATGATGAAAGTTAAACCTTAAACTAGATTAATTCAGCTTCATCAGTGAAGTGTTGAGTATAAAATAATTATCTCTTTAAACCTTGACCTCTTCGTTCAAAAGAAGAGATCATTTAAAGAGAGGTTAAAGAATATAATATTGTGAAATATCTAATATAAAAGTTAAACATTGCACATGGAATCATCAGCAAAGTTTAAAGGTTTGCACTTATTATCGAGCAATATTCCTTTTAAGTCTTCACAGGTCAAATGAACAAAGTAAAAACAGATTAGGTGTATTTTGTGATTGTTGGGAAATAGAAATGTGTTGAGTTGTGCTTTTCAACCAAAATAAAAGGTGTTTTTGGGCACATTCTTATGCCTTTGTTTTTGAAAATGTTATTCAGGGGTTGTGGGCATCATTGGCAAGACCAGTAATTACCATTTTTAATTTCCCCAAAAGGATAGATAGTCCTGCAAAATGTTTGACTAAGGTACACCATTGTGTTGTTAAGATGGGGGTTCCAAACCTTTTGAGCACTGATGTGAAAGAAGGTTGATTTATTTCCAACTCAGGATTCTGGATCTTACAGGTTGAAGTGGTCTAAACGCTCACAGCCTTTTATCTTTGATGGTAGTGGCCGTCACAAGTTTCACAACTGTTGCCGAAGAAGCTTTAACGAGCTACTGGAGTGGATCTTGTTGATGGCACATATGATAATCATAATGCACCAGTGCTGAAGTCATGAATGCTTAAAGTGGTGGATGGGGTGCCAGTTAAATGGCCCCTTTGTCTTGGATGTTGATGAGCTTCTTGAACATTATTGGAACTGCACTCATTCAAGATCTATTCTATCACAGTCCTGGCTTGTGCCATGTATGAAGTTATAACTTAAAAGATAGGACTCCTCCTACATGCTAAATCCAATGTCTTTATGAGATATTGTGTGTCAATATAAGATGTTGAAGGGGTGGTCATTTCCTCTGGTCCCCCAAAAGACAGGCATACATCCTTCATTCCAACCAAGTCCAAGTTGAGAATTGCAAAGAGGGAATAACCATGATGTCTGGGAAAAGTGCTTTCTTTTGTAATATTTATCACACATCAGTGATCCTGTTAAAGCACAGGATTTGGACAGTAGCACAACAGACCTTTGGGTTTGCAGGAATTGTCTTGATAGGTGATTATTTGAAGAGCAAATAACTGCAGGCCACAGACAGGATTCCGTTAAGTCAGTGAAAGTAAATTAATGCCTTACACACAAAAAACTCAAATGATCATGGAAGGGAAAGAATTCTGATGGCTGAAAATGTGCTGTTAAGATGCTTGGCTGAGGGTGAAAGATGTGAGGATGATGCTACTGTAACAAGTTTGTTTTCCCGTTAGAGTCATAAACACAGAAGTTGCATTCTGTCTGGTTTGGATGAGTGTTAGAGCCAGTTTGAATGTAGCTAGCAGATACTGTCTCAGAAAAAAGGCTTACAAGTTAAGAAACCACTTGTACAATGAGAGGGGAGTGGCCAGTTCTCCTAGCTCAGCTTTACTCTGGTTTGGTTGGTTTTAGCAGCCAGTTTTTTGCAGCTGCTGGTCAAAGAAACAGCTAAATGGAAGAAGGTGTTCCATGCTGAATCTCTCTCTCTCTCGCTCTCTCTCCTGTAAGACCCTGTATTTGATTTTACCTTTTTGCCAAGGGGTATTTATGGGGATTGTTGCAGGAATTTGGAACTGCATCATTAAGTTGGGATGATGTATTAGGTTTTTGGATAGGTTAGGTTATTCTGTATTCTGTTCTCTCTTGTTTGTGTTTCATTCGGTACTCTGTAAATAAATTCTGTTTTCTTTGAAACAGAGGGGTTTTGACCAGCTGCATCCCTTCTGGAATATCCACTTTACACCTTCTCAACTAGAAAAGTTAGGATCTGGGCTACCTTCCTGAAGTGTTTTGAGGGGGTATGGCCTGGTGCATAACAGAATGGCTTGGTGGCTCAATGGTTAGCACTGCTGCCTCACAGCGCCTGGGACCCGGGTTCGATTCCAGCCTCAGGTGACTGTCTGTGTGGAGTTTGCACATTCTCCCCGTGTCTGTGTGGGTTTCCTCCTGGTGCTCCAGTGTCCTCCCACAATCACATAGATGTGCAAGTTAGGTGAATTGGCCATGCTAAATTGTCCCCAGTGTTCAGGGATGCATAGGCTAGGTACATTCGTCATTGTATAGATAGTTTAGTAGGGTAGGGGAATGGGTCTGGGTGGGTTACTCTTCAAAGGGTTGGTGTGAATTTGTTGGGCCGAAGGGCCTGTTCCCACACTGTAGGGCCTGTTTCCACACTGTAGGGATTCTAGTCTAGAGGTAAATTACTCACCCAGAAAACACAGCTCTAACCTCCTCCTATAGACCTTGTATGTATCAGATTACATTTCTGATCAAGCTGCTCTCAGGACTTTGATGATGGGAAATTCATCAATATAATGCATTTATATTGGTTAGTACTCTTTTGTGTGGCACAGTTGTTATGTGCTACATTTTAACCTGGGCTTGAACCTGTCCAGGTCTTGCCATAAGCAGATATGGATTGCACCGTTATGAGGAGTTGTAATGAAATTGAGCACTGTGCAATCATCACAAAAATCCCCACCTTATGATGGAGGATATAACATTGTTAAAGCAGATTAAGACGATTGGTTCGAGGAAACTGCCCTAAAGCAGGGCACTATTAAATGTGTCCAACAATGACAATCATGTTTCTTTGTGCTACATATTAATCCCAACTAGGGTGGAATTTGTCCTGCTGTCTACTGATCTCAATATTGCTAGGGCTGATTAATGTTATACTTGGTCAAATACTAGTGTGATGTTAGGTGAAGTCATTCTCACCTAAGCTGTGGAATTCAGCTTCTTGTCAATGTTGGGACCAAGGCTTCCCACAAGAATTAAAACTGAGTGTTAGCAATTTATTAGTTAAGTCCAAGAAGAAAAGGTCACTGATAGGGATAGTCTATAGACCACCAAATAATATCACATGGTGGGGGCAGGGGGAATAAACAAAGAAATAACTAATGCCTGTAAAAATGTATAACAATTATCATAGGGATTTTAATCCACATGTCGATTGGTCAAACCAGCTCGGTCAGGGTAGAATTGAGAAGGAGTTCATTGTGTGGATCCGTGATTGTTTTCTTGAACATATGTAATAGATCCCATGAGGGAGCAAGCTACCCTATATCTGGTCCAGTGTAATGAGACAGGAATAATTAATGACCTCATAGTTAGGGATCCTCTTGGAAGGAGCAATCACAGTATAGTTGAATTTAGAATAAAATACAGAGCGAAAGTGTGAAGATAAAATCCAATACCTGTTTAATGCCTCAGCCATTTCATCATATCCCATGACACAGGGTCCTGTGCTTAAACAAGAGAGACTACAATAGGATGAGGGAGGAGTTGGCTAAAGTATACGGAAACTAAGACATTATAGTGGGACAGTGGACGAACAATGGAGGACTTTCAAAACAATTTTTGAAAGTGCTCAGCAAATGTATATTCCAGTGAAATGGAAGGACTGTAAGAAAAGGGGTAAACTGCTATGGGTCTCCAAGGAAATAAGGGAGGCTATCAAATTGAAAGAGAAGGCATACAAAGTGGCCAAGATCAGCAGGAGGCTAGAAGAATGGGAAAGCTTTAAAGGTCAACAGAAAGCCACAAAAAGAGCTAAAAAGAAAAGTAAGATAGAACATGAGAAAAAAAGACATAGCAAAAGTTTCTATGAATAAATAAAACGAAAAAGAGTGGTAAAAGTAAACACTAGTCCTCTAGAGGGACGAGAAGGGGCATTTAGTCATGGGATATGATGAAATGGCTGAGGCATTAAACAGGTATTTTATATCAGTCTTCACAGTGGAGGACACGAATGACATGCCAGTAACTGACAAGGAGACAAAGGTAGGTGGGGACCTGGAAACAATCACAGAAGATGTAGTGTTGGGCAAGCTAATGGAGCTAAGAGTAGACAAGTCTCCTGGCCCTGATGGAATGCATCCTAGGGTGCTAAAAGAGATGGTGGGAGAAATAACAAGTGCACTCGTGGTAATTTTCCAAACTTTGCTGGACTCTGGGGCAGTTCCAGCAGATTGGAAAACAGCAAATGTGACAGCATTGTTTAAAAAGTGTGGTAGATAGAAGTTGGAGAATTATAGACCTGTTACATTGTTTAAAAAGTGTGGTAGATAGAAGTTAGAGAATTATAGACCTGTTAGCTTAACCTCTGTCATGGGGAAGATGCTGGAGTCTGTTTTCAAGGAAGGAACAGCAAAGCGACTGGATAGAAATTGTCCCATTGCATTGATGCAGTATAGGTTCATGAAGGACAGGTCGTGCTTAACTAATCTTTTGGAATTCTATGAAGACATTACGAACATGATGGACAACGGGGACCCAGTACATGTGGTATACCATTATGTTGAGACAAAGCCATCTTCAGATTTGGGATGGGACATCTGATTGAAATCCTGATGAAGGGCTTTTGCCCGAAATGTCGATTTTCCTGCTCCTCGGATGTTTCTTGACCTGCTGTGCTTTTCCAGCACCACTCTAATCTAGACTCTGGTTTCCAGCATCTGCAGTCCTTGTTTTCACCCATCTTATTGAAATAACTAGTTTTGTGTTCACAATGAAATGTAAACTCCAGTGGTAACATAAGTTCTTCTACAGCAAAATTCAACCAAATTTTAAAAAAAGGTAATATATTGTTGAACTATTATTATTTGTTAATTGTTTAGCTTCGTTGTTGTATCTATTCTAACAAGTCTGAAACACAACTAACCATAACAGATGACTCAACCAGAAGGCATGAGTATCTAAAAACTATCAAGATTTTTCTGAGCAGCACCGACCAGACTGCCAACAATTCTGTAGAAGGACATATCACAAGCATAAATCACTTCAAAAATGGTTATTTTTAGCCTACAATTCTGACTAACACTGATCACATTAATATGCAAATATGTTTATTCATTCCCTACGAAAATTATCTAACAAATTCTGTAATGGAGTAAATTTGGTCAATGCCAATCTCTAAACTGATTCCAAACACTAATTAGTATGCATTTATAGAGTCATAGAGATGTACAGCATGGAAACAGACCCTTCAGTCCAGCCCGTCCATGCCGACCAGATATCCCAACCCAATCTAGTCCCACCTGCCAGCACCCGGCCCATATCCCTCCAAACTGTTCCTATTCATATACCCATCCAAATGCCTCTTAAATGTTGCAATTGTACCAGCCTCCACCACTTCCTCTGGCAGCTCATTCCATACACGTACCACCCTCTGCGTGAAATAGTTGCCCTTTAGGTCTCTCTTATATCTTTCCCCTCTCACCCTAAACCTATGCCCTCTAGTTCTGGACTCCCCGATTTGAGAGTCAATTACTGTCATTAACATGGCTGCCTGAACATGACCACAGAAATTTATGCAGCAGCAACATTAATTCACAAAAAGAAACTGGAATCCAACATGACAGGTTTAACCAGATTTACAATTATTTTTACAATATAGTCAGTGAAGTTGCTACACCTTTAAAAGCAGAATATGTCTGTTAACATCAACAACTCATGACTGCATGCCATGGGCAGCACAGCAGCTCAGTAGTTAGCACAGCTGCTTCACAATACCAGGGACCCAGTTCGATTCCAGCCTCAGGTAACTGTCTGTGTGCAGGTTGCACTTCCTCCCTATGTCTGTGTGCTGTCTCCAGATGCTCCTGTTTGCTTCCATAGTTCAAAGATGTGCAGGCTAGGTGGATTAGCCATGGGAAATGCAGGATTATGGAATATAGTAGGGAACTGGGACTAAGTCTGGGTGGGATGCTCTTTGGAGTGTTAGTGCAGACTTGATGGGCCAAATGGCTTCCCTCTGTAGAGGTCCTGTGATAATTAGATTCTGAAGGCTGTCATACAAAATGTACGACACATTATGGTACTGAGCCATATAGATCATGAACTACCCAAGTACAAACTCAAGTCGGTAGCCCGTTTGTTGTAGGTGTGTTTCAGTTGGCTTCGGCTATCAGTTAAGGAGAGAAAAAAAGAAACCCAAAGGTATTACCATTATTCAGTGAGTGATGCTGGAAAGTAATATAATATGGAAATCAGAATAAAATGCAGCTATAATACTCTCAACATTGAGTTCACATATGAATATCCTTTAGATTTGTACAAGAGCATAATCATCACGATGAAGTGATGTTCCAAGATAAATCAATAACTGTTAGAATGAGGAGACAATACTGAACAAACGACATTCTCCAGCATCTGCAGTCCTCACTTTCTCTTGCTATCTAGGGAGAGTTGTGTATTTCACAAGGAGGCTCAAAATCAATATACTGTATAATTATGAACATTTGATCAGTGTTCATAACATTACTTACATATATTTTATAAGAAGGGAAATTAGACTGTCAACCATTACAGTTAACTATAGAGATGAGGTGCTGATTTAAATAGAATCACTGAATATATCTCAAAACAGGTAATGTACTTTTTAATCTCACACACAAAACATTATTTGTCATGAAACATTTTTTTTCCCAATGGGAAGTTCCAACTTTTGTCCCAGATGACCCTCCTGCTCAGCAGTTCTGTAATCTTAGTCAGTAGAGTAGATTAACCATAAATATTAAGTTGTGAATTGGGTGAAACTCTCCACTATTTGATGTCATACCTAGCACAAAAGAAAATGGCTATGGTTACAGAGATCCAATCTTTTAGCAACAGGATGTCACTTCAGAAGTTTCTAGGTCAACCATTTTCATTTGTTTCATTAATGACCTTCCTCCCCACCATGGTGTCAAAGTCAGGACATCAGCTTACTTCAAAGTTTTCAATCGTATTTACAGTTGCTCAGAAAATGAAGTTGTAGTGATTGTAATGAGGTCAGCCAGTAGACCTCATAGAATACAAGTTTCCTGATTGGAGCTGTTAATCTGGTCCAATCAGCGAGCCCTGGCTGACAGATAAAAACAGGAGATTTCTCCCTCCAACTCTATTTTGATTTAGTCCCTACCCTCCCCTTCACTGTTTTGATCACACAGCACTGCCCTTTGATGTGAAGGGCAGTGCTTGTCACTGGCCACTCGGGTGTTTTCCTATCTTCCTGGTGGTGGAATTTGAATAAAGATTGGTGCACTTTGTGTCTTCCACTGTGTCTCACACCTGCACACACACACCATGGGTGCTGGGGCAAAAATAAGCACTACCGCAATTAGGTGGTAGTGTGGGGGGAAAAAAAAGGAAAAAAGGATAAACTGGAGAACTACCGCACTTAGGCGGTAGTGTGGGGGTTAAAAAAGAAAAAAAAAAAGGAGATTTCTCCCTCCAACTCTATTTTGATTTAGTCCCTACCCTCCCCTTCACTGTTTTGATCACACAGCACTGCCCTTTGATGTGAAGGGCAGTGCTTGTCACTGGCCACTCGGGTGTTTTCCTATCTTCCTGGTGGTGGAATTTGAATAAAGATTCGTGCACCTTGTGTCTTTCACTGTGTCTCACACCTGCACACACACACACCATGGGTGCTGGGGACAAAATAAGCTCTACCGCACTTAGGTGGTAGTGTGGGGGTTAAAAAGAAAAAAAAAAGAAAAAAAAATAAAAAAAAGGAGGAAAAAAAAGAAAAGAAAAAGGGAAAAAAAAAATAAAAAATAAAAAAAATAAACAGGAGTCTACTGCCCTTTGATGTGAAGGGCAGTGTTTGTCACTGGCCACCCGGGTGTCTTCCTATCTTCCTGGTGGTGGAAATTGAATAAAGATCCGTGCACTTTGTCTTCCACTGTGTCTCACACCTGCACACACACACCATGGGTGCTGGGGATAAAATAAGCACTACCGCACTTACGTGGTAGTGTGGGGGTTAAAATAAAAAAAAATAATTAAAAAAAAACAGGAGATTTCTCCCTCCAACTCTATTTTGATTTAGTCCCTACCCTCCCCTTCACTGTTTTGATCACACAGCACTGCCCTTTGATGTGAAGGGCAGTGCTTGTCACTGGCCACTCGGGTGTTTTCCTATCTTCCTGGTGGTGGAATTTGAATAAAGATTCATGCACCTTGTGTCTCTCACTGTGTCTCACACCTGCACACACACACAATGGGTGCTGGGAAAAAAAATAAGTGCTGCCGCAGTTCAGCGGTAGTGTGGGGGTTAACTTAAAAAAACGAAAAAAAAAGAAAACAGAAAAGAAAGAAAAAAACAGAAGATTTTCAGGGAGAGGTGGGCGCCGCAGGGAGTGGAGTGCATTATTTCCCCCTCCAACTCTATTTTGATTTAATCCCTGCCATCCCCTTCACTGTTTGATCATACAGCATTGCCCTTTGATGTGAAGGGCACAGCTTGTCACTGGCCACTTGGGTGTTTTCCTATCTTCCTGGTGGTGGAAATTGAATAAAGATTCATGCACCTTGTGCCTCTCACTGTGGCTCACACCTGCACACACACATGGGTGCTGGGGAAAGAATAAGCACTCCTGCAGTTAGGCAGTAGTGTGGGGGTTAAAAAAAAAAACAGAAAAAAAAATAAAAAAACAGAAGGGTCAGACATCCTGTTCAATCTGAGAGCTGGCGCTGAGGGAGCTGCATCAGTGTCAAGTTCTCTCCATGTGTAAACACAGAGTGACGTGGTGGCAGGAAACCAGCCTCTGTAGTGTTTGTTCAATTACTTGGAAGCTGAACATGTTGGGGAGCTGTCCTCATGCAGGAAAAAAAAACAGGAGATTTTCAGGGAAAGGTGGGCACTTCAGGGAGTGGACTGTACCATTTCCCCATCCAACTCTATTTTAATTTAATCCCTGCCCTCTCCTTCACTGTTTGATCACACAGCATTGCCCTTTGATGTGAAGGGCAGTGCTTGTCACTGGCCACTCGGGTGTTTTCTATCTTCCTGGTGGTGGAAACTGAATTAAGGTTCGTGCACCTTGTGTCTTTCACTGTGTCTCACACCTGCACACACACAACATGGGTGCTGGGGAAAAAATAAGCACTACCGCAGTTAGGCGGTAGTGTGGGGATTAAAATAAAAAGAAAAAAATAAATAAATAAACAGGTTATTAAGGGCACTGCTTGTCACTGGCCACTCGGGTGTTTCTTTTCTTCCTGGTGGTGGAAATTTGAATAAAGATTCATGCACCTTGTGTCTTTCACTGTGTAACAGAAAAAAAAATAAACAGGGGTATTACCACAGTGTGGGGGTAAAACAAAAACAGGAGATTTTCAGGGAAAGGTGGGCACCTCAGGGAGTGGACTGTACTATTTCCCCGTCCAACTCTATTTTGATTTAATCCCTGCCCTCCCCTTCACTGTTTGATCACGCAGCATTGCCCTTTGATGTGAAGGGCACAGCTTGTCACTGGCCACTTGGGTGTTTCTTTTCTTCCTGGTGCTGCAAAGTGAATAAAGATTTGTACACCTTGTATCTTTCACTGTGTCTCAAACCTGCACACATAACATGGGTGCTGGGGAAAAATAAGCACTACCGCAGTTAGGAGGTAGTGTGGGGGTAAGGGGCAAAAAAAGGGGAAAAAAGAAAAGAAATAGGAGGGTCAGGGGTTCTGTTCACTCTGACAGCTGACTCTGAGGGAGAGAACTCTGCTCTTCTCCCTGTGTTAAAAGAGGAGACTGATTCTGTGTCCTCGCGTTAAGGAGTTTATTCTGAAGTTCTTTGTTTTTTCTTTATTGTTTATTGAGATTGTTTGCTTGTTTGTTTTCTGGCTTTTCGTTTCTTTTTTGCTTATTTGAAGCTGTGTTCAGCTGCACAGGCAGCTTATACTATCACTGGTGCTGCTACAGCTTGGGCCTGCTCCCACTACTGGAGCCTGGACCTTGCCTGCACTGCTGCTACTGCCTGGGCCTACCACACCTACCTTGAAGAAGTTCTCCTTCTCTCTCTACAAGAACCTCACCGAGTCTCTCTCTCACTGTAACCCCCAGGCTATCTCCTCTGCCCTGAAACTACTCTTGGCTACCTTCTCCCCAGCCCCACCCCCCTCCCATTTATCTCTCCACCCCGGAGGCTGCTTGCCTTCATTCCTAATGAAGAGCTTTTGCCCGAAATGTCGATTTTCCAGCTCCTCGGATGCTGCCGGACCTGCTGTGCTTTTCCAGCACCCTCTAATCTGGACTCTGATCTCCAGCATCTGCCGTCCTCACTTTTGCCTACCTACACCTGGAGCCTGGTCTGACCACTGCTGCTATAGCCCTATCCATACCCAGGCCTGCTTCTACTGCCGTTGCCTGGGGCCCTTTTTAAAAAAGGAAAAAAAAACAGGAGTTTAGCTGTTCAGGGAGAGTTCAGCCTGCAGGGAGTGGACTGTACTATTTCCCGTCTAACTCTATTTTGATTTAATCCCTGCCCTCCCCTTCACTGTCTGATCACACAGCATTGCCCTTTGATGAGAAGGGCACTTCTTGTCACTGGCCACTCAGGTGTTTCCTTTCTTCCTGGTGGTGGGAATTGAATAAAGATTTGTACACCTGTTGTCTTTCACTGTGTCTCACACCAACACACACACGGGTGCTGGGGAAAAATATAAGCACTACTGCAGTTAGGCGGTAATATGGAGGAAATAAAAAAAAGTAAAAACAAAACAGGAGTGTGCCCAGGCGTACCCATTTGCCACTGGGTAGCGGGGATCCCCAGTGGAGAGCTCTCTACGTGAGAGTCCTCCCCCTCTCTCTCAGGGATTTGGGGTGGGGGGTGCTGCACATAGCAGACCCATGCGACCGCAGATTGCAATGGTTCACGGACTCCCAGCCCAAATGCTTGTTCTGTGGTGCTGTGAAGTCCGTGGACCATTTTTATATTGGGTGTGGGCACTTGCGCTCCCTTTTTGATTTTCTCTAATACCTTCTTCTCTGTTTTTGGTTACACTTCTGTCCCACGCTCCTGATCTTTGGGCATCCAGTGCGGAGCGGGGTGGGTAGGTCAGAGGACCTTCTCATGGATCTGTTCCTGGGCCTGGCCAAACTAGCCATAAACAGGTCCAGGCAGTGGGCTGTGGAGGGGGTCATTAGGGCCGATTGCCTGTCCCTCTTCCGTGGTTATATCAGAGCCCGGGTGTGCCTGGGGAAGGAGCACGCCATGTCCACCAACACTTTTCAGGGAAAGGTGAGCACTGCAGGGAGTGGAGTTCATTATTTCTCCCTCCAACTCTATTTTGATTTAATCCCTGCCCTCCCCTTCGCTGTTTGATCACGCAGCATTGCCCTCTGAGAAAGGCACTGCTTGCCACTGGTCACTCGCGTGTTTCCTTACTCCCCGGTGGTGGAATAAAGTAAAGATTTACACACTTGATTTTTGAAAAAAGTAAAAACAAAAGAAAAGAAAAGAAACAGATGTGTCTGAGGTTCTGTTCACTCAGAGCTGGCTCTGAGGAAGCCAGACCAGTGTCAAATGCTATGCATGTGTAAATAAAGGGTGACTTGGTGATGGGATACCAGCTTCTGTGGAGTTATTTCAAAGCAGTCATCTTCTAGCAAGACCTGGAAAACATTCAGCTTTGGGCTGATTAAGTGACTGTTAGCATTTATTGCAAGGAAATGACCATCTCCAACAAGACCATTTTCTATTGACATTCAATGGTTTTATCATTGCTGAATCTCCAGCCATCAATTTGGTGCTTGCAATTGACCATAATCTTTATTGACTAACCACATAAATACTGTGGCTATTGAGCAGATGAGAGGCTGGGAATTTTGTGGTAACTCACCTCAATGCCTGCTCACCACCGACAATCAGGAGGGTGATGAAATATTCTCCAGTTGCCTGAATGAAAATAGGTTCAAAAACACTAAAAGAGACGAGAAAGTTTGAGTTATAAGGAGCTGGATAGACTGGGACTTTTTTTTCCTGGAGCATAAGAGGCTTAGGGGTGGCCTTAAAGAGGTTTATAAAATCATTTGGGGCATAGATAAGGTGAATAGCCAAGGAGTTTTCCCTCAGGGAAAAGGAGTCCAAAATTAGAGGGCATAGATTTAAGGTGAGAAGTAGCAGATTTAAAAGTAACCTGAGCAGCAACTTCCTTCACACAGAGGGTGGTGTGAATGTGGAACAAGCTGCCAAAGGAAGTCATGGAGGCAGGTACAATTACATTTAAAATACATTTGGACAGGTACATGAATAAAAAATGTTGAGGTATATGGGCCAAATACAGGCAAATGGGACAAGTTTCATTCAGAAAACCGGTCGGCACGGACAAGTTGGACTAACGGTCCTGTTTCTGTGCTGTATGATTCCATGACAGTATGCCAACTCAATCCAGGACAGAACAGCTCACTTGATTAGCACCTCAAACAGCACCTTAAGCATTTACATCATCAATGGCATAGTGACATCTATGAGATGCATTGCAGCAACATGCCAAGGCTCCTTAGAAAACGCCTTCCAAGTAACTTCTGCTATGTAGAAAAAACAGCAGACACATAGGAACACCACCACTTCAAGTTCCCCTCCAGGTCAGGCCCCATCCTTTCTCAGAAATAAATTGCCATTCCCTCACTGTCACTGGGTTAAAATCCTGGAAAACATTGAGGGTAGCCACACCGGAGTATTACAACAATTCAAGAAGGTGACTCACCACTGCTTTAGCAAAGGAGGAACGGGCAATAAATGCTGGAATGATTTAGGCTTGTGTGTTTGTCAGGGCACTGTGAATACATGCCATTCAACTTCTTCATCTCACAAAGGCCCGCTTCTATACAAGTATTCAAACAGAATCGGCTCATACATTTATTTAGAAAGAGGGAGGAAAGGGTTACCATCACACTGCAAATTGTCGAACACCCATGATCAGTAATCTGATCACACACACACGAAGTTTCTAAATCAGATCAAAGCTTCGAAATATTAAGGCAATTCATAGGCAACTAAAGCATATTGTATGTGAAGAAATTGCCCTGCACGTTTCAGGTCAGCCTAGATTCTGTCAATTAACTTCTTGAACTAGGCCAGGCAAAACTTTCAATTCTTAAACTTTTCTCTCTCTCTGTGTGACTTACCATTGCTGCTGTGAATTAGAGTATCCAACTTGAGCAAAGTCGCACTGTGGTTAGCAGCAGCGAGAATGATTTGAATCCCCCCTCCCGCGGTGTTGAAGTGAAAGCCCGATCCGCAGTTGATCTCTTTGCTTCAGATGGGGGAGCTGCTCTCAGCGTCTGGAGGAAGCTCTCTGCACTTCAGCTTCGGGGAGCTCGCAACGTCACCGCATGCCTGCACTCGGCTTGTCCGTGAAAAAAAAGCGAGGGCAGTCCGCAAGCGCCAGCGGAACTGAGGTAACCAAACTGGAACAAAGCATTGAGGAACTAGGTGGCTCCGTCTGTTTGATTTGATGTGGGTTAGACAAGTCTTCAAGCCCAACTCTTGATTTTTTTTTTCAAACCTGTGTATTAGGGATGCATGGCCGTCACGTAGCTGAGTAATAATTACAGCAGGACTGAAGCGGAGGCACACGTCTGTTTCCTTCTCAGTGACAGACAGCTCCATGGTTTCGACCTGTCTCTTAAGAAAGATTCAGGGGAGGAACTTGTGACTGCTTGTGAGGAAGAATGATCTGGAGCAGTCTTAAATAGCCATTAAAACATTAGTTATAGGTGCCTGGTAAATATCTGTGTTACATTCAGGAAAATAAACCAGCAATGAACTGTAGCTTTTAACATTAATTCATTTAAAATTGAACGTGAAGTTCACAGTGTATATTGTTAAATAACAAAAAGGCCCGTGTCTGGATGATAAATTTGAAGGATAAACAGAGAAGAACATTGAACAGTAAAGCGCAGGACAGGCCCTTCGGCCCACTATGTCTATGCCGACCATGATATTATTCTGAACTGCCTGCCTGTAGTCTGCATGTCTGGACTCCCTGCTAGTTTATGTGTCTGTTGAATTGCCTCTTAAATGTTGCTAAGGTATCTGCTTCTACCAATTCCTCTAGCTGTGGTGCCCATTTTTGAAATGTTATGCTGCCTTTTTGTAATGAATTGTGCTCTCAATTTGTAACATGAAAGATCATTGATTTGACAAGTCAAACCCTGAAGGATTTGACTGTTCCTTTGGGGACTGCAGGCCGAGAAAACAGAGGTGATCCAGTGAAATGATGTGGGAAGGAGCCAAGTTAAGTCCCCATTGTCTTCATGCCACTGTAAAATGCCAGACTGCCTTCTGTTTAACACCCCCCGCCCACCCCCCAATTGGCATTGAAGTGGCCAATTAATGCCCTCTTTCTACCTCTGGCATTTAACCAGTGGGAAGGGGCTTGAGCTTTGATATAAAGAAAACTCTTCATTTGTTAATAGAGATGTACAGCACAGAAACAGACCCCTCAGTCCAACTCGTCCATGCCAACAGATATCCAAAATTAATCTAGTCCCATTTGCCAGCATTTGGCCCATATCCCTCTAAATCCTTCCTATTCATATAAACATCCAGATGCCTTTTTCATTTGAAATTGTACCCACCTTCACTACTTCCTCTGGCAGCTCATTGCATACACGCACCACCCTCTGCATGGAAAAGTTGCCCCCTAGGTCCCTTTTAAATCTTTCTCTTCACCCTAAACCTATGCCCTCTAGTTCTGGACTCCCCACACTAGTGAAAAGACTTTTTCTATTTACCCTATCCCTGCCCCTCATGATTTCATAAACCTCTGTAAGGTCACGCCTCAGTCTCCAACGCGCTAGGGAAAATACGCACAGCCTATTCAGCCTCTCCCTACATCTCAAACTCTCGAACACCCATGTAAACCTTTCCTGAACCCTTTTAAGTTTCACAACATCCTTCCTATAATAGGGAGACCAGAATTGCATGCAGTACAGTTGGTTCTGCTATAACGCATGTTTCTTCAGTGCAAATTGGTTTTAATGCGATTGAAGAATTTAGACTGTTATTTGTAGAACTCATACTTTCCTTATCTGTATTGGCTATATTGTGATGTTGGCCCCATTAGTTTAAATGGCGCAACTATTGTGTGATTTTCTTATAATGTGAGATCGCACGAGAACAGAACTATTGAGTTACATCAGACCAGACAATTCTAAAAGCGGCTTAACTAATGACATATACAGCATGATCTCCCAACTGCAATACTCAATGTATTGACCAATAAAGGCAAGCATACCAAAAGCCTTCTTTACTATCCTGTCTACCTGCAATTTCACTTTCAAGGAACTATGAACCTGCACTCTTTGTTCAGCAACACTCCCCAGGATCTTCCCATTAAGTGTATAAGTCCTGCTCTGATTTGCCTTTCCAAAATGCAGCACCTCACATTTATCTAAATTAAACTCCATCTGCCACTTCTCAGCTCATTGGCCTATCTGATGAAGATCCCGTTATACTCTAAGGTAACCTTCCTTGCTCTCTTCTATACCAGCAATTTTGGTGTCATCTGCAAACTTATTAACGATACTCCTATGTTCACATCCAAATCATTTATATAAATGACGAAAAGCAGTGGACCCAGGTCCTTTAGACCTTGTTCAGCAGCGGTACTATCACCCACACTTTGGAGACAGAAATATTGAAGTTCCCCACCCAGGGCAAAACCTCTGCCCTCAACACTCCTGGTGCTTCCTTCAAGTGCAGTTTGTTATATAGTGCTTTGAACACAACATTCAAAGCACTATTTGTATCAACGATAGTCACAGGTGAGGTGCCGGAAGATTGGAGGTTGGCAAACGTGGTGCCACTATTTAAGAGGGGTGGTAAGGACAAGCCAGGGAATTATAGACCAGTGAGCCCGACCTCAGTGGTGGGCAACATGTTAGAGGGAATCCTGAGGGACAGGATGTACATGTATTTGGAAAGCAAAGGACTGATTAGGGATAGTCAACATGGCTTTGTGCGTGGCAAATCATGTCACATAAACTTGATTGAGTTTTTTGAAGAAGGCAGAGGGCAGAGTGGTAGGTGTGATCTACATGGACTTCAGTAAGGCGTTCAACAAGGTTCCCCATGGGAGACTGATTAGCAAGGTTAGATCTCATGGAATACAGGGAGAACTAGCCATTTGGATACAGAACTGGCTCAAAGGTAGAAGACAGAGGATGGTGGTGGAGGGTTGTTTTTCAGACTGGAGGCCTGTGACCAGTGGA